>NC_068946.1:40717322-41024394 GCF_026419915.1 Harpia harpyja
ACTTTAATCTGCTACAGGCTACCAGGGAGAGTTTGACTCTTTGATCCCAGGACAACAGGCAGACATTAAAATTTACATTTCTCCTGTTATTGCATAATTGAATATTGCCTCCCTCCTGTGGGCCACTTGTCTTGCTAACCCTACATTCTGCCATCTCCTACTAGTTCTGTACATTTAACCAGCAGGAGTGCTCCCAAACCCCAGCCACACAAATACATTGGAAGTTCGCAGTAACACAGCAGAGCCCAAAACCAAAGCCAAGGAAGGGACCTAGGTAATGTCATTTTGATATACAGCAGTGGTTTTGTGCCAAGAAGTAACTGATAATGATTATTTCCATTAAACGAGCTATGTTGACACTACTATATTCTTTCTACTCTCCCTGAATGCACTCAGTAAGTTTTGACATTCCATTTTTCCCATCACCATAAAACTCATCAGTGACAGTACCACAATTAGATTAAGGCAGCTTCTGAAGTTCTTTTGTTAGGTCTTACCATCTAACATTTGTATGGGAACAAGTGGCTTAGCCAGAGACAAATTTTGCTCTTGGATCTACATTACCTGGATTTCCACTTGCACAGCAACAGAATTCAGCTGCTGGCTCCTAAACCTGGTAAACGGAGCAACGCTGCTTTGGAAGCCTGACCTTAGCTGCTGGAGGTTTGGCACCCAGCATACGCACCTTGAGCAGAGGCATGGCAGCTCGGCATCGTGCAGTTTTTACGTTCTTCAGGAAGTGAGATTCATCCTGAAACAAAACAAGCATGAAAGTGAAGACAGTTCTGATCCATAGTCCAACTGCAGGCTACAGAACAAATTCCCAGTATTTGCAGCTATCTAATATTATAAGCATATCATCCCAGGGATATTTCAAGCACTGGGATAGTCACATCAATTTCTAAACGAAAAGACAGCACGGAGAGTAGCAGGCTGCCTATATTCAAACTGGCAGCTGCAAGCAAATGGAACAGAAATCAAACCTTAAAGCCATGAATCTCAAATGACCACAAACAAGGGAGCAGAGGGAGCTGGAGAGGGAAGGAGAAAGAGGAACATTATTTCCACCACTGACATTCATTTGCCCCCATGTGTCCTTTAAATGCAGCAAACATAGGAGGCCTATACACTGCCACTTCCCTAAATAAGGGGTTAATGAAAATAATAAGGAAAAAAAGAAATCTAATTAGGATCCAACTGTTCTGCTGATAGGGCTCACCAGGTGCATAATAGCCTCCTACTTGAGACATCACCCCCAAACAGGCTTCATGTCTACTGCTGCAGCAAGTCAGAACTTAGACACAATAAGTAATTGGCGCCCTCCAAGGGTACATTCTCATCTTTCCACGTGTGGATGAGCAAGCAACCATGCATGCAAAGAGAATACAACTGCTTAGCCTCTCAGGCACAGCCTTCTCTCTCCTGATTAACAAATAAGCTACATTAATGTTCCCTGCCATCAAAAGAAGATTGGAAGAAAAAGCAGGGAAGCTCAGCACTCAGTAGGACTACTCTCATCTGTAAAAACGTATACAGGATCCAAATTTGAACATATAAACACACAGAAAGAACATCTGCCAGCTCAGGGCTGGTAAAAGGTTCCAGGGCAGTAGCCCTAGAGCCCAAGTCCCTTTACTCCAAGCACCAGCATACAAAAGTAACAATCTGCATTTACACCCTGACAGAATGTCTTGTCAGAGAACCGGCAAAGGAAAAAAATAAAAATTAAAAAAAAAAAAAATTCCCCCATGGGTAGTTTGGTCTCCAAAGAACTCCATCTATTCCCACATTCCCATCTCATGCTGAGAAACAAAAGGATTATTATGTTCCAATTGTCATGGTCTTAGGGACGGGTGCATATGTGTGCTGAAAACTAGACTGACAACATCAAACACTCATATTAAGCTACGTATACACTTTTGGTCTCTTTTGATCCAAGCTGGATTTGAAACACTAGATGTTTTGAATGACTGAAATCTAGAAAAATGCCTTCTACCATGGCTCTGTAAAAGGTTAAAAAATGGTTTTGAAGTAATTTACAAAAGAAATGATACAAGTGATCAAAGAAAGCTTAATGCAGATTGCCAGTGTAACACAAGCAAAGGGAGATTTTTGGAGGCTTTACCCACATACTTGATGTTGAGAGGTTAACTGGTGTACTGGATAAACACTAGCATCACCCTGAAGTCCAATCTGCTTAAAAAGATACAATTCCAAGACTATTGTATTGACACACCACATTAAACACCTTTCTCTCCAGCAGAGGACATGCCCAACCACAATGAAATCAGAGGCACCATAACCAGTAAAAGAGAAAACACAGACTCAGGAACCAAAAAGGAATTAAACTCTACTAGTTACCTAAGAAGGTATCAGAGAAATCTCCTTCTTCTACTCACGGAGAGCTTTGATCACAGCCAGAATTACAAGATAGTTTCAGTCCTAAGTAAGGCCCTCTTCACACTTGTCTGCTGTACAACACAAAGGTTACCCCATTTGCAGCATACAATTAACTTCAAAATTTTAGTGTACCACTTACAATAATAACTACTTTGAAAGTGCTCTTAAGTTGCTTGTCCATCTTGCTGAGGAGGTCAAAGCTGATGATGTTGATCAAGCTTGCTGTTAGGTTGTCTTTGCCAGTCACTATGACATTGGTGCTACCTGGACTCAAGGATGGAAGCCACCTGTGAAACGCCTGGAGGAAGAGGAAAGCAATGAATTGCATTCTGGTGCTTATGTCCTCTGTCAGGATTCCAAAGCACTTCACAGAGCATCCTCATGAATGCTTAGAACATGGAATCACCCCACCCGCCATTAGACATCAGCTAGGAGCACAGTAAGGGCAAGCAGCCTTCCCAAGGCAACAACCCTAGTAATGGGAAGATCAAGAACAGAACTCAGGCTATAAGGCCAAATCTACCTTCCACAGCTAGGAAGGCTGAAACATGCTCTATTCTTGCCTCTTACTGAAAAAAACAAAAATCTGATCTGTAGTAGAAAAGCACATAACCTCCTGACAATGTTACCTGCTATGCTCAGAGCCAGACAACACAGTGACCACTACTGACAGGGAAATTTAGTTTTCTCACTCAACAGGAAACCCCAGGCTGTGAACTACAGACTTCTAAGCAGTAAACATCTCTCACTACAGCAATGTTTACTCCACAGTGAGAATGAAGTACAACTCATCCAGATCAACAAGAACTCTTCCATTACCTCTTAAAAAGTCTACCAAAAAAACCCCAAACAAACAAAATAAAAAGATCAAGTTGACAACACACCAGCTGCTCTATGACAGCAGCTGAAACACACATGGTGATAGTCATTCAAATCAACCTCTTGAAATGCTCCACACACCAGAGCAAGATATCCTCCCCCAAACCCATCTGTTAGCTACTGAGCACCCACCATTTCCCTTATGATTGTGTCCCCAATGACAGCAACCTCTCTGCAACATATGAGTTCTGCTGATGTTGCTCTGCAGAGAGCTGGCTGGGGCTTTAGCAATCAGGATCTGGTCCCTAGAGAAATGTATCCAAGTGGTGAGGAGAAATGGCACCTCTGTCTCTAGGCCCTTCACTTGTGGAAATCCCTCAAGCATCATTCCTCTCCTCTGTTCAGCAACCACATGCAGCAGCCAGAGGAGTTAACTGTGAGTTTCTCACATTTCTCAGTATGTGAGAAACTAACAATTAACTATCCTTCACCACTTACGGTAAGCACCACAACCAAAATGGGCCAACATGCAGGCAAGGTTAGATCCCAACCAAAAAATATGGGGCTGATGGTAAGCCAAAACTTAGACAAAGGTGGCAGCAATGAGAAAGTATCTGGAAGCTCCTAGCTGTACTGCCCTCTCCTTTTATAAAGGGCACATGACTAATTCACACCATAAAAGTCATCCTGTATTTCTCACTTGATGCTGACCTTTGTCCACAAGAAGTGCTTTGAAATTGCCCTGACCGTTAATTATTTAAGTTTTAATGCTGAACTCCAAATGCACATGGCTGCAGTACTTCTCACCCAAGAGTACCTCACATCTTCCCACTAGCTTCCTATAGCATCTTGAATATGAAGGCACTCTGTGGCCTCAGCCCAGAAAGTCAAACTAAAACACTGACAATTCTGAGATGAAGACAACTTCTGGCAATTCAGCTCCAGAGACACCACAAAAGCTTCTATCAATACAGTAAAACACATCTGTACAAGAATGAACCGAGTAGATTACGGATCATAATGAACTCCGCCTTCTTCTACATTGTGTGACACATTTTTCTTAGACCTGCATCCTTCACATACCCACAAAGCAACACAGATCATTCTTAAGCAAATGTCCTAACAAAACATCTCCCACAACAGCCTCCTGGGGAGTCAGGAGAAGGGGAAGGAAGAGGAAATCAAGCAGTCAAAGGAAAAAAAAGAAAAACCACAAAACACCTCATATTGCTTAAATCTCTTGAAGCAGGATGTAGGAGTTTAGCTGCAGGTGCCCAGTACTTCAGGAAACCAGGCCCCAAATTGTTCCCAGTAGGTATCCCTCAGAAGCCACAGATTCAGGTTAGGTGTTGACCCAGAGGTCTACAGGCCTTTGAAATATCAAACACGATGAGCATCACTCCCCTGTTCAGTAAACAACTTTCTTTTCTTGTCACCCAACATTTTGTTGCACTACTGGACGTGAAAACACAAGCCAAGATGCTCTAACAACCCGGTTACAGCACAAAACCAGCAAATCCCAGTCAATACACTTCTTGTCAATGCAACATTCCAGGGAAAACTAAACTCCCACCTGCTCCTGCTCAGGCATGAAATTACTGACCTAAAACCTCTGGCTCACTTTTTTCTCCCACAGTGAACATTTCACTAGCCTATGGCAACCCAACAGCCTCAGTGTACAAGCCATGACAGTCATTTATTTCAAGATACATTTCTCCCAACCATATAAGCTTTCTTGGGCTTCTGATCAACATTAATAAAGGACTCTGAGGAGCCAGCAGCATACAGTGGACAGGCCAAAAGACATATTACAACAGACACTTAATGATGATGATAATGGGGCCTCTTGAACAGACCAGAGAATCCCAGCATCTGGGCTTTTATTCCAGCCAAGGGACTGGCAAATACTGCTATGAAGGGCTTGAAAACAACAGGCAACTGCTTGAATGCAACTATTGTCTTTGACACTGATGAGTAAAACGCTCCCTTGGAGCCAGCTGACTTGCACAAAGTTAACAGAGGGTCAGAGGAGACACTTTCTCTTGATCTCCCTCTTTCCAATAGATCAGCAGGACCACAAAATCGGCCAATAAAAGAAAATAGGCATATACAATACAGTCGGTGCCAAGCAATTTTCCCCCCTCAACTTTCTAAATGAGTACAAGTTTTAGCAGCTTCTCCTTAATATACATATTTTTTAAAATTTTAACTTGTACAGAGTGCAACACAGCATAACCATCACACATGCCCTCTACTGGCCACCTGCACACACTCAAGCTCACAGTACCTCTGCCCATGTAAACCTCACGGAAGAAGGAGTCACCACCAGCAAGGGCCATTCCTTTCGGTAATATGCAGCAATGCAGATCGCCTGGATGGTCTTGCCCAAGCCCATGTCATCCGCAAGAAGTAAACGTCCATTTCTTAAAATTGCGAAACTGGAGAAGTTAGAGAGGGGAAATAAGTCAGAGTGAAGAAATGGGTTACTATCTGCCCTGGCAGCCAAGATTAGCACAACTCATCACCAAACCTATAATGTGGATGACCTGGAAGTGATCTGGGTTCTTCAGTAAACCTGCATCTTCTCCCTTAGTCTCAACACAAGTGAGCAACTCTCACAAATCTCTCAAAGCTTGGAAGCTCCTGAACAGAGTGGTTCAGCCCAGTCCTTAGAGACCTTGATGTCATGAGGAGTAGTCTCAAGACCTTACAATTATTTAAAGCACATTCTTTCCACGATATTACTCACATTCAGTCCCAGAGTTCATCCTGGCTGAGATAAGAAAATATTATATAACAATGGCACTTTAATACCAGTAAGTACAAACTTTCCTGGATCGCATCTTGAAGTCAACAACTAATGACCATATAATGGGAACAGGGACATTTAAAAGTTTATCTCTACATACAATTAGTCATTTTAAGTCTTTCAGGGACCGGGTCCCATTTCCTGGCACTTTCCCATGTGTAGTTAATATTTAAAAAACAACAACAAAAGAAATGCACTTGGGGGAAAAAAAAAAAAAAAAAAAGAAAAAAGATGACCTTATGAAATAAAAAAATCATATGACAATTAGGCACATACTGAATCACAAGAGGGAGATCAGAGATGTATCATTTGAACAATCTTATGAGACTAGCAAAATGCTACTTTCCTCCTGACTCATGATGAAGAATTCTAGCTAGAAACAGAATAGATGTGTCACTCAAAGCAAAAAAAAAATCCACAAAAAAAACCCCAACAAAACAAACCATACCATACCAAACAACCAAGAGCCCAGAGTGTAACAGCCCAAGACTCTGGAGAAACATGGAACCCTCCATGGAAGAGAATGCAGCCTGGGCACCAATATAAAGTACACAATTCTAGGCAAGGACTAGCTCTTAACAGTATGCAAAAAGGACATACTTCACACCTTCCCGCTGAAAGGGCATGAGGCTCGTCACAATTTTGGAGTCCACTACTGAAAGGTCAGCATCAGGAACGTCTGTCTGTGATGTAGATCTCTGTATTTGAGCAGCAAAGGTTTGTATTACTGCCTCAGGCAGTGGCTCCACTTCTACTGACACAAGGCTCTGTAACACTTCCACTGCAAAGACCAGAGCAGTTTATTATCAGTAGGGGCAACATACACACAACTTACATTATGGATGTCAGGGCACAACCCTTGACCTCATCAACAATGTTATTTCATATCCTGAAACAGCTCAAGAAAGCACTGCATCATGCACAGGTGTTAGCCTGGCCTCTTCCCTGAAGTCTATTTCAGAACCACATGATGAATCACATCTCCTCCCCTCATATTTAGACTTGGTTATAAAAAACTGAAAGTCTGATGCCATCATTCAGAGATGATTGCTACTAATACAGCTGGAGCTGGATTATTCACACTGAGGGCAGCTTAGGGCACACTTTACTCAGAAATAAAAGTATGGATTTGAACAAAAGAGCTCCTGAAGCCTAGAAGGCAGGGGCACCTTTATCTTGACCTTGGGATTCTGCATTAAACACCTCTGAGGTCTCCACCATCCCTGAGGGATCAGGAGTAACCTGAGACACAGTTACCTAAAGAATATCATACATCTTCGGCTTTGAAAACTCTTCTCCTCTTGTTCCCCAAATTCACACAGGTTTGGCTCTGTCTCCACTTTATCACCCCTCATTTACCATGTTTGGATAAGAAAACAGGAAGCACCTCAAGACTCAGAGAAACTGCTCCTGTACTACCATCAGCAGCACTCTGACAGCTATCCTTCGAGGACATGGTACCAACAGCAACTCCCTGCTCAGCTGGTGTCCACTGCTGTTCCCCTGGACAGAAGTAGCTTGCAGGCCAGAACCAGCCCACAGGCAGCCACGTGAGTCCCTCACCACTATTGTTGTTTCACCCATGAAGCCTCTGAACTTTACCTGCAGCATAAAACCTTTCCAGTCGAACTAAAGGGATCCTCAGCCTCCATTATGCAAAGACCTCAGGGCCTTCATCTTTTCAACCCATGCATCACAACAAGCAAAGTGTCAGGGCAATCCTCCTCCTAGACAACCTTATTTCAGTCCCCTCCAGCAGCCTCTCTATTCCATCCCAAAAAGATAAAGGTATTTCTTTTTAATCCAACAGTAAATTTCTATACAAACAAATACCAGTTTAAAACATGCGGTGAGTTGGGACCAGGAAAACATGTTTAATAATCAATCTTTGACCACTGACTGAGAAACAAAAAAGACACCTCTACACAAGGAACACAAATGCATGTGCACAGATCCTTTATTGCCAGAAGCAACTTTTTTTTTTTATTTAGTGGTTGCTTTGTATATGAAGTCAGGAAGACATAAAACAACTCTGTTTGCAAAAGTAAGAACTCACCATACCAGCAGTAAATGCACCTCCAGAATTCAGTAAGGTATTTTTATTTCAATTATCTCCAAGAGGAAAGCAGCAGGATGGACCCCTGCCATATGAGGGGGGAAAACAATTCCAAGTAATATACATATGAAAAGATTTCCATTTGTGGTTGGGCAATGACCAAACTTTTTAAACTCTCCAGTTTAATTCATACTTCTTCAATAGCAGGAACCCTCTCCACCCAAAGTACAGCACAAGCTTGTTATTACACTCACAGACTGAGCTATGTGTTAGCATAATTGCTACAATTTGCTCACTGATAATTCTGTTGCTATTGTTCTGTACATGAGCTGGGAGAGTGATTAAGATATATCTGCCACCAGCATGATTCATCCAACAGACATTTTTTACTGAAGTGACCTTTATATAAAGATGACTGAGCAACTAGGCAAAGAGACATTAACCTCTACAAACAGTTCCCGGCTAACAGATAACTCTGCTGGAAATGGCAACCAGCCTTTTAAAATTCTTTTCTTTTTTTTTTATTTTGACATAGGTAAATGAACAGGCACAAAGCAAATGCTGTTCCTCAAAAAAGGCACGTGCTAGAAGCCTCAAATGCCCTCACAAATTACACTCTGCAAGAAGATTTATGGAAATTTTTTTTGCTTTCCTCAAACCTGTGGAATTCTGAATACTTCATGCAATGTATACAACTGCCAGTCAGCATGGCTGAGAGCGCAACAGACTGGGAGATGATGTGTTGCTCAGACTGCCCAGCACGTCCTACAGGATCAGGCCCTTTGCATGTACAAAAGGCCCTTTTAGCAAATTGTGAGAGATCACCAGCTCTTACTGAAATCAGGGCCTGTCAACATCCCAATCCTCGAGTTTCATAAGTCTCCACCAAGATACACTCACTTGTTTTCAAGATCAGGCATTCCTACAAGGCCCCACCACATGGCTTTCAGCCCTACAACTATTACTAATGTTATTAAGACATGCATCATAGGAACATGCAGATACTCAATTTGCAGATACTCAAATGTGCTTTGGTATCCCATGGAAGCAGGAGCCCATGCCGGAGAAAAACTACTCTAAGCAACAGCATTTCAGTTCTGAAACACTCATTCACACTTTCTAAGGACGTGTCTAGAGCACCTGGCTTATCTTTCTGAAGCTTACCCCAATCAAATTCCACAGCCACATACCCTCACACAAGTACCAAGGCAAACACAGCAGGCTGACTGGGATGATAAATAGTAATATTTAGGACTTGTGTAATGCTATTCATCTCAAAGTACTCTATAAACTTAAGTAAACATAAAAAACCAAGAAGCAGATGTGCTAGGAGCATGCTGCTGAGACTGGATTATTCTGCAAAGTGGCATCCATTTAAAAAAAAAAAAAAAAAAAAACAACAAACCACAACAAACCACAGTTCTACATTTCAGTTCAGTGAGTCAGAGTTTCACCAGCATTACACAGATGCCTAAAGGTAGGAGTCTACCGGTTAACTTCTACCAAGAAATGAACACTGTAGCACACTATGCCCTTAGATTCCACTTGCAAGGGGAAATACGATGTTCTCTTACGAAGATTTTTTTGCTAAGCTTTCTTTTAAGCATCCATCAGCCAGCACGAAAGGATTTTAGTAAGAGTATGAAATTCTGCTTCAAGAAGAATGACTCTGCTTCAAGCAGATCTGCACACTTCTGCAAGAGAAACAAGCAGCTCTTCTTCTTTGCCTCAAAATCAACTCAGCTATGGAAGCAACCTGAATTCTAACCTGCCTCGTACATCAATTGAAAACTTAACAGCTGTGTGCTGCCTGCAAAGCCATTATTACCAGTAGTGACATACAAGGCTGAACAAAGTCAGCTAGACACCACCCAGACTGTAACTGTGGAAGATGGTTGTTACAGAAATCATCAGTTGACTTGAAAACCTAGTGCTCTGAGCTGAAAAACAAAGTTTGCTGGGTGTGAAATGAAATAGCACAACACCATGCACACTACTTAAAGAACTGGAAGTAAAACAGCCTGATACTTGTTTGTTTTCTAAGCAAGGGGGGTCTGTGCCAGTTTATGAATTGATTTACACACAAGAGGGAGCAAGGCAGGCTGGCACTGAGGATAAGGGTAGCACAGCTAAAAAGAGTCAGTATGACAGAATTTCTGTAAGGACAGGAAGGCTGGGCAACCACCATGCCAACCTCTTCAAATTTGGCAAGTGGAAACAGAGGAATCCATTCTCCTGCAACTCCTTAGTTCAAGTAGAGCTGCTGTACATTATAAGCAATAAAAATAACTTTGTGATAGTAAATACATCCATGTGCTCTAACAAACGGCACAGAAATCCAGTGCAGAATCTGACAAAACAGAGCCACTCTCCCAGCGGGCCCCTAAAGGGCTGCCATGAATAACACACATTTATAAAGTTTTGAGTCTGGGCAAACAGTGTAAATGTCTGACAAAACAGGAAGACACCTGCTTCACAGTTCGTTAGCAACATATCTCCCCATAGTGAAAAGGCTTAGCCCAAGAAATGAAGCTGTGATTCATTCGTCTACCCAGAAAATAGCCCTAGCCAGGAAAATGCAGCTACTTACTTAGTTTGGGATAGTCCTCCAGCAGGAAATTCCACTTTCTGGTGTTCATATCTGCAATTGTTGTAACAAACACTATCATAAGTCTCTTTTTTAAAAGACTGAATTCTCTGTGCATAAGAACATGGCTATCCATCCATATCCTTCACATTTCAGAACTGCTTTAAAAGAATTCTTACCTTGTCCAACAATCAATTCTCCTCTGTGTGCTTTCACATTAAGCAAATAGTTTGAAGACAACTTAAAAGTATGAGCACATATCTAGAAGTAGTGGTATCACTGAAGCAAGCCAAGGTCAGCTCCCCTAATGAACCACTGTAATGAACCCACCTGCCCAAGGATTTTGGCAACCCCTTTCTCTTCACTGCAAGAAGGGATGAAGAATATATGTGAAGGTTCCTCTTTGTTAACCAACAAACTCTGATTTCAGTCAGTAACACAATCACTTTCAATTGTACCTCTATACCCTACAGACGATGTGCTCAGGCCAGTACAGAGGAAATTCACCAATTCATCAATACCCAAAATGTAACATGAATGCCACACTTGTCTGGCAGGTTTATCCCTGGGTAGCACCTGCCTACAACTTCCAGGGAAGACAGAGTGAATTCAGAGTCAGCTGAAGACACAATGAGCCAGGTGGGCCCTGCCCAAAGAACAAGAGCTCCAGGATTTGTTCCCCATGCTGTCACTGACCTGCTCTGACACTGCGCAGGTCACCTCATCGCTCTGTGCCTCATTTCCCACATTACAAGTGGGAAAAACTGATAGTTACCATTGAAATCTGAATGCCAGCATAAACAGTGCTCTACAGTTCCACTTGCCTCCAAAACATCAGTAAAGTTGCTGGTAAACTCAATCTGCTTAGGCAGTTGCAGCTATTATACACCACAGTAAAGCAGGAGAAGTATGAGAATGTCCAACTACATTTGATAATAAAGACAAGAACTTATGCATGATCTCTGTACTGCTGGCAAATTATCAGCACAACCCACCTCAACAGTAAATGTAATCATGCTGAGTCCTAAAACACCACCTTGGCTAGCAGGCCCAGAATAGGACATGTTCTGGCATAAAGTGCAGGACACAGATACAGTACTATACCAGAACTACAGGAGCTCTCAAGATCTTCAACAAACCACAACCTCTCATGCTCTTTCAGAGGGGTGTACTCGCACAATCTCTCTCCTCTGAAGCATTCACAGCACTCCAACAGCAGCCCCAAAAATGTCATTAGAATAAAGCAGAAACAGCCAGAGACTCACCATAATTTCTGGAATCCATCTGTTTGAACACTCCAATCACTTCCGCAGAATACCCAATATCAACCTCAAACCGCAAGCGAGAGATCAGCACGCACTTCCCTTTGACAAGGGCTGAAGGTTTCTTCCAGTTCTTACACATCATCAAGAGGGATTTCACATCAACCCTACTGCCAACGAAATGAGAGCCTGATGCCAAGCCAACTGCATTTTCTCCTTCCAGTGGTGCCAGAATTACTGATGGAAGTTGACTTGCTGCTTCCACTAGAGAGAAAAGCATAAGATACAGAGAAAAGAATTAATAACAAAGAACACAGATAAACTAAAGATGCACAGGATACTTTGGGAAAAGAAGGGACAAGAGGATGACAAACAAGCCATGCACCTTCAAGTTTAAAAGGAATTATGATCCTCTCACTGCTTTCACTCACAGGGACAAAGAATAGAGAGCGTGATAGCCTGGAGGAGCAGGTTGGTGGGATTTCCCACAGAGAATACAGCAGGGGCAGAGGGAACATGTGACAGTAGGTGAACAAGGGACTATCCAGCAGTGTCACTGCATTAGGCTCCCTCTCTGTTAGCAATCCCCAAACGTGGCTCACTAGGCCAGGGCAAGCAATCTCCAGAACCACATTCAGCAGTAAATTGCACACAGCCACACAGCACTTTCACTTACAAAGTTGCAGGGACAGGGGCATGTGATCAGTAGTATGTGCCTGAAAAGATGGGAAGGTGCTTCTGCAAACAGCAAAGGAGAAGGATCTGAAAATATCTGCCTCCCGCCTCATGTCAATGTCTGATATGCAATCTCATCTAGGAGGAATGCTGTATATTCACAATACGGTAGGAAGGATATCAGGAAGCAATCTAGTCCAAACCCCTTAATCTCCTTTGTTACAATTTAAGTCTATCACCCTTTATTCTACTGCATCTTACAGTTAGTCTCCTATTTCCTACCAGCCATCTGCACTCCTATCTTACTAATCACTAGCAACCACCTCTGTCATGATGCCAGGGCATGGGGAGAGAAGGGACACAGCATTTTACAGCTGTTAGCCTGAGACCACAGCTATCTACACTAATAAATGTTCCACTTTTCCCTGTGTCTCTCTGCCAATCTATACCCATATGTTCTCTTTATTATTATAGCTGAACTGTGATGGTTAAGGAACAAGAATCATTTTTTCTTGCATTTTTAGAACACCAAAATAGTGAAGTTCATCCCCAAGACTCCAACTCGTAGGTACTACAGTAACACAAAGATTCATGAATATCTCCAGAGCCCATTAGGCTCAAGAGCAGGGGACCACTAAGCACATCCTGCCTCCATGTATTTGTAGAGAGAGGCGACCTCCCCTATCCAGTAGCTGTTTAGAGTAAATGTGGGTGATTCCAGTCCTTTGAGCGTTGAGCTGAACATCATGATCCACTCTGCTTCTTTTTAAATAGTCCAACTTACTGAGATGCAACAAAAATGTACAAAATTTAAGTTCAGTAGTTAAGATTTGAAAAGGGAAGAAAAGGGAGAAAGAAATTCAGACATTTTCTTCCTAACCAGTTAATAAACAAACCCATTTGGATTTCATCCAACTTTATTTTAAAATAAGTGATTTCCAGAATAAACCCAATCATTTGAGATTTCTACTCCAAAGAAAAAGTTTAAAAGCATCAAGTGGAAGTAATTTTTAATGTAGAGGACTAGAATATGACCAATTTAGACTTTCTTCTCCCAATGCACCAAGCACAAGATTTTAGATGCTACTGTTTAGTGTTGCATAGTTAGATCTCACCTCTACAACTAATACTGAAAGAAATTGGACAAAACCCATATTTTACTCTTATTTCAACATCTGTTTCTGTGCTTGACTGCATGTTTCATTTATAGTACAAAGAGAAAAATGTAATACAGGACAACATTAATCCGAACAAAATTAACACTGGGAATTTCTAAAATAGTTGTTTTTACACTTACAAGACTTCAAACCAAGGCCCTTTTAAGTCAGTTCTCTTCTCTCAGGGTATTTTTTTCCCTTGATATCATTGCCCAATGTTGATCACATATTGTCTTCACCTGTCAACAGGAACTTTCCACAAAGAACTCACATATTTGAAAGCTTTAAGGAAAAAAGCCTGATTTCTAAAAACCGTCTTCTTCATTTGCAAGCTCCTTGGTGCAGAGACTCTGCTCTCATCTGTACTTGATACACTTCAAGCAAACCAGCAGCATTTAAATTATAAATGTGTGGCAACCCACATGGGAAGCTAAAATACCAGCACTCAACTGTGGGTTTTTCAAAGTGCTCAACACAGGCCTAATTCTGTTCCCACTGAAATCAATAGTGATTTATCACTTGCTTCAATACAATGAGCTTTTGAAAAGCTTACCTGAAATGTTTGCCTCTATCATCTCTCAATCTTTCCAGAACAAAATGACAGGAGAGAAAAAAAAAAAAAAAAAAGATAAAACCACCCTTGTTATGCCAAAAAAAGGCAATTCCATTTTCAGTCTCACTCAAAGCCCTAGAGAATTAACCTTTTTCCTTTTCTGACATGCAAAATTAACAGGAAATAAATGTAAGGAAAAACAAACAAACAAACAAACAAAGAGCTGTTTAAAAAGAAAATACATGAACGGACCTAGAAATTAAGCATTAGCCAGTGGAACACACTCAGTTGTCAATTCAGATTCATATGAAGTACCTGCACAGCAGGTATTTTTCCTATGATCAGGCTTGTTGGTTGCTGAAAAATTCAGCAATGGCAGAAAAAGTTAAACCTATGCTTGGTATTTAGATTATGTGAAAAATTAAGTTATTTCTAATCAACTACAAAGTGTCAGGAAAAAGTTATGAGCTAGATGCCTAAAAGATGCGCGTTATGTTTGAGCAGCATTAATCTTATTACTCCAGACAATAACAAAGCTAAATAATAATTACGGAAGGCAGGGGAAGGGGGTCAAGATTTGGATTCTTTTTTATCATTCAACAACCCATTTACTTACTGAAACTGCTGTAATCGTCCAGACTGAAATTCCATTTTTTAATAGCGGGATCTAAAATAGGACAGAATATGAATCATTTGGGGTTTAAAAAAGTGGTGCTGTGAAATGTTAACGCGAGGTAAGAGAAAATTCAATCTACTAATGCAAACTTTTTGACACACATCTGAAAAACAGTATGCCCAAGTTTACAGCTACATGACACCAAAAAAGCCATAGGGCATATCAATGCTAAGACAAGAAGAATGCAGCAGCCATTCACAGGGAGCAGCAACACATAGGGGGGAAAAAAAGAGTAGAATATAACAAATAAAGGCAGGGAGAACAGATCAGAAGCAAGCCAAAAAGGTGGAGGCTCCACTGCTCTCAGTAACCCAGTTAACAGAATCAGCTCATCAACTCCAAACTACAGCTGAAGTGACCCATTTTCCCATACCAATTTATGAATAACTTCTCTTCCTCACTCCCAAAAGACTCTGACCAGCTGCTGTCACTAAACTTCTTAGAGCACTGTTCATAAAGCAAGGCTTCTGATTTCTTGGCTAAATCCAAGCTTAAGCTATTTATGCCCAGAATTTCTTTCCAATTTCAGCTGTCTTTACTTTTCCAGTCCCCCATTAATACCACATATTCCACCCCAGCAATAGCTGCACTGCTAAGAGCATATAGCAACTACAGTTCCAGCAGATGCTGAAACTTCAATCCAACATAAAACAGAGATAACAGCAAACAATCCATTCTTACCATAGCTTTTGCTTGGTATCTTCTTAAACACAGCAATGAGTTCAGCATTATACCCTGTTTCGACCTGGAATCGGTCTTCCCCATATTTCACGCATTTTCCTTTTGTAACACTATTTGCTTTCTTGCAAGAAGCAGCTTCAAAGGCAGAGCCTGCACCAGCAGAGCTGGTCAGCTTCTGCATCCTACCACTGGCCTGAGAGGCACCACCTCCCCCTTCTCTTTCTGTTGGTCTGCTTATGTTTATCAGCATTTCTGAATCACTCGGGGTGGCACTGCTCAGTGGTGAAACATATTTTATGGCAGATTTGTTCTGACTTTGTAAACCTTTACTACCATCAGGGCGCCCATTATCAATTAATGTAGGATGAGATGGTTCTGTAGGGTTTTTGAAAGCTGGGTAGCATTTGGGCTGCTGGAATGTACCAAGATTAATTAAAGCTTGTTGTCCGTGTTTCTGACCAGCAGCATCCAAGTAATGTTTATGGGAATAACTCAGAGAATTTGGGATCGTTCTAGGGAACGGCTTAATGCCACTTGCTTGTCCAGAGTCCTCTGAACAATTCTTTTGTTGCTCTCCATGTGAACCAACCATCTGTTGGTTTGCAGTGTAATGATTATAATCTTTCTGAAGATAGCTCTTCTGCTCCACAGGACTGTTTGGATTCCGCTGCTGCTGGCTAATGAACCTGACATGATTGTTTTCTTCCTTCAAGTCTCCCCGATGGCCTGGACTCTGTTCTTTCACCTGAAGGCCAGCGCTCTCCACTTGCCCACCTCTCTGGGCTGCTAGTCTCTCTGCTCTCCTAGCCAAAGCCTTCTGGCGGTTCTCTTCAATTCTTCTCTTTTGTTCCTCTGTAAGGCCTGATGACATCTTCAGCAATTCAAACAATAAATCTGAATCAAAACTGCATTGGGAATTAAACACGGAGGCACTTGCTTCTTTACAGGAATGGAAGCCAGTCTACAAAAAAACCCAAAACCAAACAGCAAAAAAAGACCGGAAGTTTCAGCTCTGTTCCCTCTAAAAATACTTATGGTATTGATAACTCAGTATTATTAGTGACTCAATATTACTGTAACTGATCCTACACAAAAACCTAGTAGTAGAGCAAAGCTGTCAGACTAATGCTGAGCCATTATCAGCAAGCAGATGCTGACAACCACTGCTGGAGCTGTGCATGCCAGTCCCACATAGATAAAACATAAGGAAAAAGGAGAAAACCCCTATTCCGCTACAGTTCTAAGCACTCTTCTCTGCAAATCCCAGCAAAACTGATAAAATAGCCAAGCACAAGGACACCCTGCACTGCAGAGTCAGCCCTGCAAAGGCAAATGCAGGCAAAGCAACACATTTCTGCAGTCTTGTATGGAAGAGTTTCATACTTCTGGTACCTAACAGCAAAGATGGGATAACACCCCATCTTTCCTGATGACCTTCCTGTTTTGGGGCATCTCATAGCATGTAGCAGATACATACTGAACCCCAAAGGGCCGAGTACAGTTCCTGCTTTCAGAAAGGTCCACTCACAGGTCAAGGACCTTCTGATAAAAGCGAGGACCTGGCTCCCACCACATCTCCCAGGAGCTGGCCTCACTCCACCTACGCCCTGCCTCACGCAGCACTCAGAGACCTTCTTGCCTCACCACCCTGTAAAAAGTTCACTCCTTGCCCCGCTCCTCTCCCAGGCACCAGGCTGCCCCGTCCCAAACTCCACTGAGGTCCCGGCCCCCACCCCGCAGGCTGGGGTTCCCCGCCGTCCTCAAGGACCACCCGCCACCCCACAGGGGCCCAGCACTACCGCACCCCACTGGGGCTCAGGGGCCAGGCCGCAGGCCGCGGTCCCTCCCCGCGCCCCGGGGGCTCCACTACAGCCCGCCCTGGGCTCAGCCCCGGCCCAGCCGCTTCCCCCCCGCCCCAGGCCCGCACACCCACCGGCTGGCAGAGGCCAGGTACGCCGCCAAAGGGCGCGCAGACTACAACTCCCAGCAGAGCGGCTCGTCCGCCCGGCGGCACTGAGCGGCCGGCAGCACGTAGCATGCCGGGAACTAAAAAACGGCGCGCGGGGCGCTCGGCACGCTGGGAAATGTAGTCTGCCCCTCAGGGCGCCATTTTAGGGGCGCTGAGAGGTGCGCGGTCTCGCTGTAGAAGTCGGGGGGCTGGAGGCCGGTCCCTGCCGCCCCGTCGCTAGCGTTCGGCTCAGGCCCACATACGGGGTGCGGGGACTCTGCTGCTGGCCACGGGCTGAGGCTTTGCCCCAGACAGCACCCAGTGCTGCGTGGCTGGAGCAGAGCTCCCTCACTTGCTGCGTCTGGTGTGTGGGGCATGGAACACCAAGGCATGTGGCTTTTAAATGGGTGACTATAAGTGGGGAATAAAAAATGGAGGTAATGCATGAGAAAGGGTGAAAACACTGTTGTCAGCAGTGAGGAGGGAATCCGCCCCAAGGTGTTAAGAGCAGTGGCTGACATTTGTGCAAGGCAGCTGGCTGTAATCTTTGAAAAGTGGTGGGGATGAGGGGATGACCCTGGCGACTGGAAGAGGCAAATATCAGAGCTATCCACAAGAAGGGCCCGAAAGAGGACCCAGGAAACTGCAGGCCCATTAGTCTTACTCCAGTCCCTGGGAAAGTAGCAGAGCGAGTCTTCCTAGAAAAGATCACAAACCAAATGAAGCAGGTGATTGGGAAAAGCCAGCACAGATTTACCAAAGGCAAATCATGCCAGACTAACCTGGTCACCTTCTACAACAAAATAACATTTTCTGTTTACGTGGGGAGAGCAGTGGATGTTGTTTACCTGGACTTAAGCAAAGAGTTCAATCCTGTTTCCCACAGCCACCTCCTGGATGAACTGGCCAGATACAGACTGGAGGGGTGGTCTGTGAGATGGGTAGGAAATTGGCTTACAGGCCACATGCAGAAGGTGGTGATCAATGGGTTTTACTCAGGCTGGCAGCCTGTCACAAGTGGGATCCCTCAGGGATCGATACTGGGCCCCATGCTGTTCAACAAGTTGCACTGGAAGAGGTTTCATCTTGATGTAAGAAAGAAATTTTTTTACATTGAGAACAATTAATCACTGGAACAACCTCCCCAGGGATATGGTGGGGTCCCCATCACTGGAGGTTTTCAAGATGCAATTTGTCAGGGTGCTAAATAATCTCCTCTAGGCTCTCTTTCCCACAAAAGGTTGGACCAGCTGATCTTTCAAGGTCCCTTCCAACCTGGGCTGTTCTATGATTCTGTGAACACCTTCATAATAAGGTAATTACTCATATTTGCATCAAAGTTCCAAATAAAAGGGTCTCCCAGGGTTTTAATTATACATGGGTCTTGATTATACACATCAAGCCACCCTTCCTGGACAGTCGTGATCCCCGTGTGTGTGACCAGAGTGATACCTGGGGAGAAAGCAGAGAAAAGGCCCTGTGGAGCACCATAATCCCCTCCCATCTCTGACTTTCACCACCCTGCCCAGTGGCAGGTCTGGAGCTGCCATCCCTGTCCCCAGATGCCATTTTCTCCCACCTGACAGACCCTTTGGCTAGGGACACTGAAGCCAGCTGGCTGTTTCACAGTTTATTCATTCTTCTCTCTGCTGGTTAATTAGAAAAGGTTATCCTTAAATTGCTTCCTGATTAAGCAGCAGTGACTGCCATTAGTCAGGAGCTCATCAGCCTGAGAAAAACAAGGCAGGCAGCAAGAACGAGGTGCGACTCAACACACAGCACAACCCTGGGAGTGCTGTTACTCACCTAGGAATTGCACACACACAGACATGAGCATGCCACGTGCACACAAGCGCTCACAAACACACCACTTTTAAAGACGGCCACAGGGCTGAGGAGAGGTCTCGGTCCGGGGTTTTGTCTCAGCTTCTTTTAAGAGTAAAAGTCTAATCTTTTTCCAGATTCCAGGTCCCCTCACTGCAGAGCAGGTTTGCTAGGAAAGACCCCTTGGTCTCTGTTCAGATCCTCTGCCATTGCCCTTTCTTCCCCTGCAAGCCAGCAGACTCCAGCTGGCTACGCAGCAGAGAGAGAAAGGAACGGATGAGAGACCTTTTTTTTCTCCTTCTTGTCACACTTCTAACTGCCCAAAGCTAAACCAGATCCCAGTGTCACATATGGGAGAGAGAGAGAGAACATGCAGGGAATAACCCTGCAACTGTTTCCAGCCACCTTCTTCCCCCCAGCAGCTATCTAGTTCCAGGCCTCTGGTGATGGCTCCTTATGCTTTGGGAGATCTGGGGAAAAAAAAATAAACTTGGGAAAAGTGGAGAAAAGCCCCTATTGGGACTGTCCCCAACTCATGAAAATGATGAGAGCAGAGCATCGTTTGCAGAGAGCTCTTGGGTTGCACGGTCAGGCAGACACACAGACAGACGTTGAAGCATTTGCTCCATATGGCACAACTTCAGCGAGGCACAAGGAACAGCCCAGCCATGCAGAGAGCAGACCTACAAAATGAGAGGCTGTTTGCGAGCAGTTTGCTGGTAGCACTCCAGGTGTCCTTTCAGTCAGAACATGCTTCCAGCAGTGGCTTGGACTCACCCTCCACATACTGGGTCAGGGAGCAGAGATGCAGTATGAAAATTCTGGGAGGGTTAGCATGCCCCAGCTCTGCTGTGGAGGAAATGGTTCACCCACTTCCAAAGAAACGCTCCCATCGGTGAAAAAATGTAAGGAAATGGAGTTCTCAGTGCTGTTCTTGCCAGGATCTTTCCATCACTTGGATCGTGCTCTGAACATCCTCTCATGGGTTGGGTTGGCCTGGCTGGTCCCGACTGCTGGCTCCCAAATGAGGACAGAACTGCCTGCATTGTACATCTTGTATAAGCAGGAGCTAATACCCAAAATACAAGTGACCCAAGACCCCAGAGCTGTTCTGGAATCTCATGGATTGTCCTTTGAGCTGCTCCTAGGAGGTCCTACTGCTGTCATGTTGAATGTATTTGCCCCACTCCACCACCTTGCCAAGACACCTTGGTGGTTCTCCACATGGACAGAGCTGTCTGCCTTCATCCTGGATGTGTGCCAGCCTGCACTCTGTGCTGGGGCTGAACTGCACGCAGAGCTGCTGTGTGTAGCAAGGCCATCCAGCAGACAACTGGAAATCAGCCCAGGCTAGCGGCCCTCAGATGCCCCAGCTTCTTGGAGGGATTTGGTAGCCCACACTGAGCTCAGAGACACCATTACCAGTGCCCAAATGTGCCAGTCTTTGACCAGCTGTGGAGAACTTTTAGTTGTACCTTCTAAAATAAATGAATCCAATGCGCATGAGCTTTATCAGTTCCTTCCCAGCTAAAACCAGTCAAGTGGCTGGACTGGAGACATGCAGGTTACATTTTCAGAGAAGGTCTTGGGGCAGGAGAGTCAGAGAAAGGCCCGTGGACTGGCAGAGCTTCTTCGGATGGGAGAAACCCTTTCTTGTCGGTTGCTAGGGTCTGACATGAATACTTTTTACACCTGTCCTATGTAGGCTGTGGGGCTGTGCTTCCTCTGCTCTGGTTTGGGGTCCTCAGTGGGGTCTAAGCTTTCTAATGGGGAACCAGAGCCCTGGGCTTGGAGGGCCAGGGGGTGCTTGGGTTTGGGGGGATACTGACCCTGCATCTCCCCCCTCATACCAGTTCTCCCTAGATTTCTTTTCTTAGACAGCTGTTAATCCCCTCTAGTTTCCCTCTGCCATCAAGGCACATTCAAGGACCATGGACTGCTGGCCCATCTGACAGCCTAGCTACTACTGCAAGTTGACTCTGAATCAGGCCCTTTCCCCGAGCATCTTTGTAGCACCAAAGACAAAATTTGGAGTTTGCTGAATCCAGCTGCCCTTGAAACTGATGAAAGAGGACCTGCAGAGGCTTTTCTGTGAGCTTTTCTAGCATGAGAAGGTTGCTCCCCTCCTCTGACTGCCAGCTCAGTGAAGACCACTTCTTTTTCCCTGCTCTTTGGCCACCTGGTGCAAGGAAAATTAGTCACCCTCCACTCTTTTGAAGCAGCCTCTTTTATCTACACAGCTTGTTCTTCCCTGGCACGCTGAAGCCTTCCTGCTCTTGTTTATAGTACAACCCCTCCAACAGATTGCAGGGTCTCTTTTCTGCCTTCTGTCCTTCTTGGCTGGATTCCTCTCCACAGCTCCAGTCCAGAGCAATGGTCTGCACAGCACATGGCCTCCGCTTTGCTGCCAGGCCACTTCCACGCTCACAGGGCTGCTGCAAAGCTGAGCCGAGTCCTGATCTTTTATGCAACGCAGCCCAGGTGTGTGGGGCAGTTCGTTGGCACCCAGAACAAAGATTTAAAAGAGAAAACAAACCCCACATCCTACATTGAGATGCAAACTGTGTTTCCAAAGCTTCTCTGTCGCCAGCATTTAACACAACGTGAGCTGTGATCCAGCTGGGGTGTGGGCACTAGCAGTGTGGATTCTCCAATGTCTTATCATATGCCTAAGACCAGGGCAAAGCACATCCCTCTGCTCTACATAACTGGGGTTTTTTTGTCCAGATGCTGAACAGAACTTTATCTTGATGAAACACAGTTGAACTGGCAGAAGGGTGCGAAGTTAGAAGGAAAGGCTTGTGTGCACACACAGAGAATTTAACTGCATAAGCTTTATTTCCTCAGGAAACCAGGCTAAACAAACCAAAGTTGCATTCCCAGTTCTATTCTGGAGCTTAAATTACTGGCCTGGTTTTCAAACTCAGAATAAGTAGCTAATCCTATGGCCTTAGTAGTGATGTGAAGCCAGCTTTTGAGATCCTGTTTGTTAAAGCTAGCTACAGTTCTGTGCCCTTTCTCTTCCTGGTGCATGAGAGACCCAGAGATATGGAGAAATCCTTTAAGCAGGAACATCAGAGGTCACTGACGTTAAATAATTAACCACCAATGTAATATTAGTGGTCCTTTGCCCTTGCACAGGAGCAGCATCTCTCCTTGGTGGATCTCAAAGCATACTCCAGACCAAGAGGGGTTGGCAGAGAAGCTCTGGACTTCTGTGGGATGCAAAGTCTGATGCCAAGAGGGTTTCCAAGAGACAGAGCCAGGGTTGTGGCATGCCTGAGACTTTCCTAAAAGCCCTGAGCTTACAGTGGGTTCTGATACAACTGTTTGCCATCCTCTGCTGTGACTTAGACGGCAGCAGTGTAAGAGGAATGTGGACTCAGCACAGGACTCTCTTCTGCCTCAGTCTTCACTCAAATGCAGGAAGGTTGCTCTCATCTTAGAAACCTCCATGAATGCAGTGCATGGAAAGTGAGCCAGAATCTGGCCTTGGCAAACAGCACACGCTTAACTTGAAGTGTGTGCTTAAGCTTGTTAAGCCTCCTCTTTCAACAGAGATGATTTTCCTTTATGTTGGGAGTCTCATCTGCTACAGAAGCGGGGAGTCACAAGGTGATTTGTTTGTTATATTTTGTATAGCAGTCTGATCTAGAAAACACTTGCTGTCAGCTGCAGTATTTTGCTACCAGCTTGTCTCAGTGACTTCCACTGGGCTCCTTGGGATAGCAATTATTCCACAACAGGGAGTGCTCTTGAAGTGTCAGGGCAGCATGCTCGCAAGGTGCTGCTGCAATCTGCCTGGGCGGCGCTATACGTCTCTCATTATAAATAACAAGGGTCATAGGCAATGGGAATGCATGTGCCTTTATTTAGGGGGGGCTATTTCCCCGTTTTGATCACAGTAAAAATCGTGATAGCCAGATCCTGAGAAACAGCTACAAAGGTTCTGTTTAAAAGAATGTGACTACAGAAAGCAGATGCTCATCAAGTTAAATAAGGAATTTAATTAGCCTGCATTTTATCTTGTTTTCAGCAATATGATGACAAATCGCATCTTAATAAAATAACATTAGGGAGCAGCACAATTCCAGTGCTTCAGGAAATGAGAAGCAGTAGAAGTTAGAGGCCTGTTCCCACTGAAGAAGTCATTCTCATTCAGAAATCTGACATGAGACATGATGTTAAGATGGATAATGTTTTAGCAAAATGGTCCTCTGACATTTAGAAATATCTACAGCCACTTTTGGCTTTAAAAGGCTTAATATAGGGTGGTGGGTGAGAAGGAAGTGGCATGAATAGCTCAAGGGACTGGTAGCACAATTAATATTTTTTTTTATTCCTATGGTGGAACAGGTGTGCAGGGTTCTTTACAGGTGAATAAAAAGAGTTGTCCTTTCCCCAGTGGGGCTATAACTAAACATAGACATTATATGTTGTACAACAAGCAGCGGGTTTAGTATTTGTCATATAGTCGAATATGTCCAAATTCAATTACAAACTTGCATTTGATCTAGGAAATCAGTTTTGTGTAACATTGTGAGGACAGGTCTTGCCTCACCCTGAGAAAGGTTCATGAAGGATCCACAGCAAGTTCACTCATGTCATGGTTTGAGGGCTGCAAAAGTTTGTCTAAGCTCAGTTGTAACTTCTGGGACTCAAGAAACTAGCATTGTTTGGAATATTTCTGTCCAGTAAAAAGGATTACAAAACACAAGAGTTACAACAATAAAAGATGATGATATTTAGCTTCATTACACAAGAATAAAGGAACTACTCATCCCATTCAGCATGGTTGTCCACTGAATCCTTTCTTTTTGTCTGTACCAGGGAGCAGATCCATGTTTTAGGTGATAGATCATGGGATTATCACATAGCTGTCCACTATAAAATGCACATTTTGATCCTGGGTGATATCTTGAGGCAATATATTTCACTTGCTGATCATATGTTGTAACAACAGTTATTCCTGGTGGTCTATTTGACTTTTTCCATCATTCAGATTCAGTGGTTGCTCCATAGCTCTTTTGTTAGGAAAGGAGAAAAGTGTAAGAGTTGTCTGATTGGATCCCTTGTCATGCAAGGCTGCACACATACACAAACAGTACACACATTGAGTTTATACATGCATACATATTTGTGTGTAAACAAATATATATTTGCTGATAGAGTAATTTTCTGGATTTGTGATTTAATGTATTAATCCAAGATTATGCTGCTGTTGCTGAGGACAGAAATGCTTCAGAAGTCATTGATGAATTGGGAGTCTTCTGCCAGTAACTTCTTGGCCTGCATTTAGTTTAGGTTGATGAGGGCTGAAAGCTGTTGCTCTCTGACAGCTGTTCACTGGTGTATGTGAAATGAGTTTGTGATTGTTGATTCAGGACCTAGAAAACAGATGTCCATGCTACAAAACCCACCTTTGCTATTTAGACCCTCACTAACACTATCTAGAGGGATCGTGATGAAGCTCTGCTCATTGCTATGGGGCAGCCTTGAATCAAAAGACAGTGCAGAACTATGGGTTGGGAGTGGGTCTCCTCTTTTAACAGGCAATAAATTCCTTTTAAAATTAACTTACAGGAGCTAGTTTTAAGACTGAGCATGGAAGGGTGAGGTTTTCCCTTCTCTCTATTGGTGGAAAAAATTTTGAAATTTATTGACCTGGAAAATCCAAGCTCGGAAGCAGCAGCTGGGTTTTCAGCAAGTCCCTTGTTTCTTTCCCTGTTGTCCATCTGGATTCACTGTAACACAGAGAAATCAAGCATTGCCTCTGAGGTCAAGTAAAGTTTGGAAATGGCCACCATTTCCATACAGTTTTGCCAGGATGGGTGGTGCTGCCCCGTGCTCTGACAACGCTGCTTGCTGGATATGAAGGGCTCAGGTCTGTAAGCAGTGGTGGGGATGACTTTTCTCATTTGCAGAGATTTTGCAGAATTGGACCCTAAGCCCTCCTGGAGCAAATTATGAAGCAATGCACAAATCAAATCAAGATGCTGACTGTGACTGCATCATGGCACAATATCATGCTGATAGAATTTGAGGCTAAAAGCAGTGACATTCATGTCTAGTGATGTCTAATACATCATATGGTTGTAAAGTGACAACTGAGTCCTGGAGGACAAAGACTAACCCCCATATGCCCTGCAAGTATTTTCCAGTCCACAGATGAGTTAAAGACCAGGTCTTGAAAATCATTTGATGCAGTGCCTGAACTTGATCTCTTAACAGTAGAACAGGTAGTTCCCTCTGAATTTGCACATGCTGTCAGTTTTTATTCATGGTCATGACACCATGCGCTATTAATGTTCCCTGTGGATGCAACCAACTTTTTTTATAGATTTTCCAGACTTTCATTAATTACTTAATTGCTGCACAGTAATATAAGAAATGAAGTGTATTCCTATAGGGCAGTTATACTTCAGACAGGTACCAAGCTATTTGCAAGCAGAATTAAAACCAAATGAGAGAAACATTTTCAGTTGTCCTCGCTTCACCCCCAGTTTCAGCAACAAAGCTGATATATTGCCAGTTACCCACTGGTAATCCCACTACCTGGGATTTGTCCATGTTGAGAACCTATTAGTGTTCTCCTGTGAAGACAGGCTAAGCGAGTTGGGGTTGTTCAGCTTGGACAAGAGAAGGCTCTGGGGAGACCTTATAGCATCCTTCCAGTACGTAAAGGAGGCCTACAAGAAAGCTGGAGAGGGACTTTTTACAAGGGCATGTAGTGAAAGGACAAGGGGTAATGGCTTTAAACTGAAAGAGGGTAGATTTAGATAAGATGTAAGGAAGAAGTCCTTCACTGTGAGGGTGGTGAGGCACTGGAAGAGGTTGCCCAGAGAGGCTGTGGATGCCCCATCCCTGGAAGTGTTCAGGACCAGGTTGGATGGGGCTTTGACCAACCTGGTCTAGTGGAAGGTGTCCCTGCCTATGGCAAGGGGGTTGGAACTAGATGATCTCTAAGGTCCTTTCCAACCCAAACCATTCTATGATTCGATGATTCTATGATTCTTATTTGAGGGAAGAGGGTGAGAGAGAGAGAACACAGCTTGTATAAATCAGATTATATTGACAACTCCTAAGCAATGCTCGTTCCAGGAACAAGCTCACTATGTGATAACACCACTGCTATAGAAGAAGTGCATTTTGAATGCATGCCACTTTGCAAATACCTGGTGGGTCATGAGTTCTTGAGGCTTAGTTCCTAGAAGAGAAAACAGGATTGCTGGAAAAATTAAATACTCTAGATGGAGATTATCCGAATTACTTAAGAGGTGAGAGAGTTAACAGCCACTGGACTTTGCTTTGATGATTCAGAACCATCTTGGGTCAGAGTAGAGTAGAAATTGTTACAGCTGATACAGACTAAATGAAAAAATCAGGGTCTTGATCCAGGCCTAGTGAGCAAAGAACTCCACTGTGTGCCATGATTAGTCTTGTCTTTGCACATTCAGTGGGAAGGGCATGGTTAAATGCGAACCTAGAAGAACAAAATCCTGTCTCTCCTGTCAGTGTGGTTGCTGGATGTCAGGACCATGAAATATTAATAGTCAGTGTGTGTTAAGAGTCCACCTCTCTGCCTAATCCACAGACAATGTGCATCTGTCTCTGCTTTCAGCCACAGAGCTCAGCTCAAGCTGCGGACGGTGGTGCTTTTTGCTTGGGAGCCCTCGATGCACCCAGCAGGAGGGCAGCTTTGCCACCGGTGTTGAGTCTGGGCTTGGCAGATGGCTCCAGCTTCCTGACTGTCACCCTGGCGTCTTGCATCAGCACTAAAAACCCCTGTGTTATTTTTATTTGATACATTAGTCTTTTTTTTTTTGCCACAAAGCAGAACATGAGCAAAGGGTTGGAGGTGATGTGAGATGACCAGAGGAGGGATGGATAGCAGGGTAGTAGGAAGGAAAGGGGAGAGCTACAGTTGCAAGCAGAGAGACCTTCAGTGGCTCTACCAGTATCCCATCCCCTTTCCCCATCCCTCTTTCACACACACACACACACACACACACACAGAGGGAGTTAAGCAGTGGCAGATGGGAAAAGAAAATAGATAAATAAAAGTGTCAGTAGGATGGATTGGTTTGCACTTCGTCTCCTCTCATCTCTCTGCATATGTCTGCTGGTATGTAAAGATCACACAACCAAGGGACTTGGCACTGACCCGGAAAATTTATACTACTGAACATAAAAATGAATCAAAAAGAAAAATGTAGGAAGGAGGTGGTCAGGGAAGAGAACAAAAGGAGATTAATTTTTTTTTCCTGTATACATCAGGATTTTGTTGGGACAGCAATTTTGTGGGAGTACATATTGCCAATGCCACCACAGGAGCAGCTCTGCCTCAAAGAAAAGAGACCAGGTGGGCAGTTTCCTGTGCTGAGATCCCTCATGTTTTTGATCCTTATCTGCCTAAACGAGGGCTCCCCAAAGGGCATCAGAGGTGGACGGGGTGAACTCAGCAGCAGAGACTCAACACGTGACAGCTTCAGACAGAAGAGATTCCACCTCCCTCTCCAAGGTCTCCTGATACCACACACTCAAACCACATCAGTGAGGGCAGGAGGAGGTTATATCTCAGGCTACTCTGGGCCAATACTCCTGTGATTTTCCAGTTTTCCAGTAAGCTGGTCTGTCCAGAGGAAACTCTTCCCCTCTGTGTAGTGCCACCATGTAACTGAAAAAGCAGCATCCCAAGGAAGAGATTGTTGGTCTACCTGCTTTGCCTTTTGCCTGGATGATCAGTACTCCAGCCATGGGCTTCATTTGGAATGTGTCAGCAGCAGCTCCTCATTGTCATAATGTGCATAAGCACAGTCATTCCTGCAGTCCTGCCAGCTTGTGATCTTCCTCTGGGTCTCATCAGACCCAGGCCCATTTCCAGAGTTACCATGAGTACCGCAACACCATGCCCTGCAGGTGGCAAAAGCTGGTCCTGCACTAGGCTAAGCCCACCTTGCCCCATGCACCCTCCTGTGCAGGGAGCCTGGGCAGAGACCCATGACATGGCCACTGTGCTGGGGTAGGGTGATGGTTGGGAGCAGGGGAAACAATGGCCACCAGCTCCTCTGGTGGGGCCACGGCAAGCTTGAATGCCGCTCCCTGCTCCTCCAGGGGTAGGTGAGGATGATCTGGGGCACCACGCTGCCAGCTCTCCTGGCCTGTATGCCCAGCATGGGAGCCTTACCCAGGACCACAGGCAAGTTCAAGGGTTGGATGAGGTTCGAATTTGGCCTGTGTCTCATGCATGGCAACCTTCCTTTTTAGAACATGCTGGAAACTTTTTTCCTAAGGCACTATCTATCCTCCAGGGCACCCTTTCCTCCTTCTCATTGCTAGTTTCTACACAAATACAGGATCTTTGGTGCTTAGTCACTCTACCGTTCTTGCTGTTTATTGTCTCTAACGGGTGTAATTCTCTGCTTGGGAGACCTTTGCAAGTTGCTGTGGAGGAGCCGTGGGCTGTTGTCATCCCGTTTCCAGGGGGCAATAAACAGCAGCAGTCAAACTTCCATGGAACAAAGATTGTGTGATTATTCAGTCGTAAAGAGAGGGAAGAAAAACAGATATATATTGTGTGTGTGCTTATTTGCACATCACACAAGGATGTGCAAATTGCTCTCAGAAGAGAGTCTTGCTATGAGGTAAAATAGGTCCCCATGTAGCACTTCACTGCTGGCTGGAATAAGGGAATTCTCCTGCCTGTGCCTCGGTTTCCCTATGCAGATCAAAGGCCTTGTAGCTCTTCCCACCTAGCCTAAGTGCTTTCAGGGCCAGGACTTTATTTATGCCCTTACAGGGCAGGTCAGAAAGGCAGGGATGTGAACTCAGGGGTGTTGCAGGGAGGGAAGTGTTTCCCGGGGTTAACAGCTTCTGTTTTCCCCCTCTTCTTGAATGAGACCAAGTGTTTGTCTGGGAGGAAGATTCAGAGAAACCACATTAGTCTTAAGATGGAAAAGGCTGATATTAGAGCCAGCCCATCACAACAGTCACCTGCATCTGACGTGAGGGTTAAAAAACAATCACCACAGACACCTAAAGCCTATTAGGAAGGAAAAGCACCTTCAACAGCAGGGAATTGCTGCCTGCATGCAGACACTGGCTCAGAAGCAAGTGCTTTTGAGGGTTTCCTTTTGGGGGCTGTGGGACTGAATATTCTAGTGGTACTAAGTCATTAAGAGCTGCATGACCCCAAGGACCAGAGGGGATTTCCAGCTCATCAACAGTGAGGGTTCAGCCCATTGGGAAACCCATGCACTCAGCATGTTCATGGAGGTGTTTGGCACCTGGCAGCATCCATCCCTAAAATGCTCCCCCCACCATAAAATGTAATTAACAAAACCCTTTAACTACATAAACTTCTAAATCAATTAATTATCTTGGCAAGAAAATGTATATGGTTTTAAAATCTCCCTTTAATTAACATAAAGTCCGTTAGGAAGCAGTAGATCTAGGCCATTACTTTGACGTAACAGTCTCTCACTTCACATGCTCCTGAGGCCCTGGGAGAGTGTGTCAACATAATGCTCAAGCTCCCTTCCAAATACTATGTCTGGGCCACATGCAAGGTCAAGAACTCCCTTTCAGAACAAAGTTTCCATTCTGATGTACTATTGGGGGGCCCTCCTTAGAAGCGCAACGGTCAAAAATCAACTCCTGTAAATCCATTAACTTTTCCCACTCACTGCTCTTCCATTTCTCTCTGCTTTCATTGCTGGCAGCACTCCATCTTCGACAGCTCTGCCTTTAAATCCACACTTATCCTCTTATCTCTGTCTTATCTCTTCCTGAGAGAGCCCTCAGTTCTTTCATAGACAGACACTGTGCTTGTCCTTTGTGCAAAGGTGTGGGGAGAAGTCACCAAGGAGAGTGATACCTGCCAGTGAAATCTTAGCGCGCTTATTAGTGACAGTTGTGAGCTTTCCTGTATTTCTGATGTGCATCGGAGCATATTCAGGGCAAGAGAGAGAGGCAACACAGTATCTTAACAGGCTGTAGGTTAGCCCAGTGTTTTGTAGCTGATATTTCCAGGCAGATCTGGAAACCTACTGACTGCTCCTGCTGTGAAAATGATGTGGAGCTGGTGCATGTGGTGGGTGCTTCTTCAGCACAAGGGAGAAACTAGGATGTCCTCCTATGGTGTTCTTCACTGTGTGCCTTTCTCTGATGTCCAGTGTCCCCTCCCTTCTCAAGACCCACTATATGCAATGAGGGTCACTTAGGAGACACCTAAAATGGTCTTCTCCTCATGTCTGGACCTTGGCCTCTGCCAACATGGAAACTCATCTACTACTGATGAAACCAAGATTATCCATCTGGCTTGTAAGTGACTTCACTGCCTGCATTGTATTTATGCAGTGTGTGTATATTTGCCTGCTGATCCAGAAACAAGCTGCTGTAGCTGAGGAAGTTATCTGGGCAGCCTAAGATGTTAAATCCTAAAATACAGATTTGTAAGAATTTGGGGAAACAGTTTCAAATGTTCAAAATATTTATTATACTGAAGCAGAGTTGTAGCTCAAGAGGAATCTCAGCTCAGCACAGGATTCACAGGATTCATCTCCTGGACATCCTGGCATGGGGTCACCATACATGACACCTTTGTGCCACAAATGGGTCCTCCTGAGGACAGATATTCAGTCTTCCCATACAAAGCTGCTCCTGTTTCCTTAAGCTGAGTATGGCAGTGTTGTGCCACAGTATAATCATGATGGTCCTAAGGGGAATATCATCAGTGTTACTGTGTCAGATCATGAATCCTGGTAGCTAAGCAAATGCCTGATGACATGCTAGATCCTCTCATTTCACCTTGATTTGGAGAGCACAGCATATCTCTCAGGATCAGCCCCTAACTGGCTTGTTTAACAACATTGTTTTCCTCTAAATCCCATGTCAGACAAGTGAGAGCTAGTTCTAGGACTGTTGCATGTCGCTAAAATAACATACATCCGAGAATGCAGTTAGAGACTTGAAACAAATTTGACTTGACTCAGGAGAGTAGTGGAAATATCCAAGGGACCTGTGGTTATATACTTTCTCTTTTTTTTTTTTTTGTAATGTCTAAATTCCAGGCCCTTTTAGGTTTGGTGTTTCATGACAATTACTACATTCCTGGATAGTTAAAACTACTCAGCATTTGGCTAAATGCCTTCTGAAGATATCCTGAAATGCACCATCTATTGCAGCTGCTCTATTCAAGTCACAGTTCTGACTAGTCACCCAAGGGGACAAGGAATTCCTTTTGTAGGAGTTAGTGTAGGACTTGTTACCAGGAAAGCTCTATGTTTGCGGTTGTCTAGTCCTGAAGAGAAGTGCTGTGGCTTTGCAAGTTTGAATTTGAAATCCAAATCCTAAAGGAGGAAAGGTGGGGGCTGTCTTCATCAGCAATTGTATCATCTCTCTCACATACTCCTGCACATTGACTGGCCTCAAGACTGCTTGTAGACAAAGCTCAATAAAACAAAGACCTAGATTTCTTCCTAAACCCATGGAAAAAGATGTGCAGTTGTACTTCTTTGCTTGGGCGCCTGTTGTGGGACATGCCTGATTTTTCAAAAAAGAACAATTCCTTCTCTTGCCTTAGCAGAGAGCAAGCTGCCATGGAAGCAGAAAAATTTGCTGTGTATCAGCTCAGAGGCAGACCGCGATCCTCACAGGAAGAGAGTGAGTGGAAGTTCAGTCCCTGCTTGGTGAGAAAGCAATAGCACAGGGACTCCCTGTGTGCAGAGTAACGTGCTTTTTGCTCCAGCCCAAGGCAGCAGATATACCAAGGCACAGCACTCCGGAAATTATTTCTGATCTCCTTTGATCATTCCAATCAATACATGGATTATTTCTGGATGCTTGGGGGATGCATAACCCCCACCTGCTGATCCTGGCTTCCCAGAAGCAGCGTCCTTTGCATCGGCATATTTGCAACTGCCCAGAAAGAAAGAAAGACCAAAGAAAATGTGACAGAGCTCCCTCCAGCCCCTGGCTGTGTCTGCCCACAAGCTTCGTCAACTGAGTTATGATAATTACATCACTTGAGATTTATTTAATATCTCCATCCGGGAAAAAGAACCAGGAAGTCTGGCTGTGACAAGCAATCAGAGGGTACTCAGCTGATGAGCAGCTCCCCATCACTAAGAGAGCAGTAGGAACCTTCAATGGATTGGATTTAAGTAATGGTTTGCCAGAGGGATGAGGCCCACGCCACGGCAATCAAAGCTCCTCTGCACCATTAAGGAGCTGTAAGTGGAGCAGGAGGCGCAGTGCAGCTATTGACCAAGTAGGTGGGCATGAAAATGGGTTTAGGTAACTGTTTACTTCCTGAGAGATGGAAAACACAAAGGGATGTTCCTCTGGCAGCTTTATGGCTCTCTGATCCTGGCTGTCCACATCAGCATTTATATTGTCTGTCTCTTACATACTCATGCACAATGACCGGTATGCTGTGTTCAAGCTGTTCGGCAGCAGTCCACGCAGAGCTTTCCTGCTTGCCTTCTCACTATCTCTGCCATTTTTTAAATCTCTGACCTAACAATATTTAAAAAAAAAAAAAAGATTTCTGATACAATTTTATATCACACCACTACACAGGCAGATCAAGTATTGCTGCAGCTCCAGCCACCCTCTTTCTTCCTTCTTCCACCGCCTCTGCACTGAGCAATGGCTTGTACAGAGAGGTGAAGAGGAGACACATAAACAGCAATACTTTTTTTCCTCCTGGTTGAGGTGGTAGCTAAGGGCCAATGGGACCACACTTTGTTCTAGAAGACCAGAGTTAGAATATCTGCCGTGAGAATGACCTGCAGCCTGACACCTAAGTCCATCCTGAGGCAGGATCTATAATAAACAGGCATGCAGGTCTGTGCTGAGATGCCTGGGCATTTCCCCTTCTGATTTCCCAGTCAGTAGCTCAGGAACCAGTTCTCCACTCTCAGCTGATGGATCCATGTTTTTTTCTTCCTCTTTCTGTACCTGAGGAGGGCAGGTGTAGTGTGTGCCAGAGCTGATGCCTCCCGTATGTTTCCTCCCTATGTTAACCGCATGACTATTAGTGGGCTCAAGAGACACACTGTCAGAACTCCCAGAGACAGGCCCTTCTGCAAAATGAGAAGGTATTGCCCATCACTTGCTACACATTGCTTCCTGTGGAGTAAAGTTTGGAAGGCTGCATCGGCCTCCTGACAGCCCCCTGCTCCCACTGGGATCTCACCAAAGTGTCACAGGCCAGCTCTTTCCAGTGCGAGCGTTTTAAGCAAGGCACCTTGATCCATACCAAGGGACCTGAATGCAGCATCCAAGTGTGAAAACATTGGCCGCTGTCCCATTTACCAAAAGAGGAATAATAGTACCCACTCACCTCTGGGAAGCATATGGAGCACCTCCGATTTATTATTTGTTTTATTTATTTTGTCACATTTATCAGCCATTCAACACTCTGGGCACACAGCCCATACATTAAAACCCAGAGTATAATACAAAGATCTCCTCTACCCTGAGCATATCCTTTCTGTAAAACCAGGCATGGGCAGGAGGGAAGGATGAAAGATGCTTTACACAAGCAAAGAATGACAACAATATATTTTTCTCCAATTCTGTTATTGATGGAACCATTCTAAAAATGTTGGCGACATCAAGACAAGAAGATGAGGGCAATAAAAAGCAGGGGGGGTGGAAAGCCATCCTGGAGCACGGGCAGAGAGACTCAGCCTCTAGCCAGCCTGTCTCATGCTCAGGAAGTCCCTAAAATGCTTTTTCCATTATTATTTCTCTAATGACCCCATTAAACACATGTGAAATTCTGAGAAGCCTAAAATATGTTGTAGAGAGCCACACTGGCAAATCTGCCCAGCTTTTCTGAGAAACGGCAGGCTGCAGTGATGAATGTTTTAGCTTTAGAGCATCCCGATGTGTAATTTATTTGCTGGAAATTAATTGCATGTGCTGGTTTCATTTTCCTGTAGCGAATAATCAGTTTTGCTCCCTTTTTAATTAGGTAACAACACAGATTCCTCTGCTGATCATGGCACAGTGGTTTATGCATGTCACGTCTTATTCTAAGAGAGACAATTTCAAATCGTTGTCTAGGGCCCAGCACAACTTTCGAGTGACATTAGATTGTCTATCAGCTGTAACTCCTGGGTCACTGCCAGTGAAGACCTCATGCACAAGACTGGCTAGAGAACCCAGCCTGGGCACTGGTGTATGCTATATCCTACTGAAGTAGGAGTTTGAGGAAACCCTATGGAGAAAACAAATTAAGGAGCCTGAAATTTCAATGGCATTGACATGATGTCAGACCCAGGCCCAGCTCTGTGTCACCAAAAGGTGTGTCCCATCTGGCGGGTGTTCAGTGGTCCCTGAGCTGAGACATTGCACTGCCATTAGCCGGACTGCATAGACTAGAAGCCTTCAGATCATCTGTATCATTAATACTTCAGGTCCACATCAGCACCCTTGTCAGCTGTTCCAGCCGGGGTGGCAACGACAAAGTCCTAGTGGAGAGCTCACCTTCCCCTTGTATTTGGAGGCCGGATGGGGCTGCATGGACACACAAAGCGGGACAATGTGGAGAAAGCCACCCCTGCTGATGTTTGCAGAGAAAAGCTAATGGACTCCAGCAGCTGCTACTTAAAATTTTCAGATAGGCTGAAGAGTGTAAGGACTAGCAGCTTTGGCTGCCATTGGTTACTTTAGCAAATCTCTAATTAAGCAAGTGTTCAGTCATATTTACCCTTCACTGGGCTACAAGGAACCCATATTTCTACTGAAACACATGCTACTGAAACAAAACAAATCTATCAGCGAGCAAACGCTGCTGGAGTGAAATGAAAAAATATTGATTATCATAGCTATTAAGCCGTGAAATCCTCTGCAGCTAATTAATCTGGTAGGGGAAAGTTTGTTAGTGGGATTTCGGCTTCCTGCTGGGAACCTGTAAAGCAGGCACCATTGCCCGAGAAATCACCAAACACTCGATCGCTGCCACCTGCCCCTGAAAGTTTCCTCCTTTCATAGGTCCCCGCAACGGCTGGTGGGAGGTGAAAACCGGCCTGAAAACACGCCGGAGCGCAGAGCTTTCGCCTTCAGCAGGCTGCGGAGCCTCGCTGCCTTCCGGCTCCTCTGAGGCGGCGGGGCCGCCTCCGGCAGTGCCCGCGCTCGGCAGGGCCGGCTGCGGGGCCCCCCCCCGGGCCTGCCCGGCGGCGGGGGGCGGCGGGCCGGGGGCGCGCAGCGCGGAGCAGCGCGGAGCAGCGCGGAGCCGCCGCGCCGCGCCGCGCCCCGCCCCGCCCGCGCCCGGCGGAGCTGTCCGCGGCTCGTGGTGCTGAAGCCGCAGCGGCCGCCCAGCCCCTTCCCCCGCCCCTCCTCCCTTCCTCCCCGGCGTGGGCTCTTGCAGGCAGCCGGCAGCCCGGGGCATCAAAGCTCGGGGAGGGCCCCGTTTCTCCCTTTGATTCTCCCCCCCCACCCCCCCACCCCGCCTTTTTGCTTCTTTTTTTTTTTCTTTTTTCTTTTTTTTTTTTTTTTTAATGCCGGGGGAGGGAGGAGAGCGCGGCCACGTTACACCCCTCCCTTCCTGCAAATCCCCGCTTGCACTGCAAACAATCTGCCTTCCCCATTGCATCCAAGGGAGATAGCAACAGCAACATCATCACGGCAAGCCGGATGGGAGAGCGGAGAGGAGGCTGCTGCTGAGGGAGAAAGGCACACACGCACACACCAGCTCGATGTTGTCAAAGCGGTAGGAGCCGCACGAAAAATAAGCCATGCTGCCCCATGTGTCTGGCGCATTGTGCTCCATCCGAGCCTTTTAGGAGGAAGAAGAGAATTATCTGCTCCGATTTTTTTTTTTCCTGCCAGCGAGAGTGCGACAGACTTGCGATGGTTGAATGTCAATGCCTGTGAGAGAGAACAACAGTCAGAGGAGGAGGAGGACAGAAGGGGAGGAAAATGAAGGTGGGGACGGTGGTGGAGAGAAAGAAGGAGCCTCGTCCAATGCATCAAAAGGAGGTCCCTGCAATTGCTGATAGAGCCCTGGCCGCCTCGCCATCCACAATGGTCTGTACAAGCTGCCAATGCGTTTGATGACGTTCCTGTTTTGTGAAAGGAGGAAAGGAAACGTGACCATGTAAGATCCACGTTTCCCCGGTCAATTACATGCGAAGAATAGATCCGATTTCGACGGGTTTTTTTGGTCCAGAGTGGTAACAGCTTAGGGAATAATACAGCCACCTTCCCTCACCAATTTCGCTCTGATTTTTTTGGTGTGGTCCAGACAGCTGCTGGAATAGAGAAGGTCAGAATATATAAATATATATAAAATATATATATTATATATATAAAAATATCTTTATCTCAGTACATCTGGGATTAAGCTCATTGAATGCTAATTATTTCTTTCAGGACTTTTAATATTTACAATGAAATCTTTTAAAGGCAACGGGGAAATCTGAAGCCACCTGGGAGTACAGTGTTGGAAACGTAGGGTGTTTTCCCACAAACAATGTGAAGGTCTTTTTTGTCAAAGAGGCAATTTTGATAATAACAACAGCTACCAATTTTGCATTTTAATAGCCAGACCGGCTGCTATTTTGTCTGGGTGCACACCGGGTCTCGTGCGATCAGGTTTTATTTTTTAATTGAAAAAAAATTATTAAAAAATAGAAGAAAAAGGAAAATTACTTGAGATGCCAAATACTGTCGAGAGAACCATATTCTCCCTCCTCCCCACACCCACCGGAGACGTGGACCCTTCTTTTTTACAGGCTTAGGAGTTGCGAGAGCCGATCAGGGGCTTTCTCCCGAGCCCGCCGCCCGCGCCCCCGGACCCTCGGGCGTGGGAGATTTATTTCCTCCTCCCGCTGATTTCTACACAAACTTGTGGAGGGGGGTTAAGAATCCCCCAGGAGCGCAGAGTCGGGTTTGGTTTGGGGTTTTTTTTTGTGGTTTCTTTTTTTTTTTTTTTTTTAATTGTCATCCTCGCCGGCTTTCAGCGGGCTGCCGGGGATTTCACCCCCTCGCCCTCCGGCTCTGCTTTTGTCCTTTCCCCGCCGGCCAGCGCAGCCCCCCGCCCCCCCCCTCCCCCCGAACAGGCACTGAGGCCGCAGCGGAGCCCCCCCGGCCGCGGGGCGCCCGGCTCCTGCCCTTTTCTTTCCCACCCCGTCCCCGCCTGCCAAGGAAAGGCACATGTTAATACCACCCGGCGCGGTCATTTTCTGCTACTGCTGCTGCGGGCTCCTCCGTCCGAGACAGATGTTGCGAAACCAAGGCCTCCTCAAGTGCCGCTGCCGCATGCTCTTCAATGACCTGAAGGTCTTCCTGCTGCGGAGACCCCCCGCGCCGCCGCCGCCCTCCCCGCCGCCGCCGCTCCCCATGCCCGGCGGCGCAGAGGCGGCGGCGGCGGGCGGCCCGGCGGGGGCCGCACCGACCGGGGGGCGCGGGCCCGGCTGGCGGGCGGCGGCGGCGGGCGGCGGCGGCGGCGGCGGCGGCGGAGCGGGCAGCCCGGCCGCCGAGGAGTGGGGCAGCCCCGCCGGGGAGCCGCCCGCCTCCCTGCCCAGCAGCACCTCCTCGGATGACTTCGGCAAGGGCAAGGCCGAGGACCGCTACTCGCTGGGCAGCAGCGTCGACAGCGGCATCCGCACCCCGCTCTGCAGGATCTGCTTCCAGGGGCCCGAGCAGGTGAGCCCGCGGAGGGCGGTGGGCGCTGGGGCGGGGGGTCGGCGACGGGCCGCGGCGGGAGCCCGGCTCGCCCGATGGCAGCGGTGCTCCAGCCTGCAGGAACTGGGGCCTGCTGCTGGCCGGCGTCTCCCCCGTGCCCGGAACGGGACCCCAGAGCCCGAGGGGCTCTGCCCTCTGCCCGGGCCCTGGGCTCCAGGATTTTGCGCCTCGGTGGTGTTTCCCGGGGAAATGTGGGGTGGAGGCCCGCTCCGTCCCTCTCTGCCGGCCGGCAGCCTTGCCCCAGGCGCCCGTGCCCGGCCTCAGAGCCGTGCAGCTGTGGCAAGGCAGGGACCCGCGGACCCCTTCGTGGAGCATAGCGCATCTGGGCGAGGGGGGCTTTTTGTCGCCTCGTGGGTACCCAGTTGCGATGATCCCAGAAGTGATGCAAAAGATGCATTTAATGTGCTGTTTGCTTGTAAAAATACAACTTCAGTCTGTATAAACACGTGGCAGGAGGCAGCCCCACCTCATCGGTGGTTCCCAGGGGACAGCAAGTAGGAGCTCTGCGGGTTTGCCACCGCTCCCGTGCTCCCAGTTGCACTAGCTAGAGGAGGAAAACCGCTGGTTACAATTGTACCTGCTGGAGCTGCAGGCGTGAGATGGTCCTTGGTACAGACCGAGGTTAGGCCAGGGAAGTTTCCCGCCACCACACAGGAGAATGAAACAAACGCAACCTCGCTAGAACATAAGGTGCCACCCTGGGGCATTATTCTCCCTATTTAATGACAATTAAAAGCAGTTCACATATTTTCAGGCTGGCAACTTCCTTACAGTGATATACACAGCAACATTTGTAGCTAACGTGACACAGCTGCAGGCGGCAAGGAAAGCTGCAGACCTCTGCTTGTGGGATCAAGCCCGGATATGCAGATAACCTTTATTACTCTGGGTAGTCCTGTTACCTGTGATAATAAGGGATCCTTGCACGAGAAAGGGTTGCGAGGTTCGACTTGGCTGATACCCATTTCCATTTTAGGAAGAGATCCTGGCACGAAAGACGATACGTTGAAATCTTGAGCAAAACGGGTTTTGCCCCATGCCGTCTTTCCCCTTCATGGACCTGTGTGCTCTGCTGAGGAGAGCCAGTGCTCATCTGAGAGTGGCCACGCTCTGGCAGATGTCCCGCCTGTCCCAAGGCTACCCACGTCTGTAATGCAGTGATCGTGCCTTCCCTTGTGTCGGTGCGAGGATGGTGGTGGGGAGGTGGGGAGTGGGCTCCCATTCTTCTTTGGGAGAAGCAGGGCCTGCCACCAACTCATCTAAATACCCACAGCCCTGCTGGATGTGTCATACCAAGGGTCTCATAGATCAGAGCTGGGTGCTCAATGGACTGTAGCCTTCTCTAATGGTTTATGCAGCTGACTGATAGCTGTGAGACACAATTTTCACCACAGGCTTTTAGATTGGGGGTGGGGGAAATCATTCTTTTTTGGAGATGCTGTATGCCTCCCTCACTTGACTGTCTCCTCCCTGTCTTTTCTAAAAGTTGGAAGTCATGCAACTCTCTCTCTGGGAATTTGCATTATTCCACATTTCTAGTACTCTTCCCTGGCTTGGCATTCTGTCTGCGTACACGAGACGTAGTGCCTGCAAGATTGGCTTACGTGTGTGAGAAAATAGAGCCTAAGCAGAAATAAAATAGAGGTAACTTGCTTCCTTGGAGAACATTAATGCTCGAAAATAATTGGATGCTAATTTTCACACAGAAAACCTGTGTAGGTTGCATTGTAAAAGTGAGACTATTTGCTGACCATCTGCCAGACTACCTGAGTGAGAAGCTGAGCAGATGTGACTGGCATCTAATAGAGTTTCACCAGGATTTCTCTTTTTTGCTTCTCACAGTTTCTGACCAATATAATAAGACACTTACAACTGGATTCTGCCACTCATCCCTGAGCAGTACCTTATTCCACAAATAATTTTTTCATCACCAGCATGGCTTGAGGAGTATCTGAAACCCTTTGCCCCACAGCAGCTGGGAAGCACAAGTCATTATGGAGGTCTGAATCGTGGGGTTTTAAAGCACAGCCAGATCCTGACACAGCTTCCTAGAAGTACGGTTCAGAATAACTGAGAGCTGAATGAGTGCAGCTGATGTCAAGACCTGCAGTTTGGTTTATTTGGCCCTTACGTCCATAAAACTCCAACAGGGCTAAATCCCAAATTCCATGTTCTTTTTTATTATGGTGGTTATTACTGGTTTAGCCTTTATTTCCCATTTGTTTTCCAACTCAACAGCTGAGCAAAGACCCTTCATGTTTTGGACCCTCACAACTATAAAAGTCATAGATGCACATTATTCTATACCACCCCTGCCAAGATCATCATGAAAATTTATCCACTTGGAAACAAAATGTAATTGCTAGTTCTTTACTCTGTGGATTAATAACAATGAGAGATATAAACAGTGTTTTATTTACCTGTCAAAAACATCTGAAACTGCTGCAGCTGTGGGCAAATTTGCAGGGCTGCATCACGGTACCAAGAACAAAAGCCTTCATTATAAATTGACTGTTAGGCGCTCTAAGCTTGTTTACCCAGATAAAATGACAGCGAGTCTCCAAAAGATGTTTTAATCCTGTTTTGATTTAAAAAAAAAAAAAATTACAACAGCCAAAAAGGTTTCTTACTAATCTGGCTTCGCAAGTAGGTTTTATTTAATATCTAATGCAAAACAAAATCAGTAGGGATTTTCACTTTAAATTTATGATTGCCCTACACGCATGATACTTCAGGCTACTGAATTGCTTATATCTTAAGCTCCTCATGTTTGTTTGTGGCTCTTACGGGTAAGCTGATTCTTTCATTTAAAAATCTGCTGAGGACCGTAGGAAGGAGTAAAGCTCGTTATTGTAAAACTGTTCTGATCCTTGCATGTTACTCGAGAGAAACCAGTGGTGCGGGCGAGAAAGATGGCCAGGTGATCACAGCATCTGGACTCCCGTTTTGAGGGCATGAAGAGCAAGCTTTGCTCAGGTGTGGCAGTTGAAAAAGTCAACTGCTTTTATTGAAAACAAGGGCTTAACATTGTGAAAGCTGATGAGCTGAACTCTGAGCTTGGTAGTGGTATTGCCTTTCGGGGGCTTGCTTGGCATTTTCAAAAGTTTCACTGAGTGAGCATCCTGCACCATTGTGTCAGCTAATTCTGAGACCCTGGATTGAATGGCAAAGCTCTGGGGAGAAAGTGAGAAAGGAAGATGCTGGAGTATTTTCTTCTGTTTTGGTTAATGCTCAGCATTGGCAGAATTTTGTCTGCTTTCCTGGATCTCTGACAATGTTCTGCAAGAGAAAGAAACCGAGATGAGCTCCACTCTCACAAATGTTTCACAGTGCTTGGTATGGATCCAAGCTGAAAGCAAGTCATGGAGAGCAGCAGGAAAAGGCATGGGTTAAAAGTCCTTTCACAACAGCAGATCAACTGTTTGCCCATGTCACAAGGAGTTAGCAGTATGGCAGGGTTTAGGAGCTCAGAGTTGGTGCTAGCTGTGCTGAAAATAAATAGAAAAGCATTCTTAAATGAAACTGAGATAATTTGGAAATCAGTGTGTCTCAAGGATTGCTTGTTATATTGTCAGTTAGAGCATGCGTACATCTTTTCTTACCTGTCAGTTTCTGTCTGCGTTTCTCTATTTCTCTGTTCTGGGGAAAAATACTGTAAAGATGGAGATTTGAAAAGTCAGTGCAGATAGGATTGGTTGGCTCAGGAGGATCAGAGAGAACAGACTGTGGACTCTTTTGCCTGCAGGCTGCTAGCTTGGACTTAGTTCGGTATTCAATAGAAATGTTTGAAAATAGACTATTCTTCCCACTGAAGCCTCCTCCAGACTTTAGGGACGCTAACTCAGTAATATGAGAACGTGAAGACCTTCAAGGAAATTGGAAGGGAAGACAACTTATAATGGATATTAGGACATGCATTTCCATGTGATATGTCATGAGGCTGTGGAGCTCCTTGTTGCTAAGGACAAAGAAGTTGACTAAGTTTAATAAAGGATTGCAAAGCCATGTGGTTATTAAGGATATCTAGAGTCATCACAATTAATGATAACTTTTCTGAAAGTAAAATTCATGCTTCAGGTCTGAAGCCAGTCTAGAGATCAGGGTAACACTGAAGAGGAGCGAAGCCCTGGGGCTGGTCTCCAGCCCCACAGCTCACCAGCCCCTGTGCATGGCCAGTGAGATCTGCCTCTCCAGGGGCATGTCTGGATTTCATCCACATGTATTGTAATGTCTTCAACATGTAGGCACCTGCCATGCTCAGGGCCTCTCTAATGCTAAGGTGGCCCTAAATTACTTGGTCTGGATTAACACACCATTCTTGGGCACCCTATGTAGGCTCAGTGTATGGTTAGTACCATCGAATGGCTGGTCATTGGCGTGCGTTGCTTGAAAAAACATGTCAGAATCTCAACTCCATTCCTGTTATAAATACAGAAACAGGCAAAAGCTGTCATTAGCTTCCCGCCTGGTAGTGTCTGCGGAGAAGGCATGAACTAAGCCAGGAAATACTGCCACTCTACAGATTGGTCTCTCAGCAGCAGGGGAGTGGAAGAAGTCTCTGGGATGCTTCATTTCTGATTTACAACGTCGTAAAATAGAGCAGAATCAGGTACCTCTTTTCTAGAGTGAGACAAAGAGGGAAAGAGGTAGCCTGTGGCAGAATTCAGGGCACGAGCGTGACAATGAATGAGTGGAAGAAGAAACAACTGTGCAGCCAGCATCACAAGCATGTCCAAAGCCAGGGAAACTCAGGAAGGGAGATGCTGGCGTTTGGTGGGGTCTGACCAAATTGGCTAGACCATCAGCACACTGTTTTCAAACATGTCGAATCACATAATGACAGTGCAGGCTTCCCATCCATGTACTTTTCATAGGTGTGTTCCCACAGGATTCATTTACTTGGTGTTAGAAGGAGAATCATTCATTGGAAAACAGCCAGTCCTGCTAAAACTGAAGAGTAAGAGATGCTGGGATGCAGCCCTTTAGATTTTAATCTGTATATTGTGATTTATGACAGAAAGGAAGGGAAGATGCTTCCTGTGACATTTGCAGTCTACCTCTCTGCCTTCCCATCTTTGAATCTTAACACCTCTATACCTAACTCTATCGTTTCATCTGTCCCAGGATCAAGTCTATACTGTGGAGGCAGAACATTTTTGGCTTCAGCAGAAGCTTTGCTTGAGCCATCAACTGAATGGAGCCTAGGATGTCATCTATTTTAGATTTAGACTCTGTTGCCACAGAGTTGATTGGCAAAGTTCCCATTAACTTCAACAGCAAAAGGGTAGGCATCCAGTAGCAGAGACTTGACCCCTGTATTTCAATAATGTTGTGCACACAGCGGATTTTCTATAAATAATAGTGAAGGCCACTAATCCCATTGACTTCTAATTGCTCGAGGAGACAGGGTTTTCACCTTTTGTGCCTGCTGAAACTCTGATGCCTGACCCATTTATTTCAGTGGCACTAGCTAGCCTGAGGAGCAGTTTTTCTTTTCTTTCACTTTTCCCCATGTAAAAGGCTTCATGAAGGAACTTGTCTGTGTTTGTGTCACTGTTTCTTAAATATACATTTCAGGCCATGATTAACAGTGGCTGATGTCAGTTAGTGACAGAACAAGCAATGCAAAAGCATGTAGCTCCATTGTTTGCATCTGTAGAGACACTGTTATTTCCACGAAGGCAACACTTGCTCCTGGAAGGGCTCTGTTTGTACAAAACTGAATTGCATTCAGGTTGTCTGTCTTTCAAGCAAAAATTAATTCCCTGCAAGGGCCTCCTCTGTGGCAGCCTTTTGCTCACATTCGTATTTTTCCATCTAAGGCCGGCCCAGTCCAGAAGTCAGAAATACAGTTGTGCCAAAAATCTATGATGCTGTGTGTCCTATGTATGTGCTGCACATGTTTTCATCGCTCCTAGGCCTGGAGTAAGATAATAAGATAGACTACAATTGTTATTGGTCCATATCTATGGCCACCCCATCCCTTTTATTGATGATTCTAAAGGAATAAAGCCATGTGACAGTGTTAGCTGTTAGAGTTGATGCTCATCAGCCCTCTTCTAGACCTATTGGCCAATTTCAGCCAGATTTGGCAGAGAGTGGAGATCCGAAAGGCATTACATTTCTGCAACTTTCATGAAAACTAGCTGAATGAAGAAGAGGAAACCTAGAAACGTCCTGTTGTGGGAGAGATCATAGCATTGGCTGTGCTACACACTGTAGAGTCCATGCATGACAGAACTTCAGCTGGAGCAAAAGCTTTAACAGGAATGTGTATCCCATCAGATAAAAAAACCCCAAAACAACATGATATGGTTTCCATGGGAAACCAGACTCAAATAATACTCACAGAAAAGCTTGTTAACTTTTTATCTTTCTCCTTTTCCTTTGTTAATCAGGGTTACTTGCCTAAAATGAATTGCTTGATGCTGAAGACTTTCTTAGCTTCCCCCATCTTTTCACAACTGACCTTTTATCCTTTTCTGATTTATCACTGGTTACAGTAGAACAGATTACATTGTTGGCAGCGGAGAGTGATGAGTGATTACTTTCTTCTGGTGAGTTAAAAAGCAGCAAGACCTGGAAACCTATGTAGATAATAAATGGGCTGTCCCCATGCCCTTCTGTGAAAAGTGATGAGATAAGGCAAAATGTTGGTGGGCAGACTGGTTCCAGTGACAGGGCCCAGATCCTGAAATCCTCACACATCTTTTCTTCTGTTGTGTCATTTTTTCTTCTTTATGCTATTTGGTGGTTTTCTCTCACCTCCTCTTCCTTCTCTTCTTCTTGGCCAAAGTCAAGTGACACATCAGACCTTGGTCCCACCCAGCCTATCTAGCTGTACTCTGCACAGGTTCTCCTATGGCCTGTGTACCATCTTATCCAAGCATCCTCTGTTTGCAGCTTGAACACTGGTGGCATCACTCACAACAGCCACATGAGTTTAACCTGCTTCCCTGGGTGGGAGTGAAGGAAGGGATAGTACAGAATGGGAGAATAATAAGCAAAAATATGTTTTACATGTTGTTTTATTCTTTCCTACATCTGGTGCCTTGTGTTTGTTGGAGAAACCAGGCTGTGCTTGGGGAAAACTGTGTGAACTCCATGGAGGATGGGGTAGTTCAATCTTGAACAGACTCCTGAGAAAGTTTTCTGTCCTCTGTAGAAGAACTTTGTGGGGAACTTCTGTTAGGGTTGGAGAATAGGACTGTCAGCCATACTTTTTACCATGGAGTCACATTTTAGACATTTTAGACCAGCAGGTCCACATACAGAACAACATTGCAGAACAGGAGAGAGAAAATGAATTTGATATTCCACCAGTTTGGGAGGCCAAAGACTGCTGCTGTATTTGTGGTGTCCGATTGTGCTATATGTCACTCTTAGCAGAAGTTCATCAAGGGTTGCTTGATTGACAGGGTATTTATGTTTAAGGTAAGGCTGTGAGGTCACCTTTTCCATGCAAAAAGTATGTGTCATTAGCTAAGAGATCCATGTAAGAAGCACCTTTAAAGTTTGTAGTGCATTGAGCACTTGGAGGTGTTTGCCCTCACTGGATGCAGACGGCCCCATAGCTGCAGCCTCTGTGAAGTTGTTCCCTGTGACCACCATGGTAACCTCTGGTACTGTGTGGGTTTAGCTTCTGTTACTTAATCCATGCACTGATCACGCCCAAGCACTGGGCAATGTCCAGGTCTCAAGAGGTCAATTATTCCACCCATCCAAAATCCTGACAGAGGCTGATCTAACCAGTTCTTAATGGTGATCATGGTTGGAGGCTCCATCTTTCCTGCTGCAGCCCATTTCTTCTTGCCCTGCCCATTAGGAGGACAGGAGGTTATTTTTACTGTTTTCTTTTATCCAAGCAGTAAGTAATTGAAGGTATTATCCAGTAGTTGCATGTAAATATAGCAAAAATTCATCCTCTAAGGACTTTACAAGTTCAAGTGACAACTGAAGCCATGGCATTCCCTGTTCTTCTCTAGGCCAAACAATCCCAATTCTACCTGTGCTCTTATGACATGTTTTCTAGACCTCTAATCATCCTTGGTGTTATCCTCTGGACTTTCACCAAATGGTCCATATTTTGCTTTAAATGCACTGTCTAAAGTTGGAAACAATTCTCCAGGTGAGTCCTTGTCAGTGCTGAGCAGTGCAGAAAGGTTTGAATCCTTCTTAACAGATAACAGATGCCATCCATTCCAGGGTGATGGTTGCCCTATTTATTTATTTATTTATTTATTTATGGAACAACAGAAGATTATTGATTCTTACTCAACTCATGATCCCATATAATCTCCATGTCCTTCAGAACTGCTTTCTGGCCAGTCCTCCTCCATCTTGGCTCTGTGCAGTTGGCGTTACTGCCTTGGTGGAGGAGCAGTACTTGGCCCTGCTGAATTGCATCCTTTTTTCCCCAGACCTCTCCTCCGCAGTAGCAGGCCCTTCCAGATGGGTGTGCAGATGCAGTGAGCATTAACTCTATTGAATCTTCCATGTCATTAATGACTTGAGCTCTTCTGCCTTGATTTCTGAGGAGAGTTGGGAGGAAAAGGCTGAAGAAGCAGCTGTGTGTTTCTTTAAGGATCCCTTGGTGGCCAGAGATGAGACTTATGGCTGGGGCTGGTCCTGTCACTGCTCACTTATAGCCATGTGGAGGAGGAGAGAATGGATCCTCATTACTTCAGGTGTCTGCTCTTTGCCCCCAGTTAAAGCTGCTCTCAGCAACGCTGAATATGACCTTTCCTGACAGATGCAGGCCTCCAGCCAGTCCTGCTTGAAATGTTGCCCCTCCACCCCCCATTTCTCTCCTGCTTCTCCAATCACTTTATCATTGATGGGGTGCATCACATTTCCTCCACAATCGCCTAATGGCATCCCACAAAGCTCCTTTCTCCTTGTCTTTCCCATCTTTCCCCAGCTCACCCACTTCCTCCATTATGTCAGCCCTTAAGGCTGGTTCTGCAAGCTTGATTTTCTTTAGTCCAACCCTAGATCTCCTGTCTCCTAGACATCTGTTACTGAATGCTCTGGCATCAGCTCAGATTTCTTGTATCCAACATTTTCCTCCATGTCCATCTTTTTTCTGCCTTCCTCCTGTGCTACCACTGTCACTCGGGGCATTAACCCTACCCTCAACTTGAGCTTCTTTTGTCTCACCTCCCAGCTGTGTATTCATGTTGTGCCCAGATCTTCATTTGCTTTCTTTTGGGTTGCACAGATACTTGCTCAGATCCTCATTTCTTGCCTTCATTTCTGTGATTCCTTCTTGTCTGCCTTCCCAGCACAGGCATTGCCCTGCTTCAGTTGAGTCAAAACCAAGGTGTGAAGATCAATTCTTTGACTGCTATTTTGATGGAAGAAGTGGTTTCCCTGAGAACTTCGCCGTGCATCTCCCCTCCCATCAGTGAGTGTTCCCTGGCCTTGCCCAGGTAGATCCTGGATAGCTTTTTACTCCAATTCCCAGTCTTTGGGAGAGCCAAGAAAGCGCTGTGGATGGATCTGATGAAGACAAAACATACAGCATTGGCACGCAGGATTCCTGCTGACACTTCACCCACATCACATCAGCACCTACCCTGGCAATTTCATGCAGGCGGTGAACTAAAGCTCAAAGGATGGTTTGCACTTTCTGCAAGTACAGGGCCATGGGCTAAACCTACCCCTCCAAACACCCCAACACTTTTAGTTGTGTCAGGTCTTTCCAGCCTGTCTGATACCCTGCATGACCTTGCCCTGTCTGATGAATGAAGCACTTTCCCTTTCCTTTTCTCCTTGTTGAGTGCACTAGGACCTGCCAGGATTAAAGGTGCTGGAGAAGTACAAGCAGATTATTATCCCATTCCAACTGATATTAAAAGAACATTAAGACAGATCAGATGAGCATTCAAGAAAAGTAGGTAATAATAAAATACTATATCAGAGAGAAATAGCAGTTAAGTAATTAAAGAGAGGGTTTGCACAAGAGACAGAAGTAAAGTTATAGGTGCTTCTGGCCTCTAGACCATTCTTTATTTTAATACTGTGGTAACCTTTAGAGGATGTCAGTATGTCAAGCATTGCACCAAGAAGTGAAGCAAAGGCTTTTCTTGCCCTAAAGAGTTCACATTTTAGGACATAAAAACCCAACATTTCCTTAACATTGAAGAGAGGTGAATTCTTACAAGATTTAGGGCCAGAGGGGATTATTGGGCTAGTCTAGTCTGAACCTCTCTATAACAGCAGTGAAATAAGTTCCCTCAATGAAATTCCCGCTTGAAGGTTAATAGCTGTGCAAGGACTGGAGAAGAAATATCCCATCTTGATTTTAAAATCTCCAACAATGGGAAATTGTTGCAGTGCCCAAGGAGAACGTCTGGGGAAACAAGGAACTGAAACTATCTTTGCATATGAACTTTTGTCTTTTCTGTCACAGAAAGGACTGTGTACTGTGTGCATCCTTAGAAACCAGCTTCAGAAACCCTTGGGCTGGCTGGCAGAGAAGATTTCTCTCATGGAAAAAGTTCAGTGTTGAATACTGTTTTATTCCACATTAGATTGAAAGCAAGAAACTTTCAGCCTGGGAAAACATGCATGGGATTCAGCTAGTTAGGAAAAACCAGTTCATAGCCTCCTCTGACATATGAGAGAAGTAGTGCTGTCACCTACATTTAACCCACATTTGGAAAATTTTCTTCATAGACAGGATAGCTACATCATTTCTAAGAAAAACATTTCTACAGCCCCCAAAGCCTGCATTGAGGACTCCTACATAAAATCCAGCTTGCTAAGCTGCCATAACCTGGCCCAGCTGCCATCGTTATTCTTTTTCCCGGTCCTTATGGATTCATTTCTTGCCCTTCTTGCAGACATGCGAAAATCTGCAGGAAAGCCCTTGGCCTTCCCATCCTGCAGCTATTCAAGAAATTTCTTCTCTCACCTTTTTCTTGGTGTTGCCAGACAAGAGCTTCATCTCTTTGGAGGAGTGCTGAGGCATGTGATGCAAATGTCAGGTGAAGGTGACAGTTCTGAGTGTTATAGCTCAGGTCAAACAAAATCACACAACCCCAGAATAATTTAGAATGCAGGGACCTCTGGAGGTCACCTTGTCCAACACCCTACACAAGCAGATTCGACCAGATCAGGTTGCTCTGGGCCTTGCGCAGCTGAGAGCTGGGTATCTCTAAGGACAGCTATTCCACTCACCTCTCTGGACCCCTGGTCCAATATTTGACCTCCCTTATGGTGAAAATGTTTTTTTCTGATTTCTAATCAGAATTTCTTGTGTTCCAGATTGTGTCTGTTGCCTCTTGTCTTACAACCATGCACCTTTGAGAAGAGTCTGGCTCTCTTTGCTGTACCTTTCCATGAGGTGGCTCAAGACAGCAATAAGCTCTCCCCTTAGCCTTTACAGTGATTTTAGGAGGACCTATGCAAATGATAGGATTAAATGTCTGCTCTAGCTCCCCAGAGTGGATTTGGACAGGGGCTGAGATTTTTGTAATAGTAGTCAGGTAAATACCAAGGGAAAATAGCCGCCCAGCCATAGATTGAAGAATGAGAACAAACATCGCTAATAATAGCAAAGGCTCAGATATTTCTGTTTGTCATAGCCAAGACACTTCTTGATCCAATAATCACTAAACCTCCAAGAGGTGATACTATTTCAAATCTGAGTCTTATAGAAATACTGGTTGTAGAAAAGCTTGATTGAACAAGAACTGTTTCTGTTTAAATTGAACAGAAGGATAAGCAAAAAGAGGTCTGTAACTAAGGTTTTCAACTTTGCAAAAGCAGATTTTGAAAAATTAGGAATCTTTAAAAATATGCAACGTAGCAGAAATTTATTATACGTTGTCTAATGACTACCAAAACAGCCATTAGTCTCTTTATAACAAACAAAAGCATTCTGTTACAATTGCTGCTTTCTGGAAGCTCACAGTCATTCTCTTTTCTACAGGCTATTTTTGCTTTCTGCCTTCAATTAATTTGTCTAGAAAGCTGTTCACAACCTGTCCCAAGATGTACTTTAATAAAAATGAAAAATATTCTTTTCTCTCTTTCTAGCTTGCTTTCCTAAGCAACAGTACTTGTCCATGTAAGTTCTGTTTCTAAGTCCATGAGATACACTCAGTGACATTTAAACTTCTTTGCCAAATTCAGCCACCGTTGATAAATAAATGCTGCAGAATTCTTAAGCTTTTATGAGTTGCATGAAAATAAGTGGCCAAGTGGGGCATACTGCCCACGTTGGGTTTGTGATGCCATGGAGGAGAACTGTCATAAGAGGTCCACCCCTGTTCAACATCAAAGAAGCCACCTTACTCCCAGGTACAAATTGGGGATACCTAACTTTGTTTGGCTCCATTGCTCTGAGAACTTCTGGTTTTGATTTTTTGTTCTCTATTCTGTTTTAAAAAGGCAAGACAAAGATCCATCTGCCAGCAGAGGCTGAGCCTAGCAAGTTTGAATGCAATACTAAGTATTTCAGAAAATTACACATTTAGGAAAACTGAGGAACCACATAGTAAAAGTTTTGGAGTCTTCTCCACTGATCACAGTCCAGGATCTGTTACTTCAGGCAGCCTCTTCCAAGGGCACTTCACAGCAGGGCAGTCACATCCAGCCAGATGATGGTGTTTGCCCTTTAGGCAGTACAGGCATGGAGGGGGTTGATGTAGGGCTGTCCTAGGATAGCCTGAAAGCCTGAACCAACACCTTTTGTAGTTGGCTGATGGCAGCACCTCTTTCCCAAGCCTGCAGAGCCCTGCGTGTCACCCTGCGTGTCACTTGATAGCTACAGTAAACCAAACTGGAGTGGAGAGCCAGGTGATCGTGGGAGTGATTGTAGACGGTTAAGTTAGCATGAACGGTGGGGAGAATATCAGAAATAATTCTGTGCAACTTAACAAGAGGAGGAGCTTCGATCAGAGGCAGCCAGAGTGCATCGGTCAGTAGGAAAGCAAACTAAGCTGCTGGGACTCTTCAGAAGTTGTTACTGTCATGGTAAGCCAAGGGGGATGCAGAGACAGCTACAGGCTTATGGATTTCCACAGAGCAGCCTCAGAGGCTCCACATCAGAGATTATTGGCAAACGCAAGGTGTACAAATGTGTGTGTGCATGTAACTGAGCTGCTCTGTGTGTATTTAGGAGGATCAGAAACATGCCGGGCAAATGTTGCAGTCTCTGAAGCTGGCAGGAGGTTTGCTACCATAACACGTCTCTGTTTTCTGTTTGGGTTGGATCCACTTATTTTTCCCTGTAATGGATGCGAGGAGGCCACTGAGATAGGGTTTCTCTGATGAAACAGAAGGTGCAGCAGGATGATCTTGGGAGAGAAGAAGCTGGAAAACACGTGCTTTGCTTCTGTGATCAGCACAAGGTTGTGTTGCACCTGATGGAGCCTGACTGGTTTGTTCCTGCAGGCGATCCCACCACCACCAAAAGAGCCCAATGACGTTCATCTGCTCCTTGCTTCTTTGCATCACTCCCAGTTCTGCCTTTCCCCACTTGCGTATCTCCTTCCATAGGATTTATAATTTCATCCCTCTCCAGATGATGTCTCTCCAATGGGAGAATGTAACTCTCTGCCTTTTCTCACCAGATAATCCTCTGCCCCTAAGCGCTGTGATTGGAGCAGCAGTACCAGCCCTCTTAGGCTACAGGGGAGGTTTTCACCTTCTCTAACTACATCCTGAATGTTCCCAGTTTTTCAGCATGCTCTGCATTTTGGCCTGATTAGGCTACTTGTTCTGTTGTATTGCAGAGACAAGGAGTGGTGCTTAGGCACAAGACAGTATGTTCTCTCTGTATCCTGTAAAATAAGAGAAAATTTGCTCAGCTGGAAATGAAGCAACCTGGAGTTCAAAACTCACTTCCACCGACAGCTGTTTTGCATTTTCATACGCTTACCAGCCATCAGTACTGGCCAAGGTCTCTACCCCTAGGTAAATGTTCCTAAGGCACTTAGCTATTTGTATGCTGGAAATGCTGATGACTCAAAAAGAGGCTGTACAAACACATGGAGATTGGGAAAACCATCCAGATCCCTGCCATTCAGCCTGCCTTAACCATGTATGGGACAAATATGCACCCCCTGAGTCCCCTTTCTCAGACTGCCCTGTGGTATTTGCTTCCCAGGGGTGAGATAAAACCCACGAGTCCTCCTGGTTGACACTGTTTGGTAACCCTCTGACATAGCTTCAGGTGTAATGGGTGGGCTGCAGGATGAATAATAGCCCTTCCCATGATTTATAACCTGTCAGGGGGAGGAAGGGATTTTTGCCAGATATCCATCTACCTATAAATGCATATGGCATAACTGCTGGGACACAGCTGCACTCACGTGTCTGTCTTTAATCCGTTTCCTTTTAAATCACTGTGTCTACATTGCCTTGAGCTGTTTTTCTTCCCTCCTGAAATGTGCATAGCAGCATTGGAGATAGGTATCTTCAGTGCATTGCTCCACTCCTGGACTGCACACCCTCTGGGGCTTTCATGAGAGAGTTGGAGGACCACGGAGGTCAGGGACCTAGGTTCTCACTAACACACTCCCTGACCCCTCTGTCTTTGGAGGATCGGCATGATTTCCAAGCAACAGCCAGCCATCACACACTGCCGCAGCGTGCGCTGATCCCAGCGCTCACTATTAGTCAGGGATTGGCTGTGCGCATATTTGCAGCAGTGTGGTGGAAGGCAGGTGGCACGTGGCTGAGCCAAATTGGATAGAGAAGGAGATTAAGTGGTCACTTGTGGGTCAGCTTTTCCTGCAGAGAGCAGCTTGATGCCGCGGTGCACATCTGGGCTGTTGAGCAGATGCAGCAGTTTCAGGCTGCTGCAAGGTGCTTTCCTGGAGGTCTCTCCTGAGCTCACTGCAGGGTTCAAGACACAACACAACAACCAAGAGCTCCCCCAGCCAGGGATGTTCCTGTGCAGAAAGTGGTCTTTGAAAGGTAACTACTCTTCACTGTTACTGGTACATTTGTACTCACAGATCAGCACTTTGGCTGTTTCTCCCAGTCGCATGTGCATGGCATATCCAGCGCAGCATGGTGATTCGCAGTGTGTCATGACTGGGCTGAATCACAGTGGCCCACGGATCAGGCCTGTGTGTCTTTTGTTTTTTCAATCCCCATACAAGTGCTCTGTGTCCACCCACTGAAAAAGATCTTTCCATCTGTCTGGTCAGCTATGAGGCTCACCAGGTCATGAAAGCAGGCTGACCTGGAAAGATCCAAGATATGAGGATGTTTCAGAAAGGCTTGGTTTAGGCTTGAGCACTTTAGATACTGGGATGTTGGGGCTGTGACTGTGAAACAGTAGTGAGCCCTTGCTGGACAATACAAGTGGTAAAGAAAACTTCCCGGTCAGGGCAGTATTTAACCCATGTTAGAAGACCTCTGAGCAAACAGTATGCTGTGATATGGAGGAAAATGACATGGCCTGCCTCCATGAGTGCCCGGAGAGGGGCACTTCTGCTTTCTGCAGAGCCAGGGTTTGCCTTTCTGGCAGAGAAAAAGAAATAGGCTGAAGGATGCGGGGAACTGGGCAGCAAACACCGTCCTCTGAGATGAGAGTTATCCTAGAGATCAGTCTTAGCAAAACCCAGGTTTTAGAGTCAAGGTGGCAGCTTGGTCACTGGATACCAAACAGGTCCCAACCCAGGCAGAGGGTTGCTCACTGGCGTTAAGAGGACACATTTAAAGTAGTTCCCCCATGGTGACAGCTTGACTAGAGGAGGTTCCTCTTCCAGTTCAAGCTGATGAAGGAGGATGAATAGCAACCCAGGGATCTCAGCTTCTCCTCTGAAACAACTGTGATCCTGGGTACATCCCTGAGGCGGAACGCAGCTCCGGATTGCAGACACCTCAATGCGAGTGTTGCAGCGTAGGTGTCTGCATGTGGACTGGGTGTCTAGGCAGTGAAAAATCAAGAGCTTGACTCATGCCCACACAATGATTTCTTAGTGGAAAACATCTCGAGGTAGGTAATCGTGCCCCTAGTCAATACAGTCAGTGGAGCTGGAGAGCTAGACACCTACATTTGCTCAGCTGACTCACTCCGGGGCTCCGCTGTCAACATTGACTAGACCTCCATCGATTATGTGGGAATAGAGATACCCAGTGTGCATATAGCTGCTACATCTAGATATAGTCTGTCTGGATCTGGATTCACCTGTAGTGATACATAGGGCCCTTTCATGCCACCATAAAGCAGGACTAGAAATCTTCACTTCCTTCTAGGAAAGCTGTAAGGGATCCTTGCTCGACTATAAAACACCTAAACCACTTCAAAGCTAGGTGCTCTGCAAATGCTGAGTGTTCGCATTATTATAACTAAACAGCAATTCGGAAATGCACGCACAACACTGAAGAGTAGTAAACAGATGGGAGAAGTTGCCAAGTAAGGCCACGCTGAAGCAGCGAGCAAAAATAAGTGTTAGAGTCAGTCTGACGTTTTTATAGCAAGACAGACGCAGCCAGGATTTGAAGCATATAGCAATGAAATGGGGTCAAGGAGGTGAGCTGCCTTTTCTTGGCCAAGTTCTTCTCCTGTCGTGCAGTCCCTTCTGTGCTCAGACAGCAAACGCTCCTCGTTGCTGGCCTGGCTGGGAGTTTTCAAGATAATCACAGCGCAACACAGCTGCAGTGGACAAGGCAGGAAAAGCAATATCGTTTATGATGAACCGCTGTGTAGGAAAAAAGAGGTTTTAAACACAGCCTTGAAGTCACTGGGTTACACCAGCACTGGGCTGAGTTGAACTGACAACTACTAATTACTGAGAGAAAAATGACTCACTAAAACCCAATAATAATTGTCTTACATCTAATTAAAATGGTTGATTTACAGTCAAATAGAAAACTACAGTCTTGGCATGGGGCACATGCAGAATTTGACGGACAGCCTGCAGCCCCGCATATCTCTCATAGAAATAGAGTTCAAAAGTTGTGCAAGACATACTGTATTTTAATTAACCGAAGCCCAGAGAAGCTGTTCTGCAAACCTAGGCAGAAACTGCACAAGGATACCATTCTCCTGGCAAAACACTGAAAGTTCAGTCTGATGCTGCTAGCAGCAAAACTCGTCTGGCTTCCAAGGAGTCAATATTTTCCCCTTTCCAGTATCCAGCTGGCGTTGCTGCTGGAAACTCTCCTGTGGGGAGGGGAGAGCATCGGTAGAGAGGGTCTCCACAGAGAAATAGTGAGAGGGAGCAATTCTTGCGGACTGACATAGTAAACATGTGACAGGCACTTCTGAAAATTCTTATGTCTGTCAGAGACGTTAAAACTATTTCCTGTTGGTGTGATAAAAATGTATCAAATATTTGTCGGGGTTTATACAAGCATGGATTATAAGGAAAGCTCTTGTATTTTAAGGGATTACATACTTTATTACAGTATATGCTACCTAAGTAGTACTGAGAACAGTTCTTGTGTGTGTGTGCTACAAGGGAACAGTAAGCAAAAGGCAAATGGTTGTTGGTGGTCTTAGGTGTAATTTGGATGAACAGGCATGGTTTTCCTCTTTTTGGCATCCAGAATGATCTTTTCACCTCCATAAAGGGACCTGAAGTCAGTCTGAAATCTGAGCTGGTGTTGAGGTGCTCCTCATTTGGGTGTAAATGGGTCCACCACGCTTCTTGGGCATCAGAGCTCAGGGGATCTGTTTCTGGTTCCCAGCTCACTTTTTAACGTTGAGCAGGTTGTTTCCAATCTTTGTTTTGGGAGCGACAGCTCAGCAGACCTTGGCTCTGAATTTCAAGCTGCTGGGCCTACTCAGCAGACGGAGATGTCTGCTGGGGAACAAGGCACTCAGCACCTCTGGAAACAGCACTGTCAGTGCAATGTCATTTTTATTTAAGAAAAGGTTGGCTTGGTTGGCCTTTGCATTATTGTTGCCTTCCCATGCATATGTTGATAATTCCTTGTTAATGGGTCATTTCTGTTTGTAAAGCACTTTAAGTACAGTTCCACACCAGTGTGGGACATGCTGTTACCTAAGACAGTGGTGGCCTCCTGTTCGCCTCCCCTTCTCTTTTTCTCTCTCTCTTGTAATTGCTTGAAAGTTCCCTTGAGCCCTTGCTTAGCTGGTTCACCCTGGACTCAAAATAGTAACAGCCTTAATCCAGGGGACTTCTCTAATCCTGGGGTTGGGGTGGGAGGCATGAGTGATTGCTCTGAGCAGCAAACCAATTTATGCAAAGTGTTTCATTCTCTGAGCAGCATCATTGAGGAAGGATGAGATTAGAAGGATATCACTGGCAAAGTGACTAAGAGATTTATCTTATTCATAGGCTTGGCTTGTACTTAAGGAATTTACATTATTGGGATTTTTCAAAATCTGAGCTGGCTGAATCTATCCTTCTTCCAGCAGTGTCACAGCTATCAAAGGCTTGTTGTTTCCTTTCCAGTTCATAACTTCCAGCACCAACACATTGCTCCCTTTGCTTTCTCTGTTGCTTTTCCACACTTGTTTTCAAATGCCAGGAGTACCACAGTCTCCCTCAAGTCCCTAAGAGTTGATCATAAGGTGATTCAAGCCATTTTCCCAGGTATTCAGCCTGGGGTTTTTTTTGCTTAATTAATTTCTTCCTGATTTGTCTAGTTAATACCATTGGGAAGGATAAAGAGGGATGCATCTCCCTCTGACACTGACATGTCCAGATATTTATAATAAAGAAGAGTTAGATCTCCTTGAAACTTCCAGGTCAGAGATCCCCTCTAGAGAGGGAGCTGGGCCAGACTGTAGGATGGAGATAGATATTTCTGTACGTCTGTCCTCAGAGAAAGCCCTTGGGAGGACAGACCCCAGGGTGCCCTTACCCCAGCTGAGGCCGGGGATGCCAGCGCGAGGCCCCCAGCTTGCAACACTGAGGGACGTCCTGGAGTGCCTTTGCTCCACGAGGACTCTGTATTCAGCCAGACTACTTGGGAAATGCTATCAGCAAAAACCCACACTCCTCTGCTAATGAAGACTGACACCTTGCTGGGGACTTCAGAGAGGTGACAGGGCTGGGCTGGATGAGGAGTGGGGATGGCTGCGCTGGGCTAGCACAAACGAGTTGCTCTGGGGAAAGGCTGTGTGGAACGAGACATGCTGTGCCGGAAGGCAAAACATCCACAGTGAGAAAAGTCAGGCTAAAGTCAGTTCAGAAACTGTGTCCTCCCAGCGCGGTATCTCCGTGCTCAGCAATTGAGCCAGGAGCAGCAGGGACATTCCCAAGGGGAAAAAAAAAAAAAGGTGTCACTGAAAGAAGGCAAAGTCTAATCTACAGACCTTTCCTCAGTGTAAGGATGACTTTCCGGTCTCTCAGTGGTGTGTGTTCATGAGCAAGCTGAGCCAATCTAAGCCCATGCAGCTATAGCGAGCAGCAACCTCAGCTCTGCGTTTCCACCCTTTCCGAGCTCTAGCACCAGTGACCATGCAGCCAGGGACTCGATCCAACAATAATCAACTTTTTTAAAATTTTGATTATCTTTCAGTTGGATCAGTTCCCTGATCTGACCACCCGGTCACCAACACAGCACCGGTGAAGGGGCAGGGCAGCACACCGGGGAGGGCAAGGGGAAGGGGGAGATGGCAGCACAGACTTAGGCATAAACTGTGCATGGAATTGCATCCTGATACCAAGAATTTAGCAACTCCCTTCTAGCAACAATGAAGTATAAAGCATTTGAAGATACATCACAGCAATTTCAAAGGGATTATTCTAAATTCAGCCCAGTGAGATAAAGCATACTTTGGGCTCAGCTCTTCAAGAAAACAAGCTGCCTGCCTGGCCTGACATGTGAGTATCTGTCCCAGGAGAGAGTCCCCTTCACCTCTGTAAAAGGAAAAAGAAAACCAGTGGCACTTTTACGCATGGAGCCATGCCATTTTCTTTCTCATACTTCGCAGTTTTTCCCAAGTGACACTGAAGTTGTTCCCAGATTAGGGATGCAATGTCTTCTGGCCATCCTGGGAAGAAGGGCTATACTAGGTCTGTATTAGGTGGTTGCAGGCTGCAATTTCAGAGATTTCTTTCTTAGTGCCCAAAGACTGCCCAGTACAAAAGAGAGATTGATGATCCAGGCTAGTCCAGTGGGGGCTGCTAAAATGGTGAAGGGGCAGAATCATGTTATGTGTGAGGAGAGGTGGAGGGAGTTGGACTTGTTCAGTCTGGCAGCAAGAAGATGAAAGGGGAAATCTGCTGTCTTCTGCTACTTAAAGTTGGATTATAGAGACCACAGAGCCAGAGGGGCACAGCAAAGGACAAGAGGCAATGGCAGAAGTTGCAGCAAGGCAAATGCTCGTTGGATATACAGAAACAAACCTTCACAGGGAGAGCAGTGCAGCCCTGAAACTAGGGCCCAGAGATATGGTAGGATCTCAGTCCTCAAAGATCTTCAGGGTTCAGCTAGACAAAGCCCTGAGCAACCTTGAAGCCAGCCCTGGTTTGAGCAGGAGGTTGGACTAAAGAAATCCAGAGACCTTTCCCAACCTAAATTCTGCAACCCTATGAAAACCACAGAGTGAGGGGACTGAGAAGTGGTTGTAATGTCACTGCTCATACTTGTTCTGGAGAAGGGGGGGGGGAGATTTTTACACACACAGAGATGTGCGTGCACCCACCCACTTGCTTGCCTGCCGACGCAAATGTGCCTGCAGCTGTCTCAGTGGTGTCCCAACTTCTGTCTGATTGACCTTTAAACAACGGAGCTGGCCCAGCATGAGAACCTGCCCTAATGAGCACAGCAAAGCCACGGCCTCTTGAACCGGTGGCAGCAGTTGGTGCATCACTCGTGCCTAGAGGGTGCCTGAGCCCAGCTTCCCACTCATGTTGGGGGGATTGCTGATGCCAGCCTTCACCTGCTGCACTTTTAAGATCAAATTAATGTAGAACCAGTGAAAACTGGAGCTGGAAAGGGCTGGATAGAACACTACCTGCCTTACCTGTACCTCTAACATGGCCCCTGCCCTATCACCTGCATAACTCCCGATCTCCTGTATCATCCTGCTTCTTTCCATCCCATGGCCCCCAGCTGATTCCCCACTAGTCACTTTTCTCTTTGTTTCCAAGCATGGCTCTCCTGCCTTTTTCCTCCTCTCTCCCTCAGACCTGGTGCTCTGACCTGGACAGAAGGTCCCTTCTGTCCTTGGGGACGGCAGCAGAGTGAGACCGGTGATGGAGCCACACTCTGAGGTCCGCTTAGCTCCCATGGTGAGACCACCCTCTGGTGAGCGTGAATCTGGGCTTGGTGCCTCTCTCTCCTGATCCCCTGCCTCCCAGCAGAGGTGGAAATAGTTTCCTCCAAGCCTGTCTCACTTAGGGGACCCTGGAGTGCCTGGAAAAACTGTGTGCCCATGCCCACCCCAGCACTGCTGCTGCCCTTTCTCCATCAGCGAGCAAGGAGGGGAAAGCAGCCAGGAATGAGAAAGCACTGCTTTGACCAACCTGGTTTACTGCAGGTTACCCCAGGTCCCTCCAGTGTAACAACAGACCCCTGATCCCCACATCATCAAGTCCTTTTCTTTCAGTATTATTCCCCAGCCCATCGTGCTGGGGCATCCCAGTACCCCATGCCCAGTGACTGTCACCTGAGAGCCACACTTAGCAGCACCTCTCTTACACCCCCGTTTCCCAGAGCCCTTCCAAGCTCAGTACTGCCAACTCATCACACTTGTGACTGTGCTCACACATGGCTCTTTCCCTTCTGGCACATCCTCATCACTTTCACATCCCCCTGCCTCTCCCAGTAGCTCTCCCCGCCCAGCCTCCAGAAATGGTCCTTCCAGGTGCCCTCCATCTTCACCTTCCTCCCTGGCAGGAGTGTGGAAGGAGAAGGCAGGCAAAACCTCTCCCTGTAGAGTGGGCGTGCTTAATTTGGTGTTTGTTTTCAGTGCCGTCTGCTCAGTCACTGCTTAATGGAGTTCATAAAAGAAAATAAGAGTTATATCCCTGCCTCACTACAGCACCTTTTTTGAAGGGAAAATACCTTCCCTGTTTGCCCATGGATGCTGGTTTCTGTCTGTGAGGTTCAGCTACCAAAAGGCTTGAGTGTGGTCACCTGAAGCATGCTTTGAAGTGCTGCTTATTTTCTCCCTCAAGGGAGCAGGTGAAGGTTTTAAATCTGGTCGTGTTCTGCCAAGGGAGAAAGTGATGCCAAAATGCAGCCTGCCCCAGTGGAGGAGCTGGGTGAAGAGGATGGCTCTGGAAAGGCAGCGTGGGCTCACCTGGCCAGGTCTGGCCATCACAGGCAACCCCAGTATCTCCTGAGCATACCCAGCACCAGAAGACAGGGAGTTTCTTCCCTTCCTGCTTTTGCTGGGGACAGACCCTGAGCATCCCTGCGCTGGGGTTGGGCCGGAAATCTCGACTGATTTCTAGCCTGCCTGCAAGTCCAGGCTACTTGAGACCTATTTGGTTTTGTGTCCCCAAAGTCCTTTATTTAACCAAAGTCAGGCCTTCAGCCTCCAGAAGCGTGAAATAGTTGATTCATATTCCTTTAAATTGCTATTAATTTCCTCTTTTAAAATTTCCCTCCCATTCTCCTACACTATCTGAGTTTGGATTAGGTGCCACAAGCAGTCTGTCTGTCCCTGGACAGGGGCAGCTTTCCTGGCCTCCGCATGGGGTTTGGTACCAGACCACTGATTTGCAGAGGAGCCATTTTCCTGATTGTGGCATGGGCTTTGACTGACTCAAGCTGCTGTGAAAGGAGAGGCATTAGGGAATGGCTATGAGGTCTCCGAAGAGCCAGACCCAAGCAGAAGTGTGAAATGTTACTGTGCCGGCAGGTGATAAGGAAGAAAGTGTGTTAATGCTTTCAAGAAGCACCGTCAGGCCACAGATTCATTTCTCAGCCATCCACCTCACTGCCCTATGCAGCAAACCGTGAATAGTAACACCTCCCTCGATCCCTCCCTCCCAGGACCCGGGGGGCAAAATTAACTATTGCAAAGCCCGCTGGGTGCATGAAACAAAGAGTCCCAACTGTCCATGAAAAAGCCTTTCCACGATATAAATTCTAACTCGTGATGTATTTTAGGCTTTTCATAGAATTAAAAATAAAGCGAGATAAGCCTCCTCCCAGCGCTCAGAGCTGGCTATGTGTGCAAAGTGGATTTTGGCTGAGAGCAGGTGCTGCTCTCCACAGTGTGAGTGACTTGAAGGAGCAAGCCCGGCCTCGCATTGTGCTTTTAGCACAAAAGGATGGGTTTTGAGGCTTACTGCAAAGAAGTAGCACTGCCTTCCCCTGCCACCATGCTCCCACCTTCATTGCAGCAGAGCACGCTGCCAGGAGCAATTAGGCAGAACGAGTTTTGTTCTCTCTGAGAGCAAGAGCTCTCTTGTGGCGAGGTCGCTTCTCGCTGCTATAACGTGGCTTAGCTCAGGAATTTGCCGTGGTTTTTGAAGGGGTGTTGCCAGGCAGGGTAGGACCGACACGTTTCATTAGAAAGAGGATGAATGCAAAGCCAGGGTGGGGCATACAGGCTGGTTAAAGGAAGGAAGGATGGTGCCGAGATGAAACCTCTCACATGGCACTTGGAAGCCCGTGGTGTAAATCCCTGCTCCGCTGGAGACCTCCCAGCAAGTCTCTGCCTACACACCAGCTCCCACCCGGGCGCAGGAGACACCATGCTGGCCCTTCTCCCCAGGGAGACCGTCAAGGTAAAGGCATCGACAATTACACAGCCCTCAGACAGTATGAAAAAAGGAGACACACATGCACATGCCCAAGATAGCCACTATTAACCTTGCCTCATTTTATATATTTTTACAGCTGCAGCAGATGTCTCTGTGTCTCCCTGGAGGGACGTTAGGTACTTACAGCCCTTTCAGCGCAGAGAGAGTTGCCTAGAGGAGCTGACGGCTTTGGCCCCGGCTCCGCGTGGCTCCCCTCCTCACAGGCAGGCTGATTGAAATCGGTCAAATCGTCCCAGCCCTGAAAGGGACTTGTCTGCGAGAGCACAGCTGGGTTTCAGCAGCTGGGTCAGTGCCGGTAGCCGCTCGCCCAGATCTAATTGCAAGCTCGGGACATAAATAAGACAGAGGATAAATAAGAAAGGATGTGCTGGGAAGCCCCACAAGAGGAAATAAGGATATTATTATTGATTAATAAAGATAATAACAATAGCAGTTATCGACTCGATCTTGCAGCATCGGGCACACCAGCCATGTTGTGCTAATGCAGGAGAAGTGAGAGGTGCAGCAACCCCTGCACGCCAGTCACGCAGCTCGTTTGCCCTCACTGAGCTGAACCGGAGAGAGCACGTTTGTAAAATGTAGCCTGAATATCATAAGCTAAAGTGACCTGTAGGATTTTCCCACTACAATCACCTGGGGAGCTGTTGGCAGCAGTAGTCCAGAAATATTTTTCCTTGGCATCAGCCCAGAGGGCATTGGCATTGCTGGGAAATGTGCTGAATTTGGGGAGCTTTGGAGCTGGCTGGAAGAGTCTTGCAGAAGATGGAGAGGAATTGGGTTTTGGTGTCAGGAAGTGCTGTCTCCCAGGCCCAGGCTCTGTAGCAAACTGGTCTCCCCCTTTAAGCACCCCACAAAGGAGCACTGGGTGCAGAGAAACCCACCACCCACCTTCCTGGTGAGCTCTGCACATACTCATGGGGTGGAAGAAAACACCTGTGATTTTCACTTGTGGTGTAGCCACCTCTGCTGTGGCCCAAAGTGATTATTTTTTCCCATCAAAGATTATTTACCTGTTCCTTCCTAGCTGCCTGCTGCTTGCCCGGCCCTGGCCAGGGTTCTCCCTCTACAGCACAGAGGTGATGTCTGAGCATTGCATCTCTGGGCACCCTGGATGGTGGGTTAGCCTGGCTTTGAGTGGCGACTTGAAGCAGGCAGGAGCAGGACACCCTGATGGGCAGCTCTATCACCCCCTTGCCATGCTCTCCATCCCACGCACAGCCCCAGCACGGACTGCCCAGCCCCGGTCCTGCCTCTCTGCTCTGCCTCCCCATGTCCTCCCTGGCTTGGCTTGCAAATTGCTGGTAGCTACATGGAGATCCTCTGGTAAAGGGGCATTTCCCAGCTTCTGGAGTTGCTTAATAGGGCAGGTTTGGTTGCTGGAGGGCCAGTGTCCCTCTCCCTGCAGTTTCCAGCTGCTCCCTTTGTCCTGCTTCTGCCTCATTTTCCCCATATATGAAGTTAAATGAGAGTAGCCAGTTCCGTCAGGTACTAGGATGCTTAATGTATTAAAGATCGCATGGCACCTGGATGAAAGCACATGGAAAACTGCTCCGCATTTTTGTTAAATGCATTTTCTACCGTTCATTCTGTGCTGCCTCCCCAAAGCCACTGAGTCCCCTTCAGGTGAGGCAGAAATTTCGTACCGAGCAGCCAAGCCAGATGCAGGGACCTGCTGGTGACAGGGCTGTCCCTGGGCTCCCCATAGCTCCCTGGGCTCAGGGCTGGCACAGCCATCCCTGGAAATGCCGCGTGGTGGGATGTATCCCTCCTGCCCCAGCTCAGCGTGCGTAGCCGGACCCCCAGCCTTAGTGCTGAGGCAGGGGATGCTCTCCACGGAGCTAAACACTAAACGCATTTGCTGTCCTCTGCTTCGTGGCCCCCCAGCCACTTTTCCACCTGGTCCCTTTGCAAGGCAGGTAGCTTTTAATTGGGGAAAGGACTACCAGGATGCTGCAACGGCTGCTGGCTTGGAAAACAAGTTGCAAATGGCCCAAGTGAGAAAATGCAGAGCTCAGGTAACCCTCACCCACAGGGGCTGTGCGGTGGATGCAGCCCTGACCTGGGTAAGAGGCTTATGTGTGTTATGGCAAGCATGTGTCACGCTGCAGAGGAGCAGCGTACATTTACTTTGTCATCTCACCCCCTAAATCTGATTTAGGGTGGCCTCATCTATGAGGAAACCCCTTATTTCCCATTCCTTCAGTCTGTTTCAAATCACCCTGCTGGCCACCCTGCTAGTGTGCAGATGTATGTGGGTGTATAGGGGTGTTAAGCCCTTTAGAGCATGAAATGTGATAGCTTTCCCTGCACGCAGTGAACTGGGGCTGCGAAGGGAGATGCAATTAATTGCACCAGCAGTAGAAGTTGATTGACAGTCAGTGTCGCGGTGGGGAGGTGAGTCTGCAAAGGGGTGAGCTTTATCAAAAAGCTGGGAATCGGCTTAATCAGGAGGGGGTTTCTTCAGCTGGTAGCTGGGCAGAAAACACATCTGTTGACATTAGTGCCTGAAGGCACATGCTGAGTTGGAGGTGTGCGGCAGGGGAGCATGGCAGCCACTTGGGTGCGTGCCTGGGCTCCCCAAGGGAGCGGAGGAGGGCTCGTGGGAGAGCAGCCGGGATGTGCTGCGTGAGAAACCTCGTTTGATGTGACCATAGGAAGGGGGCCACAGACAAATTCCTGGGGTACGGGTGTTAAGTGAAGTGAGCGTTTGGGACTGATCTGAAATACCAGATTTAAAAGTGAATTTTGGAGGTAGCAATTTTCAGAATTAGCTGCCCCTGGCAACTGAGTTGGAGGATAGGGGACATTTAGCTGCTCATCCTGTGTGAGATTCAGCCTGGCATTTCTGGTCCCAGAGCATGGAGCTACCATGAACCCACTGTACCAGGGCAGGGTAAAGCACAGTGCCAGTCAAAGTTGTTTTTACTGTGCCGTAGGCAACACTGACAGCTGATCTCCAACCCCCTAGCTTGCTGTGGAAGACTTTATTAAACATCTCCATAAGCCCAAAACCACAATACAATGTACAATATCCAGTCAGTACAATATACTGATTCAGGGTCCTCACTAGGGCCAGATCCTCAGTGACTGCATCTTGGTGTCTTTCCCTCCTCGGTGGCATGGAGAGGTTTTATTGCGTGCGTCCGAGATGTGACCACCCAGGCTGATCAGTCCAAGGCTGATAGTCACCATAATGACAAATTACCCCATGGCTCTGCCTTTTGTTACAGGGCTATTGCCACCATGTCCGTGACATACAAATGAATCATTCTGCCCAGCGGTAACGCACAGCCTCCTCCAGAATGGCTGCTGGTTACTCATGCACAGCAGCAATACGTGCTGGCTTACTGCTCCAGGAGCGTCATCTCCAGCTGCTGCTTCAAAGTGCAAGAAGGGGGTGATTTAGACCTGCCCCATGCCGTAGCTGACCAGGGCTGAGCCCCTAGATGGGCAAAAAGAGGAGCAGCAAATTGTCCCTGTCCCTCTATGGAGAGCAGAGTTGCTCAGAGTCTCTACTGAGCATAAGGAAGAACAAGGATTTCCACCCTTGCATAAAGTCATTTGAGCTGATCTAAGTGAGGGGCAGGACTGGGCAGCAGTGCCCCTGAGCCCACTCTTCAGCTCATAGCTGACTCACTGCCTGACATGGGAAAATGAACTAGGGCTTGTCTGCACCAGAGAATTCTGCCCACCCCCCCACCCCCCCCCCATGCTAATCTGGTCTGGCAGGGGAGGCAGAGTGAGGTGCCAAAATGCTTTTTTTTTTTCTTTTCCTTTTCATCCTCTTTTTAAGTAGCAGTTCAGCTGATGGGCAAAACACGGTCTAGAGTAGCATTTCAGGCAGCAGAAAATTAGTTCAGCTTTTACCCTCATTAGCTGATTGCCAGTAATTAACATTTTGTCATTAACTACAGATGTTTATGGCCTCGAAGAGAAGTTTGGGCGTCTCCGCATATAGCTCTCAGAAATGCGCTGATTATCTCCATTTAATTGGCTGCCTGTGCCTCAGTTTCCTTATCTGATAAGGGGAAAAAAAGGTTATAATGACTCACCCCTATCCTCTACTTTACATACCAGCCTATAAGGGCTTTCAAAGGAGAACATGCTGCCTTTAGATATGGGGTTTTTTAGGAAGTTCAGCTTCAGGAAACGCAGTTTTTCACTCTCAAGCTTGCCAGCCCTTCCCTTTAATGAGCCTCATTGTCCAATAGATCATAATCTCCTTGGCATTAAGTGACTCTTCATTGCATCCTGGAACTTTATTCAAACTATTCTTCTTCAAGTAAGTGTGGATGCCTACAAGTGCATTCATGCCTGTTTTTTGATGGCACCTGGTTCTTTTGCAGCTGATTATGCTAAGGTGTCTTAAAGAACCATAGCTGGGGCCTAGATGGGCGATCCCATCCTGAAGACCCTGCTCCTGGTCTGAAAAAGCAGATATAGCCCAGCACTTGGGTCCCAAACCCAGTGGCAACTGGGGATGGCTAGCATTCATGTCATCCTCATGCCCTCTCCCTCTCTGACAAGCTTCTGTATCTCCCTGGGTTTCAGAACAAATCCTTCCATACTGCTTGTTTTCTCATTAAAAAATGCATTTATGTAGCAACCTCTTCTGGAGGAGTAACCCCACAGTAGCAAATTCGTGTGCGCAGCCTGGCGTTTCAGAGCAACGATGTAATGTGAAATAAAGCCAGCTGGAGTTTCATCGGGAGACCTGAAAGAGAGCTCCCTATCCCCACTCCTCCTGCCTGGGGCACTGAGCATGGCCCCAGCAACATCAAGTGGTTGTGGCTCTCCTCCTCTCCTATTCCCACTGCAGCTGCGGTGGCCCCAGAAAACATGAAAGGCAGCAGCACTCGGTGCAAAACGTGTTTCCAGGAGGCTGCTGCAAGTGTCACTGAGTGAACAGGGAGCCTGGGTAGGTAGGAAGAACTGGAAAATCATGCACAATACACTGCCAGTTTGCCTTTGAAAGTCATTCCTGTTTATCTCCCCAGCACACCCCTCTCCCATTCCTCCTGCTGCTGCTGGGAGCCTCAGCGGTCTCTGCTTACCAGCCGTTCCTCCTCCTTTGCCTATGTAGCAATCACCACCTTTTGATGCTCTTTCTCTGAGCGGGAGGGTGCAAAGCGGGGATTGACAGCAAGAGTTCAAAGGCCCTGGGGATCAAGCAGTGCCGCTTTCTCGCTGCTGCAGTGACTCCGAGTCTGGTTCTGGTGGCTCCGTGTACAGGGTCGTACACCAGTGCCTCTCCCAAGTATAGCTACGGTCTCTGTGGGCGGAGACAAAGGCTTTGGCTGTATCTGGAGATAGTGGCAGTCTTCGATAGGAGGGAGTATAGGTTTTCAGCAGAGCTAAAGGCAGCTGGGTGGTTTCTGGTTCACACAGCAGGCCCAGAGCTCAGCTGCTCTCTGCATGGGCAGAGCGAGTTTGCATGTGCCAGCAAAATGCACATCGAGGCAGCCTCGCACACCAACCCCTCCCGTGCAGCAGCTTTGGCTGCCGATGCGGTCCCTGCTGTATTTATATCCCAGCAGTGTCCGCGCCGTGCTGTTAATAGGTGTCGGCATCAGCACGAGCAGATTTGACGGTCACTGGGGAAAGCTTGTCTGAAGGATAGGGACATGAGGGCATTGCAGTATCCAGGCTGGGGCTGCTCAAGCACAGGATGGGAGTATTCGTGTTGGAGTCTGGGGACAGGCTGTTGTGCTGAGGGCAGGAGAGATGGGGTTCGTGCACTAATGCCCAGTGCTTGCGTTTTCTTGCCCTCACACCTGCTTAGTTTCCTCTCCTCTGAGGATGTCACCTGCTGAGTCTTTGGCCCTGCTTTTCTGTGTGACATGCCCCAGCTTTGCACAGATTAAACCCAAGCATGGCTGAAAACCCGCAGGGCAGCACTGGGAAAGCATGACAGCACAGAGAGCACCAGGAGCAGCCAAGACAAGGGAGTTACTGGGGATCTGGATAAATCCAAGGAGGGGCCCAAGGATTGGCCTCCAGCAGGGCCAGTGTGTAGCCAGAAGCCATGTCACAGCCACAGGTAATGCCAGGTCATTACGAAGGAACAGGACTCCAGTAGCTGTCCAAGCTGTGCAGAGCATGTTTGCATGCAGTAGTGGGAGCTGCATGTCTTGGAGCACTCTGTGCTCTCCGCATCCCAGTCAGGCTGGGGGCATGGTACAGTCACACCTGATCTAGTGTCAGGGCAATTACCCCGTTGGGATGACTTGTAAGTCCCAGTGGCTGTATTAGCTGTTGCTGGACCCATTGCTCAGCTCTCCAGCTCTGCCCTGCGAGCATTGTCCCGCCGGGATTGCTTTGCACAGTCCCTGGATTTCCCTCTGCTCTTGGCAGATGGGCTTTCCTCATGTAGTAAAACCTCCAAACACCTACGGGATCCCTGCAGAGGGAAAAATCCCGTTGTCTCTTTTGGTGAAGTCTCTGCCTTGTCTGCTCCTCAGCACAGCACCCAGTCACCTGGGGTGACATAGCTGCTTTGCAGGCAGAGAGGGAACTCCAGAGGAACCTGGAAAATGTGCTTTTCCTGCTTGTTAGATGTCTTCAAGATGGGAGGATCCTCTACCAACAGCCTCAGCAAACATTGTCTCCAGTGCTGGCACCCTGGTCCTAGCTCTGTGGTTTCCAGGAGGGAAAGACCCTGGGTCTTCAGTGGCAGTCTTGAAGAAAAGGGTGGATCAAGGCTGATCAAGACTGCTTTCCTCTGTGCCTTGCAGTCAAATCTCTGGTGCTTAATCATGTGAACTGAAGCAATTTCCAGGATACGAGGGCATTTCTGACACTTTTCTTTGTGCTCTCTCCATCTTCTGTGGATACTCTACTCCAGACTCTAACAAGGAATATAACTCAGTCTATTGATTTTTCTACATTGGCAGTTTTTAGTAAGGTTTCTCTCTTCTATGCATTCCCCTATTTTCAAGAAACATAAGCAAATTTATTATCTTGGAGCCCTCCAATCCTTGCCAAATTTGGCTGAAAGTGGCCAATGACTTAAAAATGAGTTACCAGCAATGTGGTCTCGTAAGCCCCATTCCCATTACAAACCATGCTGAAAAGGCAAAAAGCAAAACCTGGTGGGACTCCTTGATATCTGATGAGATGAGGAAAGTCATGATGGGGAGAGATGCGACACTATAGAGATGGCAGTGATGACAGAGCAGAGGTGGGGTTAGCACTGACTGCAGGAGAGAGGGAAGAATTAAATTCAGCAGTGCCATGGAAATGATGGGATATATCTGACATACGCTGGCCAAAGCATGTGCTGGGTTAATCCAAAAGACTGCAGTTCTGACTAAAGGTTGATACTTCAGGTGTGACTGAGCTTTGGTTTGAATGCCTCTATGCCAAGATCTTGTGGATTTCCCAGAGTTCAAGCTAGAGAAGTGGACAGACCATTGGTGATCACTGGGAAAATTGGGGCAGGGCAGGAATTGGTGAATGCATTTCTGCCCACATTAGTGCACAAGTGTGTTGTGCCCTGGGGAAGGGCTTCAGGGCTGGACTGCCAAAGTGTCTCAAAGGGTTAGGACAAGAAAGTCTCTGGCAAGTACTCAGTGCGCCAATGAGAATGGAAAAAAGCCCATGGGACATGTCATTGCTGTGACTGTGGTAACTAGGAGAGAAAGTCCTTGATTCTCTCGACAGCGCCCGTGTGGCCCTTTGGTCACCAGATGGATGCCAGCAAGACCATTTTACTTGTGGGAACTTTTTCAGTTGTTCAGAGTGTAGCAGCTTGGCTAGAACAACTGCTTCCAGGTGGGGACTAGAGAGGCATCTGGGGCTCGGTGTGAGCCTGAGCAGCGCAGAGATCCTCCTCATGCCCCAGCAAGCATGAAAATGGGGGGAAACACATTTCCAAACTAGGAGACAGATGTTCTGGCTGGGTTGAGATGCATTTGCAGCCCCTGAGTGGATCCAGGGAAGAGGCAGGGAATGTCTGTGCCCAAGAGATGCAGGAAGAAAACTGCGAGAAGAGAGCATGGGGGTGGGCTGCAAGAGGAGGCAGGTTATTCTGGGCATGTATAGGTGTGGAGCAGAGGTCACAGTTACCATAGGGCCCTTGAAAACTGAAGCCGGAGCATGTGCAAGTGATTAAGAGCCTGATTAACATTCTCCTGTGGAGAATGTGTGTAACTGCATGATGCACAACTCATGGCTGGAAGGCAACAGCTATTAAACAGACAATCAGAAGCCTTTAGGAAGCAAAGGTAAATTCATGGATTTTTTTTTTTAAGTGTGTCTTTTGTAAACCAGCTATTCTGGTTTCTCTGTGGTGTGAAATTCTAGCAGGTTCCCCTCATTTCAGACCCAGTGACGCCTATCATTTCAAACATAACCAGGTTTTGTTTAAGACTTCAGGAGCTGAGGGACCTAGTGCATCTCTCCATAGGTTCTTTAATGGCTAATTGCTTTCACTGTTTCAAAAAAAATGCACTTCATTTCTAGACTGTATCTGCCTGCCTTCATCTTCCATCCACTGGATCTCATTCAGCCTGTCTACCAGATTAAAAGCACTCCACTGTTAAAAGCCTTCTTCCAGTGGTAGTACTTAACAGATTGCAGTCGCGTCACATCTTCACCTTCTCTTCATTAAGCTAAGCAGATTAAGCTTCTCTCTGCAGTCACCAGAGAGGCAGGTTTTCCCAAACACGGACTCACAGTTCTGCTTTTCACCTCTGAAATTGTGGGAGGGTTGTGGGGAGTCAGGGTACACTCCAGATGGTCCAGATGACCAGACTAACTTCAGGACGTGATGATACGATAAGGTGCAGGCTCTATTTGAGAGGTTGAACACGCTGTGTCTGAGATGCTGATTTGCCAGACCCTGGTCCATGGAGATAAAGTACAGTGCGGTATGGTCTTGGATACCTCTCCTCTGCACTGTATCCCCTTCCAGGATATATCTACAGGAATTGGAGGTAAAAGAACATTTCTTAACCTTGCCAACTTATAGCAGCTCCTCTCTGCATCTGGCAGTCCTTGGGTTAATCTTGCACCTGGAAGTTTACTGATTTGCAGAAATGTCCTGTTTATTTCTTGTGTACACATTGTTAAGGGTAGGCCCATATGTCCTGTCTGCTCATCTAGCATGAAGAGGATTGACACAAACGAATGGTGCCATCCACAGCCTGATCATACTTGGCATCCTTGCATTTGGCAGAGGCTGTGGAGCTAGTTTTAAAAAAGAAGAAAGAAGAAAAAACCGTAAGAAGCTGTCAACTCTGCTTTCCTAAAGGGCTTATTAGAAAGTGTGTTGTAAGAATCTGCTCAGCATTTTTGTGATTTGATGAAGAGTACCCAGGAGGGATGAGTGAAGCAATCTGGAAGGAATAAGAATTGATCCAAAGCTCAGCCTGAAACTTACGGGAAGTTTGTAAGTTTCAGCAGCTTCATGTAACTGTTCCCATTGCTCCTACCTTGCTGACACTGGGACCACGGTCCTGAATAACAGAACTGCTCTAAAGCCAGGACATGTCCTGCCTGACCAGGCATGCCAAGTCTTGAAGAGGATCTCTGCCTCTGGATTTCTGGCCAAGCGACACTCCTCAGCCGCATGTTCCTCCTTCAGTGTAAATGCACAGTTTTTCATCCTGGCAGTCTGAGAACATGCTGTCATTGCTGCCACCCGGGAGCAGTGGGTGGGATAGGCCTCTGAGCTGGGGACTGAAAGATGTCCAATCCCGTATCTTTGCATGCTGCTTGTGATGTTGTCTGTGAAACATGAATCCATTACGAGCTGATTTGTTTTAATGCACTTAGATTGCTTTGTGTCAGGTCCCCAAAGCCTTTCCCATCCTCTTCTCTCTGGTTTGTGAAGAGCCAGGAAAGGGATGTCTAGCTGACCAAACTGTGCCAACGACTGAAGAGTCCTCAAGACTCAGAAGTCCTTAAGATGACACAGAAAGGTTTAGTGGGGGAGAACACTAAGCAGAAAACAGCTCCAAGCTTCAGGTGGGTAGAAAGAAGAGTAATTATTGGAAGTGATCCCAGCGTCACCACAATGAGTCTGCCTGCTGCTTGGGGACCCTTCCAGTCCAGACCCAATGGACTGCCTGGAGCAGTGTTAGTTAAGGAGATATCTCCCACCTGTCCCTGGTCCCCAGTGTGATGCTGGGGCTTGTGTTTGTCTCAAGAAGCTTGCTTTCAGTCAGAATGGCCGTGCCTCTTCCCACTGGCAGGCCTGAAAATTCTCATGGTGCTTTTGGAAAGGGCATCCAAACAACAGTGACCTGGCAAAAGGACATCCAAACGAGTGTCTGGGCCACTCGCCAGGCTGGGGAAATCACTGCTCCTGTAGTCTGCCTGGATCTTTCCTTAGAGTTATTAAATTGTGGTAGGGCTGCCAACACTTGTGGCATTGAGGGTAAATTACTACTTTTAGTGGCAGTCTACTGCCTCCCTGCTTTGGGCCCTAATCTCCCACATTTCCAGTTACCTATTGACATATGTACACCTCCTCTCCATGTGTCAAGTAGGTGAGTTGTACACTGAGCAGTAAATTTGATGCCTTCAGGTGACACTGGACTTTCCAGAGCAACTGAACTTTTCCAGAGGAAGAATCTGCTTTCCCAGGAGGTGATACGGTGATGGTTGGGCGGCAGCCCAGGAAACGGCTCCAGCGTGTCACACCATGCGATGGAGAAGTGATTGCAGGTTTTCATGCTTAGTGCATGAAGCTTAGCAGATACAAGGGTACATGTTAATTGTGGAGTTGTGCAAATACTATGTGCATAATGGGGACCCAGTTCCCTTTCTGTCCTGTTAGTACAGCGGAAGTGAAGGGTCTTAGGTAGGAGATACACTCAGTTACAATGTTCAGACTAAAAATAATTAATCCTTATGAATGCTAAGAAAGAATTTAAGGAGCCGCCTGCCTATTTGGTTATAAATCCCAACTAAATGCATTTACCACAGTCAGTCAAACAAGTAACTTAACACTGACTAAATTTCTTAGTAAGCAAGGAGATTATTAGCTGTCTGGGCAGGAAGAGTGGATCAGAGTGCTGATTCTTAGAAGTCAGTGCCCCTGTGGTGGATAAAATGTCCCATCTGTGTCCCCCTGGGCTTCCACAAAACACACAGGATAGGATGTTTAACTACGTGTACTTAAGGTCACGTGTACTTAAGGTCACAGGTGATAACTTCAAGCCTCAGGGGACCTGTGAACACTGAACCCACTAAGACTACAGAAGGGACTGTTCAGCACCGAGGAAATCTTCCATGCAAAGATCCGTTTCCATGCAGCAATCATGGGTGTTCACAGTATATGCAGGTATGGATTCACATTCCTTTTTGCACCTTAAAAACAAAGAACATGAGAAGGTTGGGAAAACACAAGGTATAAAAATAAAAGATAAGAAAAAAGGAAAAGAAAAAAAATTATGTGTGACAGAAAGAGAGCAGCAATCTCTCCAGCTTTCTCCATCTCTGGACACTTCTAGAATAAGCACCAGAATTGCAGTCCCTGCACTGCTAGCACAGCCCTAGCCATGGCTGCTGGCATGGTGGTTTTTGCTTATCAGGTTTCCCGAGGGGCAGAGAAAGCCTGATTGAAGGACAGAGTGGCTCGGTGGCCTATTACAGGAATGTGCTAATGAAATCTGCTGATGACATGAGGTTCAGAGGCATCGGCTGTGGAGAGGAGAATGAGAGTCTCAGCTTTGGATTACTCTGGGTAATAGAAACGACATGAAATGGAGTAGAGCTACAGGGAATAACAGCCCGGACTTCCAATGTTGCAGCTGGAAAGGGCAATGCTGAACCTAGCAGGCCAGGTGTTTCCTGCAGAGACAGGTAAATCATGACCACGGCATTGGCAAGTCCTCCTGGGGAGGCCTAGGCAGAGGAGGGTTTCTGGGATGGCCATAGGCGTGGAGACCCCATCGGACGAGAGGAAGACACCAGCTGTGTGTTTAGCCTAAGCAAGCAAAATCTGAAGGAGAAATGCTGGGCTATTCTAGTTCTGCTGGAGGTGGGAGTGCAGCGCGAAGGAGCAGTGTACGCTAGCGGTCAGCACTGGTTCTCAAATGAGAGAAATTCAGAAACAGCCTTTCAGTAGGAATAACAAGAAGAAAACTACTTGTAAGAGGAGCCTGAGTCCTTTATTTGGGATTGAGGCTTGCCTTAGAGTCATGCGACTTCACCTACCTAAGTTCAAAGTGTCCCCTATAACAACAGTCAGTTCAGAAAAGTCTTGCATAAATCACACACCATTTAATGTCCCAGAGTCTGTAACCCTGCTGTTCTTCACACACCCAGCACCCATTTGCCAAAAATGATAAATAAGGCGGCTACAGGTAAGAAGAAGGTAGCATGAAGTTTTACCTGGGAGAGGAGGATTTGAGATTCCAACATTAGGTATACAATTCTATACATACAGCTGGTTAATCCGGGCTGGATTTGTTTGTTTTAGTCATTTGAGACTCATCCACTAGCAAAAATAAAAAGAACTTTGAACTTATGACTGTTTCATCATCTCTGGTTTCTTCTCCCTGGTCAAAAACTAGAGCTATAAATCAGAGAGTTCATCTTTGTAATGTACATTCAGTTAAATAAATGTTATCCTAGCCTCCTTTGAACACAGAATATTAAATTTGGGAAAGGTTTAGATCTCCACACACACTCTTCATCCCCCCTAAGCAGCCAGGTCTGCTGTCAGAAGGCATACAGAGGAGATTTGCTCTGGTCCAGCTCCTACTCTCATAAACAAGGGCACAGCAAGCACAGACACCAAGACCTTGTCTCGGCTTTGTCTCAGCTCTCATGGCTTTGTAAAGAGAGATAAGATCCGAACGATTCAGGTCAGTATTTAAACTTCCACTCACTGTCCAGCTGGTGGTCTGTCAAGGCATGGCTGTCTGAGGACGACCCCAACTGATCAGCAGGCAACTGGGTTTGGCATTAGCTGTACCTAATTACCTGCAGCTAGTGCAGGCTCTTCAGAGGTAGCCTCCAGTGACAGTCCCATTGTACTTCGGCCATCTGTGCCAGGCAGTGCAACCTCTCCAGCACCTGTGGTTATGAACATACCTAATGCTTTCTGCTAGGAGAAAACTCAAACACTCCCAGGAAGTGCAGCTGGGAATCAAGCTCCCTCCCTGGGCCTGACTGAGGGGCAACAGACTTTCCAGATGGTGTTCAGAGGACTTAGAGAAACTGTATTTTTCCACTGAGAAATTGCAAGGTCCGCTTTAAACTGGTAGCTTCAGCTTTCCTGAGATCTCATGAAAACGTGGAAAGAATGAACTGAGACAGTCATTGGGGTGGCTGGTCTCTATGGAAAGCAGTCTCCTGTTGCCTCACACAATGGGGCAGACCCTTCCACCTAGGAGTATCACTAGGCACCGCACAGCCCCACAAATCACGGTCCAAAAAAGGTGGCAGGAGGGCAGCTGAGCAAGGCGGAGTCTGACCACGCATGCTGGTCCATCCCAGAGTGACCGCTTTGCATTTCTCTTTCACTCAGAGGAGGTTGCTGGCCTTCGTCAGCCCCAAAGCAAACTTTGTATGCAATTATTCCTTCAGCCTTCCTTCAAACGTGGTAGGAGATCACATAGACTCTTCAAATGCTCCTCACTCAGTGTTCTCCTGTAACATCCTTTCTCCTGGTCCTATTTACACCCTGCGCATAAGACTCCCAGCTCGTGCTGGGGGTCTCCAGCCCTGCTCCTGCCCTGCCGGCGCTGCCTTCCCAGGGCACGGCAGACCTGCTGCACAGGCTGCTTTGTTCAGCATCAAAAAACAGTTCCCAACTTGCTTCGTCATGGCCCCAGTGTAGGTAGAAAAGCTCCCCTCCAGCCCCAGTGGGCCTGGGAAAGGGCCTTTAGTTCTTCACAGCTGAAAACGTGGTGGGATTGAACACGGCCTCCCTGAGCGACCTGCCCCGAGACCGTGCTGTAGAGAGGCACAAATTACCCAGCTCCTGCCGGCTGAACAGAGAGCATTAAATGACTCACTAGGCTTTTCTGCCAATTTGTTGGGTTTTTTTATTTTTTCTATTATTATTTAGCCTCCAAAAGCATTTTTCATATCCTCTCATCTGCTTTTAATGGAATGCATTTAGTCGTCTTTTTTTTTTTTACCCAAGATTAAGGCATGATTTTCTGTTTTGAAACCTGGGCCGGTCATTATCTCTGTCAAAGTTTTTGGTACAGCTGGGGTTTCTTTTCTGTGTCCATTAGGGAGAGCAGGACTTGAAGCAAGAATAGACGTCTTACATTTATTCACTGTGCCTGCCATGAAAACTGTTCCTGTTTGAAATGAAGTCTTATTATCTCAAGGATGCCTCTTACTTCTGCAGTGGCAGCTGCCAGAGAAAATGCATTACCCTTCCAGCTTGTGCAGGGCATTGTGGCTGCGTGTGTGGGAAGGGAGGAGTGTTTTTTTTCTGGAAGGACCCCTTACCCAAGTGCAGATGCCTTTCCAGCACAAAATTCATGCTCCTGGGATGAGGGACACCAGGAGAAGATGGAGTTTGCTCCTCAGGAAAACATGGGAAGAGCAATTGAGATGAATGGTGTGAGCATGTTGCATTTTTAGGGAGTCTCTATGGTCACTCGGCTCTGCTGAAGGCTAACATGCTTTTCTGCTGGAGCAGAGGGCCTCTGAGAGGAGCAGCGCAGCCCTCACTGCCCACCTACACAACAGCACATCAAGGTCTCAATCCCAGCCTTTTCCAAAGCCTTTGCCAGCCCTGGAGATGGAGGCGTGTGTGGATGAGACGGGTGCCTCTCAGAGCAGCTCTCCAAATTACGTCACTGGAGAAAAACAAGGAATACAGGCAGGGCACAGGGAAGAGGGAGGGAGAGCAAACTGGAAGGGTGGACCCAGAAGCAGGCAGGGGAGAGGAGAATGGCAGGACCCCAGAAGCAGAGGCAAAAAGAAAGCTCAATGCTATCGTCAACCCAGGAGGATCAGGCGAAGAGCATGGGCGTCCTGAGGACTGTGTGTGGCTGTGCTGGGACGTGTGGGTGTATTTGCTATCTGACAGAGATTGCACAGCAGCTTCATCATCCCTATCTAATATATTGATTGTGATTAATGCTGTTACATGGCATATCTGATTAATTAACAATGGCTTCCCACTTGCAGCTGCTCCTAGCCCAGCAAGTGTGTCAGCTCTCGCCTGGCAGATGCTGGCACTGGTATTGCCAGTCCCAACAGTGGGGCTCCCCGCAGCCCACCGAGGGAGCACCATGGCCAGGGCACTAACAAAAGGGCTGGAGGAGATGTGCAAAAGGACCGTGTTGGTAGCAAACCAAGCTTTGTCACAGGCAGAGCGGGGTGGCCCATTGTGCCAGCAGAAATGATAGCAGAGGGGAGGATGTTCATCTGGTCAGATGGAGCAGGAGGCTTGGAGAAGTCAGAGTTGCCCCTGTGCAGGGCCTTCATCCTCCCCACAGCCCCAGTTCCCAACCATGAGGCTGTAGGCTTTGATCTCCCTCCAAATGGAGGGCTCAGCACTATTTGGAGAGGAGGGTTTGAGGCAATTCATTGCCTCACATCTCCTCCTTCTATGGTATCAGTTGTTTTTTCTCCCCTATAAAGTTCTCCAGCCTTGACAGGGAAAAGGCACTATGGGAACCTCCTCGCCCTGACCTCCATGGCAGGAGAGATCAGGAGCCTGCGCGTCTACATCTCCTCTCTCCTGTGCTCAAAAGCTATCTAGATGTGCTGCCGGTTGGCACCTGCACGGGAACCAAAGGAGATTGGTGGATTTTTGCAGCCTCTTCTACGTGGAGGACAGCTCTCCACCTGCCTTACCCCTCATCCAGGGGCAAAGCCAGCCTTTGGCATCCCCTTCCCTGCTGTGTGTCCGTCCTCCTCCTGCCATCTCTCCTTGTGATATCTTTTTCATGGATGGTTTTTGATAGCTGATAACCTGTTACCATGACAACCAGCCTCTGTTGTGACTTCGGTCTTGAAACAAGCACAGGCTGATGGTTTTCAAAGTTCCTGCATGTCTCAAGCGGTCAGAAGGCTGCCTTTGTGCCCTCCATTCATCCCTGGCATGCCTCCGAGGCCAAGAGGAGGAGGGTAAAGTTTCCCTCTAATGAGAGCAGTGGGTGCCTGGCTACATTTTTATGTATTGGTGAACCAGAGAGAGATTAAAGGAAAGAGGCTCCACTAAAGGATTAGCAGATTTGGGTATTCAACTATCTCTTTAAATTATTATCCCTAATTATGAGTATGATGAAAGTCCACTTGGTGAGGGATTAGAAAAGAGTCAGATGCAGCTCTTGGGGCTCTTGTGCTAGCGCCTGGCTCTGGGGAATTGCTCCTTGTCGTGCTTTTAGGTGTTCCACTCTGCTCTTTATTGTTCGGGTGGAGAACAACTCACGTAAAGGGGAGCTGAGGTCCTGGTGTTCCCTTTCCTCCCCTGTGAACCCAGTGCGATGTCCCATGTGTAGAAGAAGACAAAGGTGAGCAGGACCCCCGTCCCCTTCCCGGCTCCTCACCATCTCCCTTTGCTTCCATTTCTGATTGGACATGGTTTCTTTGTCTTCCTACATCACAACATGATCAGAGCTTCACCATCATTTGCAAAACCCTTTGGGGTCCTCACATATGCTCCAGACAGGAAAATTATTAGTATTTAAAATCCACTCAATCTTTGCTACAAATAGACCTTTTGCATCTGCTACATTATTTTCCACTTAAATGGCTCCAAAGCAGTTTGCAAGGACAAGACTTGGGTTCCTGCTGCTGATGGGACTTGTGGTGGGAGGGAAGAAGGTGTCTGTCAGCAAAGACACAACAGCTCAAACGGGGCCAGACACTGAAAGTGCTCAGGAAAGAGGTGAGCTGAAGGACAGGGACTTCTTCCTAGGAAGAAAGCTGAAATTTGGGCAGGAGATGGGGACTAACCAACCCACCTATGCCTGCAAAGTGCACACAGAGAAGTTTTAGGTCATTTGGGACATAATTTTGGGAGTGCTGAGCAGCCATTTTCCCAACAAGCTTGCACACTCCTTCCTGGCAGCCTGTGGGGTCTGGAGTGAGAGTCAGCCACGATGCAGAGCTGAGCATTGGGGACCAGAAAGGGGTCTAAGCTCACAGGTTGAACTAATTAAGCTCAAACACCCTCTGGGGAAGGGTGAGGCTGAGGAAGACTGGGGAGGGGGAGAAGCAGCTGGCGTCCATGAGGCTGGGTTTTGTCAGAGCATTGGTGGTACTAATCCCATGGGAAGAGCAGACCTTGCTGGCAGCTGGGAGAAGGACCCTACAACCCTGTATGAACCATGCCTTGGGACAGCTCTTCCAGAGCCCCAAACCCAGCTGCAGCAGCCTGGGCTCTCTTGTGGCTGCAGTGTCACACTACAGATTTGACTGAATAATTTCTTTTTTGGGTGTTGGGTGTTTGGGGATGGGGGAGGGGAGAGTAAAGTGCTGGCAAGAATTTGAAACACAGCAATTAATAGGATTAAAGTGTCATGTTTTACAGGACTGTGTACACAGTTTACAATGATGGGAATTGTAATTATAAGTTCTCCCAACTGACGGGGAAGGCGCAGCTTTGCGAGTCAGAGTGCCTTATCCAGCACACCACAGCATCTCTTTGGGCTGGGGAAGAAATGAGCAGCAGTGCTTGGGAATGGCATCATTTTGGGGGAGGAGTCGTTATATAGGCTTGTAGAGGAAACCTGAGTGGTCCCAGGTGGGGAATGGAAACCACATCCAAACCAAACATCATCATCATTATCAGGGTTGCAGAGCTCCAAGTTATGTCCTGGTAACCACAGCAGTATTGCCCCAAACAGCGATAACCATGGCTTTGCTGAGCTTCTCGCTGAGGAGAGGGGAGGAGGAGATCAGAGAGGAGGTGAGAAATCACATTTTGATCACTATGGCTCAGTGGAGATATGTGCTCTGCCGGTTTCTCTACAGTGATGACCTTAGGTTTGTGGATCTGGTGGAATAAGACTGAATGATGTGCACGGAGCTCTCTGCATAGCAGGGGCAGCAGTGTGGTGGGTTGAAAGGGCTCTTTGTACAGGGCTAGGGCCAGTGCCCCAGACATCTGCCTGCCTCTGTCACTGCCCTGTCTGCAAGGCATGGTGGCTCCATGGTCCATGTCTCAAAGGGAAGGTCTTTGGGGCATGCTCTGGGTGGTTAATTAGTAACATAATCATGAGTCAAGAGGTATCAGTAATTGGGCTCTGGCACTTCATTTCATCTGCAGCACGTAAATTTAGGGTTCCCCAGCACAGGGAGATCGGTGCCCAGCAGGGCTGGATTTTTGCAGGGTTTCTATGTTGGGGACCTCTCTGAGGTTGGCTGCAACATGAGCTCTTCTTGGACCCCTGCATGTGGCTGGCACCCAAAACCGTTTCTCCTGCACTTCCATGGCCATGGGCTCAGCTGCTTCCCAGCAGGCAGGAGGAGACCCAGGCTCTGCATCATTACCTGGGTAAATGGTGCATCCTGAGCAATGCTGTGTTGTCCCCAGCCTGGCTGGTGTGGGAAGCACCAGCTGGATAAATAAACTAAGAAGCCTGCAGAAGTGATCTGACCACCGTTTCTACAAGCTTCATCTCACACCATTAACAACAGAAGCTGAATTTTACCTGTTAGTTTGCAGTCCTAGGGGCTGGTTTTGCAGTGCTGTCGTGTGGTGGCAGGTTCAGATTCAGCTGGGCTGATGGAACCAAGCCCCTGTGCTCCACAGCATCCTGATGGTTTAGACCAGCTCCAGTGTCAGCATTGTGGGAGCAAGCACATTCATGTGGGATCTGCCACTTTTCTTTGTCTACCAGAAAGCAGTGGAGCTTCCCATGAATTGTTCCCTTACTGCCACATAGGTATAGTCCAAAAAGGTCTCACTTTTCCAGGAAAGAAGCCAGGATTAGGTTCTCCATAAAGATCAGCCTTGGCATCACCAGGTCTCCAGTGGAAAATAGGGTCAAGCCAGTCTCTACATTGTCCAGTACACCAGAGCTGTGACCTCTTGATCAACAGTTCCCAAATTAAGGGTCCTTTTCAGCCAGTGGGGTCACAAACCTCTTGGAAATACATTCCTAGAAATAGGGCTATGAAGTGAACCCAGTGGTGTCCTAGGAAGTGGATCATCCGTGAGAAAGTCGGGATGCAACAAGGCTAGAAACTGCCACCACAAAGAAAGCTGAGATTGTTACCGAGGGGAGGTGGCACAAAATCTGTTTCCTTTAATTTCCATGGGAGACACCCACTCTAGACAGGAGCAAAAAATCTGTTCCTCACCTGACACTAATCAGCAGTTACCAGGATCTTTATATAAAGATCTACACAAAGGCACTGCAATATTTGGGGGATGCCAACAGCAGAGGGTGGGCTAGATTTACTCAAACCCAATTTAGGTGAGATTTTTGTATGTGTTGACTCTGAAATTCACAGCAAGGACAGAACAAAGCACATGCAACATGAAGGCCTCACAGGAAAAAAAAAAACCAAACAAGTAGTGAGCAGTTCAGCATGGGGGATTAATTCCCTATTGTCAAGGAAAGCTGGAAAGCAAACCTCCTCCAGCTCGTGGTGTGCCCACCTTCCTGCCAGGCTGGCCTGTAGAATCTCTGCCCACAGCCGAGACTCCTCCTAGCTCCGTGCAGTTATTGCTCCTGCAACATTTCAACCTGGACCTCTTATGTCATTTTTACAAGGTGCTGATGGAAACCTGATTCATAGCTCTCAGCTGAGGAGCTGGGTCTGTGTTTAATGAAAAGCAAGAGTTCGGAGCAAAAGTTGCCTTGGACGAGATCAGCTGTTACAGGTTTACCTTTTTTTCAGCTAGATTTATACCCTGTCCAGCCCTACTCTGTGTCTGGGGGTTACTGCTGCAAATAATAAATAAGTGAAAAGCTGGGCTGAGATTCCTGCATTTAAGCAGAAACCCACTTCCTTTTGGGCTAGTTTTCTGATGGCCAGCAAGGAACAGAACAACCCCAAACTCCCTGTCTGTTTAGCTGAAGGCTTTTCTACTGTGTTTCAGTAACAGCATTCAAAGTCACCCTCTTACTGATTTAAATGTTTCACAGCTTGCAGGGCCTTAAATGAGTTGTGTATTGTGAACAATAAATTACATCACAGCATGTGCAGTTGGGTTCAGCCTAAACATGAAACACTCCTTTTCCTGAGTCAGCGAGTTTTCCCAGATAACTTTTAAGACCATTTGTGTTTAAATGTCATCCGTGCAGAGGATCTGGGACCTGTCTCTTTGAATGCTGGGGTCAATAACTGCCTACTGAATGCCAGCAAGAGCAATGAGGATTTTAGTTATCCATACTCCTTTTGCCAGGGAGAGTATTGTTTTGTTCACAGAAGTTGTGTGTGGTTGGGGGTATTATAGGGGACTGCAAAATATGCCAGGAGGCTGCAGTGTTTGATGGCTGGAGCTCTGTACGGGGTCTTGTGTCCTGGGTTTGACTCTTAAGTCCATATATAGTCCCCTGAGGCATCTGCCCTTCCTGTGCCTCAGTTTCCCCAGCAGTAAATTTGAGGCAGTGGCTCCCCCTCCCTATAAAGTGCTATGAAGTAATCCTGAAAAACAACTCGTATGAGAGGGGTTATATTTTCAATACGGTGTTAATAAATAGTGCAATACGAATCATTCGGTAGCCTTACATATAATTATATACCCTTGTTAATTATTGAACAGATGCTTTAATAAAACATGCAACAAATAATTCAAAATCTATTCAAGGAAAAAGATGTGCAAAAATTCTTCCTGTAAATATGTACAAAAAATAATTTGTGTATTATTTAAAAATCAGAGCAGTCCTTTGCTCTATCTATAGAGAATAATTGAATAGAAAAATATTGAAGTTAGTAAACAGCAAATTAATAATTCACATAGTATTTACAGTCACAGTACACCATATTTTCCACCAAGTGCATGTTCTCTTTTCGCCAATTGACCAAAGAGATGCTACAGTCTAAGGCACTTGTGTCTGGGCACTTTTTTGAGCCGTTTTGTGACTGGGGGATGCTGCTGTGAGTGACCTGTCAAGTTGTCCAGCTGACATTGGGGCTGATGAAAACATGCCAAGATGGAAAGCCAACCCCTGACTAGAGGTCTGCAACATTTCAGCTCCAGTTTCCGGAGCATCGTACAACCCCTGCTTCATGTGAGGACTAATGATCTCATTTGCATGCTCTGCATCCTGGTTCCATTATCACACACTGAATCCAGTTTATGGCACACAAAGAAATTGATTTTAAATTATTTTCCTTGCTCCTAGCTCTGCAATGGTCAGTTTTGGAGGTGATTGTCCTATGTTAACATTTATTCTTCTTTGGAATTGTCTGAAAATCTATTGCTTGGCCCGTACCAAAATCTGTGTGTTGCTCAGGAGAAATAAGAAGTCGTTTAGGGTTCTCATTTAAAGAGGAAATGGGAGTAGAAACCAAATTTTGCCACAGACGTCCTGTGGGATCTTGGTGAATCACTCAAAGCCAACCTGAAACCGTCACTACAGTGGGCAAATTTTGGGGAAAAAGGACCAATTTGGGTCACCCGGTCTCCTGAGCTCCCTCTGCCTGCCCCCCTGGGGGGCAGTGCCAAGAGGCGTGTACCCTCAGTACCCAGATATCGGGTGCTCAGGGCTCCTCAGCGTTGAATCGGCACCACTATGGGGACGGTTTGAAAGCAACCGCTCATTGTGGAAACATGAGATGGTGTCTCTGGAGCAGCTTGTAGACAAGGAGGTTGTACCCCCAAAAGCAGCCCCATCCAGCAGTGGGGGCACCATCTCTCCATCCCTGTCCCTAGCTGTGACACGGGGGAAGGTGTCCTCGCACCTCGCACACACAGCGATGCAGGAGGAGACATCCCAAGGGCAGCGCTGGGCCAACCTCCACAGGCAGCTGTGACCCAGCTGCCAGACACCAGGCTGGGGGTGTCTGCACCTGCCTGCAACCCCCCCGTTAAATCAAACCCCCACAGCTACTGCCAGGGGGGCATTTGCTATGGGTCAGACCTTTGCTTTCAGCTCCCATCCCTACAAGAGGCTGAAGCCTGAGAGTCAGACAGATTTAGGGTGGGCAGCCTTCCGGGGGGGGTGTTTCAGGCTGAACTCGGCAGGTTTGGGACCACTTTGGTTCGGGTTGGCTCCAACCTTCCACTTTTTCTAACAACACTGCCCAGGGCGTGTCTCTAGAGTTCAGTGCATTTAAAAGCTTTTTTTTTTTTTTTTTTTTTTCTTGTGCTAAATCTTGAGGGAGAAGACTTTTTCAGAGGCTCTTTGAACAGGTTTTTCTAAGATCTAGATTTCTATTGTGTCCCTTCCCTTCCTTGAGATCTGAAAATTAAGTGCTGCCTGACTTCTCCAGAAGTTTATCCCCAGAGCAGTCAGATGTTGCTTCCTTTCTGAAAACCCAGAGCATTCACAGTATCCGTGAGCTCAGGGAACTGGAATTGGGGAAAATAAGTGTTTTTTCCTTTCTAGCTCACTGGTCTAAATCCTGGTCAGTGAACGCCCACATGGGGTGGTCCTGTCAGGAGAAGAGCTGAACCTTGTTTCTTGTCCTGAGCCCTGGACAGGGTGGTTTCAAAGGAGTGAGAAGCCAAGATGTGCTGACAGCTATGTGTTAAGTGGGGCTGGGATGGAGTCAGGGAGCTTTTGGGGGAGTCGGGAGTTTGGGGGAAAGTGGAGCAAGTGGTAGGTGGCTCTGCAGCATGGGCCATGCTCAAGGAGAGGCCAGGAGCAAGGGAACAAGCCTTCAGCCAGGAGTTAAGAGTGCTAAACCCAAAAGGGTGGAGGTGTCTGTGCTGAGCAGGGAGAGAAGGAGCCACAGCAGCGTTTGCATGACTTGGAGACATCAGCCCTCAGGGGTGCACCTGGATCTGCTGATGAGGGTGGGGAGGGGAGTCACCGGAGATCTGCATCGGGGGTTATTTCTTCAGTCAGGTTCCTCCTGCATTTCCTCCTGGGAGCCCCTGACTGACAGCTCTCCAGCAGGGATTCGTGCAGTACTGTCAGTCATTCATTACTGCCAGAGACGTTACGTGCTGACGGCAGCCACTGATGGGACCGCAAAGGAGCGGGGGGTGTCTGAGGGACAGGAGGTACATTTTACTCCATCGATCATTTCGCTTCCTTGCTGGGGCTCATGTGACTTCATATCTGACAAAGACAGGGGTATTATCTTCAGCTCTGTGACCAGGTTTTAATGAGGCAATTCTTTTATTTCTGCTTTATATTCATTGAATGCCTGGATGCAGTGAGGAGGCATTGCACAAGGATTAAACCATTATCAAACCTGCCAGCAGTGGCAAGCCGGAGCTGCCGTCCATGCTTCCTGTCCCAAATCTCCCACAGAGGCTGTGACGGCCACCTTGCCTTAGCCCACAGTCAGGAATTTCAGCAGGGGATGATCAGGCAGTCTGGGGTGAAAGTTGCTCATGAAAACCAACTTCTTACCCTTCAGGGTTAAGACTCTAAGACCATGGAGCATAAAAGGCAGCCAAGGATTTCACAAATGTTGCTTTGCCATCCCATCAGGTGAAGGATCTGAGTACAGGTGGTGACTGGACACTCCACTGGAGGCTCTTACATGGTGAGGTCTGGTGGGGCTGAGTGCAGAGATGTGCTCAAGTGTCCAGTGATGCCAGCAGGGACTGGCCCTAGACTGCCTCAGAAGAGAGCAGGGAACGTGGGTTACCCTGAGGGTGCAGTGTGGGTGTACGTCAGGTGCATTGTGGCCGAAATGACCCCTTTCGTTCATCTCTTTTCATGCACTTTCTTGGACACTCATAACCACATTAGGGAAAGCAGAGGAAAGTGAAATGGTGTGATCCACATGGCAACACCTGCTATTTTCACTTCTCCACCCTCTCCCACATTTTTTGGTTCCCATCATCTATAACTGCCTGCTCGGGTGAGGCCCTCAGTCACAGTCTTGCCTCGGTCACAAAGCAGTGCCCAGAGAGAGGTGCTGCAGGCTTTGTGCGGTTTGTCTCTCCTGGCACCCCTGCAGTTGTCCGCTCATGGGTGTAGTCCTGGCATTGTCCCACTCTTTGGGTCCCACATTGGCAGGTGTCTAAAGTTAGGGGCTGGCTGTTCCTGGCAGCAATATCTGTTCTACTATCCGGGTGGAACCTTCCCTTTTTTCAAGGGGATGCTCTACTCCTTTATAGTTTTGTCACTGGAGATAGACCCCATTGCTACCATGAGTAAGGACCCTTTTCTGGGCCTTTGGCTTATATTCAATATATTTAGCATCTGTTTCCTGCTAATTCTGCTGCTCTCTTTTGCTTATGAGAACACCAGAAGAAGAACTGAAGTGAGATTTAGATGATTTTCTTCTTCGTTCTCCCCAAAATATAAAAGGCATTATTCACAGTAAAGATACATTTAAATCAACTTAAAACAGAAAGTCTGTCTCCCCCTCTATATTCATATAATTTCACCTACAATTTAAAAATGACGAAAGTTATCCCTATAAAAGCTAATTATATTCAAAGACAATTAGTGTAAATGAGACATCAACTGATCAAAAATATTTTTGCATTTATAAAAAATTTAAATTCCAGTCAGCCTGATTGTACAGGAAAAAACCTAAAAATATCACATCTCAGATTTCTTGAGACAGAATTTCTGCCATTGAGATCGAAGAAGAGAAACTTCCAGGTGTGCAGAGAAAGGTGAGCACACTGGACCCTATAGACCCTATATACCTCCAGAAATGTCTAGAAACCAAGCGCTATCCCTATGGATTAATAACAGATATGGTACAGTGAGGAAATGTCAAGACCAACTCATTGGTCATGGCTGGTTAATGGTTACTACTATGGCTCCCAGCCTGAGGCTCTTACTTAATGTTGGTGTTATCACATCAAAAAGCAGGTGTCCACATCTGCCTCAGCCTCCATTAGAGACAGTGGGCTGTAGGGCAGGCATCATCTCACCCCAAATAAGCCAAACAAATCCTGCCCTCTCTCACCTGTGTTGACTAGCCCCTAAACCAGGAGTCCAGGGAGACAACCTCAGATGGAGATGTCTGCATAGGAGCACTGCACGTTGGATGTGATAAATCCCACCCTCAGTGTCTCTCATTTGAAGTGTTTCTCTTGCTGCCAGTGCTTTTCTCAATGTTCCTCTCCATTTCAGGTTTTTAAAAAGGCTGATGTTGCTGCTATCTACAGGTTATGCCAATGAAATGTCAATTTTTTTCCCCCAAAATGTACCGCCTTCCTTTGCTATGTTTCTAGACAGGAAGAAGCTAAATAACTAGCTCACCTTGGCTTGGCGAAGGAATTATGGTGGGGATTATAGGGTAGAAATCTATAAAATCCAGAACAGACTGGAGGACAAGAACAGGGAACAATTAATGATTGACTGCTTCTTCCAATCCAGGAACCAAAGGGTGCCCAGTTAACTGATAACAGGTCAAAAGTCAGCAAAAGGAAGGTGTTCCCACACAATGCATCAGCTGGGCAGGTTGTTTCCTCAGGGTGTTGCAGGAAGAAAAAGAATAAAACACCTGAAAAAGGGATTAAGAGTTATTAAACTCAGTGGTCCAGAAGTGACCTCTTTCAATGAACCTTTGGTCTGACACTGTTCTTATGAAGACTGCTGGTGTGAAACATTAACCCCAACCACTGCTGCAACCCCAGGAGGAATACTAATTAAAACACAGTTGTCCAGTCCAGGGCAGACAGTGCCCAGAGGTGATGGGAGGAGATTCAACAGATACTGGTGGCTTTAGAGGCAATATCATCTTCTGTCAAAAAGCAAAGGAGCTCAGCTGGACTCTAGGAAATGGGAATCTGATCCGCTGCATGGCCGCAGGCAAATAATTTCCTTGGTATTGCTCCTGACCCTGGTCTGTCTTACTAATATGATGGTCACCCCTGTAGGGCAGGAGCAATCTTTTACTATTTGTCTGTTCAGTTCTCCAGAGAAATCAGCCCATCTCTCAGGCAGTGCCTCTCATTGTGCTTGCAAGAGACACCCAAATTGGCAATAATTATGTCTATTATGGAAAAAAAATTTCCATTCCACTGTGTATTTTACTCTGCATATTCAAAGCTGTTCCATTTACAGACACCCTCCATGTGTCACTCCACTTACGGACTCTGATGCAGATGGTCCAATTATTTATTAATATGGGTTTAAAATATCCTCAGAGTGTTTCAGTAGGAGACACTTTCTTCAAGGTCCCAATTTCAGCAGTCAATAAGAATTTTGCTGTTGAATTTGCTGGAAAGCAGGATTGAGGCTTCTTTTGTACTCTCTGACCTTCCCTTTCACATACTACCAACATCTTAGACCTGGGAGAGGCAGTTACTCTTGTGGTGCATTCATATTTTTAAAATGTCTGAAATTGAAGGGATTATGTCTTAAATCTTTGCCTGCATCCCTAGAGTGCCTTCATACTCTCACAAGCCATGGCAGCATGGATAAGAAAAAGCATAAAAATTTCTGTGAATTAAGTGTTAGAGCTGGGGGGGGGGGGGTGGGGGGGGAAGGTGGTTTGGGTTTTGGTGTGTTGTTCCCACCCCCACCCCACCCCCCCCCCCTCCTTTCTGCCACATGTCCCAGAAGATTCAGGACATCTGGGATGTTGGCTGCAGGCCTGAATGAACTGGTTTTAGTGGCAGCTCATTAGATTTTGCTGCCCCTCTTTATGAGTCTATGAAGCAGACCAGGTGATTCATCCAACCCAGGCACCGCAGCTGAGTTGGACAACACCATGACTCAGACTTTTCTCTTGCCCTGACATAGAAGATGTCTCACTGCACAATAAGCACAGTTAGCTGATCTCCATTAGCCAGCCATTGAGCTAGCCACCAGCTGCATTCATGGGCTAGGGCACATGGGCTGCACTGAAATCCAAAGGCCAAATTCACCCAAACCATGGGGGACTTAAAATGTCAGCTCGGGGATTGTGCTCTTCCTCTGCAAAAACAGAGGAAAAGTGCTAGGAAACACATTAACTGCCTTGTTGCTTTTCCAGCACCGGTAGCTGAGCACCATTGCTGATGTGCTCATGGGGGGTGATGCACCAAAGGGGTCCAGAAAGCGCTCCGAGATCTGTGCCTGCAACCTTGCACTGGCTTCAGAGGATGACGCCTGAAAATAACCATAGCCTTCAAAAGATCACAGCAGAAAATAACACGCACAAGACTTTCCTCTTGTGCATCCTGTGAACCTGAGGTTGTGGTACAGCACTGCTGTTGCCACAGCCAGCCTGAGCATACCTGGGAGGACTGCCTTGTACTGAATGGCACTGAGTGCCTTTTAGAGGTCTGAACCTCTGCCTCCAGAACCTCTGCAGGAACAGCTGGAGAGGCATAGAGGTACAGGGCAGCAGGTTTCCCCAGGATGGGTCCTTATTTGGCCTTATATCCTGACCTGCCTCTCAAAACTACCTGTCATTCAAATCCCATCATTGCAAGCTTAAGCTCCCTTTTGTTGCACCAAGTAAATTTAGAAACAGTTAATCAGTGTATTTGTCTTCTGCCTATTAAATTACAGTGCAGCAAAAAAGGTTTCCTGGGAATAAAACAATTATTGTGGAAAATGAAAGGACCTGTTTGTTCAATTCCCTTTTGTAATGAATTGTTTGGACAATGCAACATTTGAACTGATGAGCAGGAAACAAAGGAATTCTGCCATTAGAAGAGAAGTGGAAGTCTTCCCAGCGCTGGCACTGATGGGGCAATCCTCCCCCTCTGAGCTCCACAGCTTGGAGCATCACTGTGTGAAAGTACTTACTGCACCCTGGGTCTTGCAGGGAAACACAGACAAGAGGGACACTGAGGGCTTCTGCTTTGCGGAAGGAAACCTTCAGCTCATCTGGGCTTTTGCTGCTGTGCCCCTTCATGCTTTTCTTCCATATTTTTTGGCTTTTTGTAGCAGGGGTTTGTGTCATTTAGAGACCCTTTGGCTTTAGGAGTAGCTCAGATCCTTACCCTGCCACTAAAGCGGGCAGGGTGTGAGGGAGCAACATCAGGTTTAGTCCCAGACGAGACTTGGGCAGGTCTGGAGCTGATCTAGGATGGAGCAATGCCAAAGGCGTGGCATCTTATTATGAAATCTCTCAGTCCCTAATGCATAAGTATTAGAAATTTGATAAACTTGTGAGGCTTCTATCTCAAACAGGCTGGTCTCACAAGGCTCCAATATATGCCTTCTAGTACAAATAATATTCCTACACTTGCTGCTATAAAGTCCTGCACACATCAGAAGGAGAAAGTGGTATGTTTCCTTGTGTCTGACATCTCTGCCCCTAGAGCAGAGCAAAGGTAACTGAGTTCCTTGAGGAATCTGGTACCTGTATGTCTGTAACGCAAAGACTTGGTGTTGTCACTGAACATATGATGATTTTGAATGACCAGGGTGCTTCTGGCCTGAAAAAGACAAACATAATCCTGCAACACCATGGAAAACAGTCTCCCCACCACCTCTCATGCAATATTGATACCTCCGTGTCTGGCTGCAGGAAGGGCTGGACTGGGATAGCATGAGGAGCAGACCACTCATGCTTAAAGGGGAGGCCTTCAACCCAGAAGCAGCACAGAAACAGGCTACACACATAACCACAGTGAGGTGGTCTCATGAGAAGGAGCTCAGGAGTCCAGGAGAAAGAAACAGCTGACAGAGGCCCTGATTTATCCCTGTAAATACACAAGAGAGGGGGAACTCTGGGGAGGGAAAAAGCTGTTCAAGCTCCCAGAATTATATTAAATATTCCTGCTGCAAAATAGATAGAGCTGGAATGAATTTAGGGTGAAAATCATAAGCAAGTTCAAGTGACCACATAGGGAGGTTTTGAAGGAGCTTTCCAGAAGGAGTTGGAGCATTAAATTGAACTGATTTTATAATGAAGCAGAGCACGTTTGCAAGCAAATTTATATGACATTCAATAACAGGAGGCTGGAGCTGGCTGCTGAAGTGATCTCTTCAATCTTACAGCTGTCTGTTGAAAGCAGGCTCCAATTTCTTAACATAAAGGCATTTACCTCAGTTAGCAAGGGAAGATGTGTGGCTCGGCGCTGGCCCGTGGGCCTCTCCCTGTAGCTCAGATGTGCTTCCCATGGTCTGCTCTCTGTGGTTGGGCTGGAGGCTTGCAGTTCTTGGTCTATGAAGATATCATCAAGCTACAGCACAAGGCAACAAAAACTTCTGCACCAAAGAAACTCCTTCCTCTAAAGTCAAACCCAGTTGTGCTCTCTTTCTGGAAGAGCCTCTCTTGAATGCTTTTAGGCTTTTTTCTCTGGCTACAAGGATAAAGGTGTGTTATTCCTAATACAGAAGCAATCCAGAAGAGGCATCCACAGAATGGTAGAAATGTTGTGGCTCATGACACATGAAGGCTAGAACAGAATCAATGCAAGGGGAAGACGCTTCGCAGCCCAGGAGAGCATCATCCAGGCTAAGGCGGACCCTTGTCATGTGGGGGATTTTTGTTCACTTTCTCCCATTGCTTCTACTTGAACTTGGCTAAATAATCACTCTCCCTCTCTGATCTTGCAGCTTTCAGCAGGCCATATGCACAGTGGGGCTACCTGTCCCTTTCTGGCCTTTCTGCTGACTTCTAGCATGCATATTCCCCTGTGCTAAACCCCCTCTGGGTTTTGTGAATCTGAATCGGGACAAGCCATCCTCTAATCAGCCACGATCACTGAAAGCAACCAGCTCCAAACTCACACACACACACACGTGAGGGAACAAATTGGTAAACAGCTTATTGCTCATTTAATAGTATCACTCAGCAAAGCTCCCAGTTTGCTAATACACCTGGGTTATCTTGTTACAATTACTGTTGAATTGTGGAGGAGCATCCTCCAAAATAGTTCCAGGTAGATAGCGCTTGCCTGGCAGACAGCTCTGAGTATCTCCCAAGTGAAATAAGTACTGTTTCCACCTAAATAGGATCTAACGAGCCATTCAGAGGAGTAGAAAAAAAAAAAGTCTTTGCCCTGAGGAAAAGCATCCCAAAGAACTCAACAGCATCTCCAGCCTTCTGCTGGCAGTGCTTCTCATCAATCAGATAACACAAGCTAAGATAGTTTTCTTAAAGCGTGAAGGAAAAAACAGAATTAGGTGGAAGAAGTAGGGGTCTTTGGGGTACAGATTTCGTAATTGTTTCCAAGAGTTTGGTCTTCAGTTTCACAGTATCTTATCCTGTCACACTTGCAAAAAAGGTCATTAAAGATGGATTGTGGTGGTCCCGGAGACTGCTCCCTGCCTTTGCAGAGAGCCCAAGACAACAGGTCGAAACTTAGTGATGGCTCATCGCAGGTTTGCAGTAGTGCAGGTAGCAGTGTCAGCGCTGCCAACGACCACTTCACAACTCACAAAAGCGCAGAATTACAGCAAAATCACAGAAAAGAAGTGAATGCCTACCTGAAAGGCTGCTGGGTTGTGATGGCATATTTCTGTGAGCCTGGGGGTAGGGGAGGGAAATGTAGCTCTCCCTGCAGTCCCATAGTCCACAGCAAGGTTTGCAGACAGCAATAATGGCTTTCATCAGCTGAGCTGATACAGGTGAAAAACTGTGAAACCCCAGAAAAGCCTGTGTCAAGTACAGGCCAGATACAGAAGCTCTGGATTAATCTGATTGTACAGAAAGAGGTGAGGGTGGGCAGCTCTAGGTGGTAACAGGGTGTTAGGGAGAAGGGAAAGGCTGCAAGCCCCAAATGGAGAGGGAAGGATGCCAAACACCAATTGAAACCAGGGGTAAGCAGCCCCATTATTGTGGGCCTTAAACCTGAGAGAAAGAGTGGTTCATGGACAGAAAACAGATTTTCTGGTTTTCAGATCATATCAAACTCTTGAGGATCAGGGAAGAAAAAAAAAAAAAAAAAGAGCTGGATCAGCTCTCTGGTGAAAAAATATTCCCTTCCCATTGACTGGGTGTCCCTGTTCAGGTTCATGGGAGAGGGGACAAGTCTGGAGCCTAAAACACAGCAAGGGTGAGGCAAGTTAGACATAACCTACCATGCTTTATGGCAGTCCCATTTTCTAGTCCTGCACTGTACAGAGCAGAAAGTCTCTCCTAGGGACTGGAGAACTGTGAGGGGCTTCTGAATCATGGAAGCTTAAAGATAAAAATGTGTTTAGCATCAGGTTAAAAAGCTCATGCCAGCTCCGCACTCACATTCAGCCATTAATCTGCTCTTGAGACATTTTGTACCCAAGAAACATGCAGAGTAAAGGTGGATGCAGGAGGAATCCCAGCCAGATCAGTTCAGAGCTCGTATTTCCATTTGCACCTGGCTGCATTGTGGACCAGGACCAACAAATCTGTTCCCAAAAGCTCCAAAGCGACCCCTGGGGCTTCCCAGCCCAGGGAAGGCAGGGGGCAAATTCCTTGATGAGAAGGTGGGCTTAGGTGTTTTCTGGTCACCACAGGCTGCCAGGTGACTTTTTCTTGCCCATGACAATAGCTGTGATTTAGGAATAAAGTTAGTTTGTATTTTGTTATTAAACACTTAAAATACATGCCTGGGAATGAGCTCACAGAGCACAGGCAGGCACTGCATGCCCACTCAGAGGCAAGCAGAGGAGGCAGGGGAAAGGGAGGCTGAGAAAAATCGATGGTACCTGCTGTCCATGGGACCACAAGATCAGTAAGCTAATCCTTCTAGGAGGGAGGTGCAGACTAACACTATCACTCTACTGGGGAAACCAATCCTATATAACTCAGAGTAACATATCACAACCCACTGAAGCCAAATCAAGGCCATAACATTGCTGCCTAAAAGGGAGCACAGCCTCCTTCCACCCTGCTTCCCAGGATAGGTTCCATTCTACATATTTATTCCCTCCCTGGCCCCACCAAAGACTTCAGTTTTTCCCAGGTTGGTTTTCAGCCAGATCAGCAGAGCTGGCCAAGTGCACAGCCACCAAGTACTAGCAGCAGCACCAGCAAAAACTTCCCAGATGCCTATGAAACCAATAGTAAACCCATACCCAGCCACCTCTCTGCTTTTATAGAGACTTAAAAAGTACCTCCTCACAGCTACTCTGAGAAGGAATTCAGTAATGGAGGCTTCACTCCTGATGACCCTAGCATCGTTCACGGGAAGGTAGCCCAAGACTCCCCAAGAGAAGAGCCTGCTGCCTTATCTAAACCCTAAGCCAGCCTTGCCTTCCGCTCTTAAAGGGTGTACACAGCTCAGGTGTGTCTCAAAACAAGGGACAGGACTGTGGAGATGAGCCCAATTGCTTTCCACAGGTGTCTTTAATAACCAAGTTAAAGAGAAGGCTTGGGCAGGAGAAGTCCTGGGCTGCTTTTTGGAGAGAGATAGTGTTGCAGCAGCTGTAGGTAGGCTGGGATGCTGTGTGGTGCCTGCTGAGGAGGTCTGAGCTGGAGAAGCCCCATGTTCTCCCCCAGCTGTATTTTAGAAAGTTGGGTTCCTGGAAATGTTTTCTATTTTAGCCAGGATGCTTTTAGTTTTAATTCAATATTAATACTTCAAAAGAAAGGCTATAATAGGACTGTTTCATGTTCCAGGGCACTTTAGGATCCTCCCCCTGCTGCCCGGTGGGAACAGGGAAGCTTTTCTATGTGTGATAATCTCCATAACTGAGTATCAATGTGCAAAAAGCCTGGGTACCCCTGCACCAATGATGGATAATGGCATTTCCCTTGTAGGCCCTTGTTCTCTGTGTCTGTCTCCAGATCTTTCCCCCATCATCTTTCAAGGCTGTACCATATGACGTTTCTCCTGAGAGAACAGTGCAGGTGGACGTGACGTAGCAGACATCTATTGCCATCTCCTGATAGTCTGGGATGAAAAAGGAGAAATCAGTGTATGTAGAAAGGTCATGTAAAGAGAAGACAGGGAGGAAAGGAAAGGTTATGGCAGAGTCAGTCAGACAGGTTTAAGTGACCGCCTTTGCATATTTGAGCTTGTTTCATAGTTAGTGCAGGGAAAATACTGTGTTTGCTTCTGGAAAACAATGTGCAAGGGTCTGCACAAAGCTGGGGACAGTGCAAGGCCCTGCTCTGAAGGGCTTGTGCCCCAGGATGATGAGCAGGTCATCAGCCCTGAGGTCCCCCTGCCCGAAATCCCAAGGCGCGAAGCAGGTAGGCAAAGCATCACCCAGGTCAAGGCAGCACTGGATCTGCTGGCAGTCTCGAGGCGGCGTGACTTTAACACATTCAGTCCTAGCAGCGGTTTATCCCTGCATCGTAGGGAAAACCAAATAACAAATCTCCTGGGGTTGCTGCCTCGCTGTTTCTGCACGGCCAGCACCGTTATCGACTGCGGCCAGCGTGCAGGCAGCACCAGGCAGGGCTCAGCGCGTGCTGCCAGCCAGTGTTTACTCCTCGCACCACAGCTCTCCGTGTCTCTGTTTCCTTTGCAGCTTCACACCTCGCTCCCTTTCATCACATTACGCTGAGGTGACCGCTTCCCCTCTGCCTTCCCTGTCGTGCGCTCCAGCCCAAGTGCTGAGCATTGCCTTCACATGCCCGAGTTACCTGCAGGCTGTGCAAATAAAATCATTCCCGTGGTGACAAACGTGCCTGTATTTCTGGCTCACCTTGGGGAAACTCTCACTCAGCTTATGTCCCTGTTTCCTTGCAATCTAATCAGCTAAGGGGGGAGGCGAGCTCCCCTCTGTAACAATTGGCAATCTAATAGTCGCAGGCTTGGACTATTATTTTTTTTCCTATTAAGCAATGAATTTAACCAGAAAACAAGCTGGTCAGGAGCGACCTGGGCACCCTGCTCTCTGTAATATAGCCAGCCCTGAAACACGTGGCAGTGCAGCAGAGCATGTTTCAAGACCTGCCCCCTGTGTGCTCACATTCATCAGCGCTGTTACCAGGCAGACTTTCATCTCTGACATCTCCAAAGAAATTAAAGAAAATAAATTAAATTAAAAATTCAAAAACTGTCGCTCTCCTCCCAGCAGCAGGAGGGCAAAATTGCTGGAGATCCTGGACAGTGAAGCCTAAGATGCAGGTCCCACTCAGAGATGCCACTCAGCTTCCCTGGCTGCTGGCAGAGCCCAGGGATGGTGACCAAGCACAAGAAGGAGAGGATCTGGAGGACGCAGAAGGAGTGTTTCCACCTGCCAAGCCCTGGGGCTGTTAGAAGTCCTCCAACTTTTCGGGATGATTGCAAGTACCCTTGCCGGCAGGCACCATTGGTTTCATTTCCCACTCGCTGTCCCTCAAAAAAAATCTCCGAGTGAATTTACCGCCTGTGGAAATGCATGGATACAAGAGATGAAGGCAGACACGGCTTGGGCAGGAGCCATGGATGCAGGCGCCCTGTCTCTGCCAAGGCACCTCGACCCTGCTCTGCCATCCCCGCAGCCAGGGACCTCGCTGAGCACCAGCACTTCACAGAGGCTTGCATGGTAGCTGGAGGTACTCGTTTTGGAAATGAAGTTAAAGACAATCATCTCCCACTGCCCATTCCTTTCAGCAAGGACACAGAAGTCAGACTGAGGATTTGTGTGTAAACATATTGAATAAGAGAAGGCCCCTGACTAGGTGGATATGCAGTAGGAGGATAACTTCTTTTCCTTCAAAGGCTCAGTTTGCTTTCACATAATGCTGGTAGGGGGCTCTGAAGGATACTTTCCACTTAAACACCCCTGCGGGTGGACAGGGCTGCTGCAAGGGATGTGACCTTCCTCCAGAGCAGACATGGGCTGCCCCAGTGCTCAAGGCTGGGACACGCTCCAACTGCCAGAGTAGCAAAGGCACACCAGTGAAGATCAATGTCCATGCAGACTGCTGGCCAGCCACGTTTAATCACTTGCTCTTCAACAGCCTTGTTTATTCAAGATCTTAAAGCCCTCGACGAATGCAGATAAATGAAGTCTCTGGCTGGCCATGTGCAGCGGATAAGAGTCTTTACTCTGATACACAGAGCAGAGATCCCAGCGTGGAGATTGCCCCAAACCCAACAGCGTGTCATCAGCGGAGCTGCAAGAGGGAGAGCTGAAGCTGGGATCCGCTCTGCCCATGCCGACCTCGGACAGCTGTGCTTCCCAGTGCACTGCAGCCCACTAGGAGCATCTACGGCTGCCGCAGATATTTCCCATTCCTGGAGCGTCGCCATGAAGGGCGATGGCTGGGTAATGAGTTTCTTTAGTCTTGCCTGAATGCTTTCAGCTCTGCAGGCACAACTTCTCAGCATTCGGCACCAAAGCGCAGATGAGTAGCTGATTACACACTACCCTGCCCTGAACACAAATCCCAACAATTAGTGGGACTTCTTCCAGGTAATACGCATCTGTGAATAGTGATCATTTCTGTGCTCATCTCTCTACCAACCCCAGTTCTGCAAAGGCAAGAAAAAAACCCAGGAACTTTCAAAAACCTCTTATAATCTTCCTGGCGTATCAAAGCCCAGGAACGCTGCACTGAAAGATCTCGGCTCTTGGAACTTACAGCCCTGACCACTTTGCACCCATGACACCAAGGGCAAAGCAATGAGAACAGCATCCCTCTTTCCTCTTCTCTCTCTGATGGCCCAGCTGGTGACCCTCTTGCATCCCAGCTGCTTGCAGCATGAACGATAGTGAAGGAGTAACTAGTCCTGCCAGAAGACAGCAGGTCGTTGTCAGGGAAGTGGGCTGGCCAAGCATCACGTTTCCATGTTGCTCTTAGCTTGTTGCACCAGGGAGTGGAGTAGAGTAGCTGGGTGGATATAAGGGACGATCCCTTCCTAAAAGCTCACTGCAGATTAGAAAGACAATAAAATCTCCACCACTGGAGAGAGTGGTGGAGCGATGTCTCTGTGCACCTCGAGTGGCTGAAGCCTGTGGCTGGTGCACATCAACTTTTTGTTCTTAACACTGCCCAAGAGCAGGTCTAGCACCAGTTTCGTTGCTTGTGCCTTCGGCTTCATTACCAAGGCAAAAGAAAAGCCCGGCCAGAAACAGGCACTTGACCCTTCCTGTGCAGAGACACCACTTGCTAAGGGAACTGTAAGTTGTTACAGAGGAGATGTGTTGCTTCAGAGGAAGACAGCCTACCCCCTAGCTAAAGGAGGATGCTGGAAGACCTGTCACAGCCCAGTCTGACCAGACGTAGTTCACCAAGTTAAATAACCTAATCCAGGTGTGGTAGGAGGAACCTCGTGGCAGAAATGGGTTCTGTATCTGATACAGCAAATCCCGTGGGGAGGGAGCAGGAGAAGCAGTCTGACAAAGCACAATAAAGACCAACAATGGAGAGGGTAATAATTCATATTTCAATAGGGCATCTTTTTGTGCTGAAGGATACAAATGATTTGGCAACCATTTGAAATTCAGCCACCTCTGGAATGGAACACGGCCGTGCATAACATCTGATATTGCCTCAGTGTTGATGTATTTGTTAATATGCAAATTGCCAATCAGTGTATCTTCAAAAGGTTATTGCAGAGTCAGATAATAAATCAGCCCTGTGTAATGTTTAATATCTTTACACTGACAGTGCTGAAACTTCAGAGCCCTGGCACCGTTTATACATACACGTCTCTGTGTGTGTGTTCACCATAAACCTGATGTTGTTCGTGTACAAAAGGAAGACCAAAAGAAAAAACTAGAAAATGGCCTCTGTAGCCCACTTTACTGATGTTACAGCTATTCTTATATTTATTTCTACCTTTTCTCCTCTCTATTTTATACTCTGCCTGCGAAAGGGAAAGCTGGATTCCCCAGCTGGAGCAGGAAAACACAACAAGGCTTTTTCACCAGGAGGCATATGCAGGCAAAGACTGAAACACATGGATTCATGCAGCTTCTTATACAGGAGGCCTTTGGCCAGGGCAGCATTGAAAACTCAGAATTAATGTCGTGCAGCTTCCCTCGGGGACAGTGTAGCCAGCGCCGCTGGTACCTTCGGCTCTATCCTCTTGAGCTGGCTATTTGCTGGGAAGTTGTCACGCAAGGCAAAGGGATTTGGGGATTAAGCTGCCTGTTCTCCTTTCCCATGGTTTATTTTGGCTGCACTTCAACTAAGTGGACCTGTGGTTTTATGAGCTCTGGACCACACTCCCGCAGTGAGGGGAGAGGGTGGTGCTGAGAGTCGGCAGGAGCGCGCTCGCTCGCCCGCCTCCTAATCCCAGCCTTTCCCCAGGGGACTTCACCTACTTTTCCAGCACCCAGGATGCCTTGAAAGTAGAAAACAAGTGAAGGGGCAACATGACCGCTCTTGCCATGGCCAAGTGGTTTGAGACTCCCTGCTTTTATCCCCTTTCCTTATCCCATCACTTGCTTCCGCTGCTCCATGCTGCCGCTGGCTCTCCCATCTAATTTGCAGCCCCCTGACTCCCCCAGGTGTGACCCTGAGCTGCCAGCCCTGCAGACACCTCCCACCTCAGCCCTGTGGGTCCTTCCCCAGATCCCACTGGAGAAGTATTACCGGTGGTGGTTGGTTTGGCGTGTTGGGGTTCCTGGGCAGTGTCCGTCATTGCTGCATGAGTGCGTCCTGCAGGCAGCTGCTCTGCTGCTGCTCCACCCGCCGGCTTGGCAGATACCTGCTGAAGAAACACTTCATATTTATGGCTGGGTTTTAGCTCACTGCCAGTAAAAGCAGTTCAGACTAACTCTGTAACTGCATCATTTCCAAAGGAGGTGCCTCTGCCTCCAGCGCACGTTTGTGCCAGCAAGCATTTTGACTTTCCGCCAAACATTTAAGTGACCTTATGGCAGGATTGGAAGGCAAGGCTCTGGAGCTCCACCACCCGCGGTCCCTGAGGGCTGTATTCTCCCCTCCGCTGCCTCCTCCGTATATTTTTGTTCAGCATCTCTGCTTGCAGAGTTGCCTGAGATGTTAAAAAGAAATGCCTTCCCCACTAAGACAGTCTGTAGTAATAAGGAACTTGATCTCACATAAATTGGGATGTTCTAAGAACCATTTTAATTTCTGCTAATCGGCAGATGAAAAATGAATTACTTCAGATGTCATGTCCTACTGCACGAGTCTCATAAGGTTTGGAAAAGCCGTAACAGAGTTACCCAGTAATTGAAGGGCTCTACATGAGTGAACTTTGTAATTGCATATTCTTCTCCTCGAGTCTGGGAAGCAGAAAGGAAAAGCAGTTCAGGCCACATCTTAATGAAGCAGCTCAGTCCGGCAGCGCTACCAAAGCTAAAAGTAAACAAACCGCACTCATTATTTTATATCGCAGCTCCCCAGCCACCGCAGCAGCCCTGTGTGGGATGTGCTGTCTCTGACTTCACTGCCCCTTCACCAATTCTGCTTTCAACCCACGCCGGGCTGCCCTCGGCCCCAGCGGCAGCCTTCACCCCACGTGCCCCCGAGGCCAGCGGCTGCCCCCGGCCCAGCACTACCCCACGTGGCGGGAGACGTAAGTGGCTTTGGAGACACAAATGGCTTTGGAGACAGACATGGCTTTGGAAGGTTTCCACCTCTGAGCTGCCAGTCCTCACCGGCCCAGGTGGAGCAGGAAAAGCTCCTGCATAACCATCCCTGTCCAGAGCTGTTGGGACAGCCCCTCCTGCCAAATCCCCATCTCTGCTCCCAGCTGGGGATCGCTGCCTTTGAGTACTGAAGACGTGCTCTGTGTTTCTGTCTGCACCTTATTATTGGCTTCCACTTATTGAACGTGCACGCAGCTCCCCCAGTTCCCCACCCCGCCGCCCTCCGTCCTGGCTGGGGGTCACTTGAGGGTACTGTGGCAAATGGGAACCCCTAAATCCTGCGGTACTGTCTTTTCCACTCCCTTCCATTGCTGAGCTGATGGCACCAGCACAAAGCAGCTCTGGAGTAGTTGCTGCACTTTCGGATGAAGCATCTCGCTGCTGTAAGGCTGCCAACAGCACCTGGCCATTTTCTCATTCGTGAAGAAAGTGGGAAGATGAGGTAAATATTACAGACTAAAGATTTTCTCAGCTCTTATGTTGAAGGGTTTTTCAGCTTTCTCGGGGAAAAAAGAAAAGTCTATTGCTCTGTTTGTTTCACTGCCTTTAAAAGTGGGATCTATCATCTGGAGAGGTAAACCAGCATCCATTGCTGTGGATTTTCCATGGCTGCTCCTCAGCGGCTGATGGCATAATGTTTTCTGAAATGGCCATTAGCTGAGTATCTTATGAACAGCTTCCCAGGGAAGTAGCTGCAAAGTTCGATTTGCTGAATTATGAGCACATCTCTGATAAGAATTACATTACATGGTACTTGCATGCTGAAAGCATTAACTTTATACTTTGAACTTTTAAAATACTCATTGATGGATCTGATGAGGACTGAAGAAGTAGAAAGGTGAAGGTCCCCAAGGATTAGAGATAATAAGGAATAATTGCTATCTTTTTTTTCCTTGAAAAAGAAGCGGTATATTTAGAAGAATTCTATTTAGCTGAGGCTTTTTCACTAGAAAAAGCCATTTGTACCAAAGAAAAAATTAATGGAAAACCTCTTGAATTGGTTGAAAATTTATTACAACAAGCCGTAACTTAAGGGCACTTGATTTGTGCTGAAGAACTGTTTGGCTTCATGGAGTCGCATCAGATTTACCCCAGCAGCCTAGGGAGCAAAACTGAGCTCACTCTTCTATCTCACACAGAATAAATCTAAGTATTGTCTGAAATACTTTTATTTTTTAATTAAGAAGAACCAGAGTGAATCAACAGTGGATTTCTCTTTCAGAAGAGACTAGATTGTTCTAGCTCACAAAATGGATGTGGTCTACAGTAAATCTCCAGAAGTTTAAAGCCTTGATACTTTGGGTGAAAGCCCAAGAGCTACAGACTAGGACACTTCTTCTCTGGGATGCTGAGACATCTGTATTCAGGACAAGTCTGGAGCTGAACTCACTCTAACACCCAAGTGCTCAGGGATATTCAGGTATCTTGATTTCACATGCGCAGCGCTGTGATTTCTGTGCCCTGAAGGCTCTTCACTTAATCGGTGCTATTATCACACCTGATGAGGCACAGCAGGTGATATTTGAGATGCTTGCCTTTTGATTCCTTGCAACTGAGCAACATTTAGTAAGAATTACTTAAATCAGCTAATCAAAAACATGTTCAATGACATTAAGATGAAGTGGGCTCTAGAACACCTAAGTGAAGTTATTTTTCTTGTGGAAATCCTTCTGTAGAGAGAAAAGCAAATAAATCCCAATGTGATCTATATATGGTAAGCTGTCTGCTCCTTGGGCTATTGATAAGTAATTCCTGAAAATCCTTTGTTATTCCATATTTCAGGCAAGGTTCAGCTTTGTTCTGGTGGAACAGGTTTTCACAAACCTTTTCTACTCATATTTTGATGGCATAGCTGAGACTGGCCAAGAGCCTGTGTGATAGCTGGTGGAACAAGGGCACACAGCGGTACAGCTGGGCTGCAGCTGGGCACTGCGAGTGCAGCCAGGACAGCCTGGTGTCTGCCTCCCTGTGCCAGGGAAATGGGATGGTGGGGCCATTTGCAGATGCGATTTTGATGGTGGTGCATGTAGGCAGTGGCATGGTCCCTTGCAGCACCGGTCCACCAGTTGCCATTTCTATTGAGTAAGGTTTTCATCCCCTAGGAAGGGTGTTCTCCCACTTTAGGAAATTAATTTGCATGGAGTTTGGCTACCCAAAAGGGCTGGTGCTGAAAGGACAAGATGGCAGAGCTGTAAAGGTGCAAAGTACGAAGCTTGGTTCAATGGGCAGAGCAGGGAGCAATTCACCTCCAACCTCCGGTCACTTGGGAGCTGGGCGAGCTCCTCCTGTCCATGCGGAGGGGACCGCAATGCTTTGTGCCACAGAGGCGTGAGGGCCTGATCGGCTACGGTGGGGACACCCCACCTAACTGCCCAGAGTCTGCAAACTGAGGGCTTCCATTTTGCTGAGAAATTAAGCCAGGGACACTGCTGGCACAAACTTCTGGAGAAAAACAGCTGCAGAAAGTCAGGGCTCGTATTTTCTCCTCTCTGAAAACTCTCTCAGTAGAACCCTTCTGCTGTATTGCACAATGCAGAACTTCCCAGTCTGCTGGGCACAGGGCAGGATCAGTCCCAACTTCTTTTTCTTGGGTTCAGTGGTGGCAGCAGCAGCATGGCAGGAGTGCTTGCAGGCTCCTGTGCTTGCTGTGTTATTTGCTCTGAGGACAACTGGTGGGTCAGGATTCCTGCTCAGAGGAATCTCCCCCCGGAAGGGCCCATCTGTAGGCAAGACCGACATGCAGAGATGGAGTTTAGCATCTTCTCTCTCAGTTAAAGGGACCCTTAGGGACTGTCTTCCCCTCTCACTTACCCAGCAGTGGCTGTCCCAGGTGAGAACCAGCCCCCAGCATCCCTTTCCGTACTGTCCCTTTCATAGCCGAGTGGGACTTACATCGTAGGGCGCTCTGCCCTTCACCTTTCACTGGCCTGAAACCAGGTGTTAAAATCCTCTGTAGCCCATTGTACAAAAAATATCCTCTGATTTTCTGTTTCTTGCAAAAATGTATGCTTTCTGCTCCTTTAAAGTATTTTCCCTTAAAGGAAATCGATGTTAAGCCATGAGACACCTGGTCCCACCTGTACCAGCTCCCTTTGGCCTTTACCAGTGGTGGCAGGGATGTGCCCAGAGCTGGTGGATTGTGCCTGCCTGCGGGCAAATGCATGGGCAAGTTACTGTCAGCTAAATATTGAGAGTCCTAGCCTAGATTAAGCCCTTTTTTTTCTTTTTTTTTAATAGGAAGGGCTAGGGCTATGTCCAAATATTTCACATTAAAGTCCGCAACATTCCTGCTTTGCTTTTCTGTTTTCGAGGCATTGCACAAACTTGGGAGAGCTCACATTAAGCTTGGTGGAGCTGCATTCAATCACCTTCCCCTGGAAATCAGTGAAGGAGCGAGGGCAGAGCCGTGTAGCAGAGCCACTGCTCCAGACTGCTCCGAGGATGAGTCACTGCAGAGAAGGCTCCTGTCTGAGGGAGGCAGAGCCGCTAATGTGCTGGGCTTTCTGCACTGAGGACTTCTCAAGCCTCTTCCTCCTTCTTTCTTTTCTTCCTGAGTTTTTATTCCTTGTCTTCGTTTGCCTCTTGCCTGCCCTTCTGCCCTGCAGAGTTCTTTAAGGTTTTAGCAATTAAAGGGGGAAAAAAAGCCATCCTTTTTTCTGCTCCCTGGTGGGGCCAAAAGCTGATCTGTGTGCAAAGGAGACCCATCCCTCCTCCTGGTCAGCTGAGTCTGTTGCAGTGTTGCTTACCCCATGGGAAAGGTGGAGTACAGAGGTTGCCCTCATACTTTTTTGACGTGGCAGTCATCCCTGTTAATAAGCAGTGGGGATCCCACAGGGGCACACGGGCAGCTCTGTGGGTATCTTGCTTTTGAACATCCACTCAGAGGTGGCAGAGAAGGAGCAGGGCAATTTGGTAAAGAGGGCAGTCAATGCTGTGGTGCAGCTCAGGACCCTTTTGGGGCTTTCCTGTGCTCTGCTGACCAGGGCATAGCCCTGGGATGGGGACCAGCCAGACGCCTCTCCCCCAGATCCCTGCACTGCTGTTGGGCATGGGGGCACAGGGTTTTTACCTGCTGTCTGCCTCCAACACAGCTGAGCCTCCTGAGTCATCCACTTTAACCAAAAAAGCCATCTTTTGGCCTAAATCATGGGCAAGCTTCACTGATGCCCTGGTGAGCAGGTTAGATGGAGTGATGGTCCCTTATCTCTGCAGTGACAAAGAGTCCCCATGGGGATTGGTAAGGCTCAGAAAAAAGAAAGTCTCCCTTCCTTCCCCCTTCTCCATCTCACTCCCAAATTCTGAGCTGCCACCTCTGGCGCTGTCTGTCCATCCTTCTGTCTGTCCCAGAGGCAGTGACAGGCATAAAACACTGGAGATGGGAAGGAGCAAAGGTCACTTAAAATTCCCCTTGGCCATGGTAAAGCTGAAGGCTGTGGGCAGAGGCTGCTCAGCCAGAAAGTCACGTCACTTGTGTTAGCAGTGGGATGCATTTTCCTGCCAAAGGAGGCTGCGGAACCTCCCCGCTGCTGTGGCTGCAGCCTTTCATATTTTCATCAGAGAGGTGCAGAAAAAGCCTGAGCAGGGTGGCAGCCTCGGCACTCCTCGTGGGTGCCCCAGCAGCAGCCTCCACAGGTGGCAAGCCAATTTGTGCTGGTTTTGGAGGATCAGGAGCTCTGCAGACATGATGGCTTTTCAGACAGGACTCACTCTGGAACAAACATTGGGTCTCAGCTGAAGAACATGTGAGACATATCCCTCTCCTGACCAGCACCCATGTCTCCAGACATCGCCAAAATGTGCCTGATGGTCCCGGAGGAGTGTGTGGTGGTTTCACTGGGTGCGCTAAAGCCGAGCTGCCTTTCTGCTCGCACCCAGCCCGTAGGCAGAAGGATGCCTGTGTTTTGTTGCTAGATTAGTCATTGCCTTGTCGGAGATAAGTGCCCCATTCGCAGGGCTGCCAGAACAGCTAATATCCATGGAAAATTGCAGAAACCCACAAAAAAAGGAGAGCTGTACCCCCCTGCACCCATCTCAGAGCCCCCGGGCTGCCATGCCCAGCTGTGGCTGCTCACTCATACTGCTGTGGGGATGAGGAGCCCCAGAGAGGGACCCACACTTCTACCGTGCCAGAGCCCCGCAGAGATGTGGTCCTGCCCCAGGGAGCTGCCAGGCCAAGATCCCACACCAAAAACTTCAGCCAGGCAGCTGCAGGCTTAAGGCCACGGCTAAGCAACAGAAATAACTGTCCAGAGCTGGATTTTTCACCATTCCTTTACGGGGCTGCATTTTCTCATGCTGTTGGGGTGGGGGGTACTCATTGCAACCCAGGGCACACAGATCTTGCCTGGCATGGGGCAGCATTGCCTCTGCATGCTGCAGGGATGCCTGGTCTTGCAGGGGAGCTGTCCTGGTCACGGAGGTGGCATGGCAGCAGTGGTGGCGCCTGGGGCTGGGAAGGGAGCTGCAAGGAGTCTGGGTGATTTCTTTTTATAATCACTCGCATCGATTTTCCTATAGGTTCCCCAGTTTTTAGGGAGCTGCCCCATTGGGGGATCCCCCCCAAGGAAAGTCTCTCAGCAGATTGCTGCCAAGACGGAGACTGGAGTCAGCCCCCAGCTCTGCCAGGGTGCCTGTGGAGATGCCACCCCACCACAGAGCCCTGTACATAACCATGTCCTGTGCTGTCCCAACACCACAGGAGATGTAAGCCCACTCCTCTCTGGGTCCACACTCTGCATCACTGCCTCAGTGCTGGAGAATTTCATGCAATATACATATATATGTATATTCATAGATACTTATTTCATGTTCCTTGTTGTCTGTTGCTGGCTGGCACAGTGCTCGCACACGGGAGGGTACTCACGGGAAGTATTTGAGATGCTGATAGTAACGTGTGTGTTTAGTTTAAAAGGATGGAGGGGCAGTTCTTTTAAGTGTGTGTGAAGACAGAGTGATCATTAGTACATGTTTATTGGAGTTTACCAGCTCTGTAACAATGGATTTCTCTTTGCCATTGGACTTAATTCCTCTGTAATTATGTTCCTAATAGAGAAATCATTTGGCATTTATTTGCCATAATAAAACTTCCCATTGCATTTAAATTAAATGTGAAGATTTAAGTATATTTAGGAGACTCAGTTGAAGATGTGAAATTAAATATTCCTGGTTTCCTTTTCCAAACAAGACAAACTCAGATAAATGCTAGCAGTCAAATCCATGTGTGCAACTACTCCCAGGAGCAGTGGCCGCTGCATGAGCATGCCCAGAGAGAGATGGTAGCCCTTGTGATGGGGACAACTCTTTCAGCTTCTTCTCACTGCCCCGCTCTGGTTCAGGGCACTGGTCCTGTGGGTGATGCTGAGGACTGATGCTACTTTGTACACCCAAGCAGGGAAAGCACATAGTTGAGGAAAAACTGCAGGTGTTAAGATCACCATCAGCCATCCTGGTTTGCTGTACAGCTTGCACTGGTTTTCAAAATGTTTGCTTTAATAGTTGTGGTAGCAGGATGTTGCTAATGTGGCTCTTTCCAGCTGAGCTGGTGCTCAGGAGCAGCCCAGGCAGCAGACGTAGGTCAGCACAGCTGGAGCTGGGAGAGCCCAGAACACCACATGCTGGCCCAGTGACACCATCGTCCTCAGCCTTGCGTGTTCAAAGGAGACCGGGTGGGCAAATTTGCTATACTTAATTTATAGTTAAAAGAACAGGCCTGGGAAACACATCCCATGACTGTCTGCTGGGGGGTGAGAACCTGCAGCTTTGGCAACAGTGTGTGGATGGGCTCCCAGCACTCATAAATGACAGATAAAATGGCCGGGTGAAACGCTGACACCAGCATGCAACAGGGGTGACGCTGCTCCTGATGCCATTATTTTCTCCCTAGATATACCGAGCATCAGAAGCACGTGCTGGCAATATTTTTTTTTTTTATCCTTTCTCAGAACTCCTCCCAGTAGGCTTAAAATAGCAGGGCCCAGATAATCATTAACCACTTTTTGACGTATTGCAACAGGCACAGATTGGGAATTCATAAGGAGAAGACAGAGCTGGAACAGACCCACACTCCTGGTTTGTCTCAAGCAGTATTGTCCTCCACAGGGTAAAGCCAGTTCAGCCTGGCCTTGCCCTTGCTGCTCCTAGAGACAAGCTCCCAGCACAGCCAGAATAGGAAAGAATATTATATATAATTGCTTAATATATTACTCTTCCCAGAAGTAGGGAAGAGTAATATAGAGGGAAGAGTATTTCATCCATACGTTGAGAGGGTTATGACTGAAGCCAGAGCACTCTTCTCTTTTTGTTAACTCTGGTTTTCCACCTTTGACATGAACCCTGATTTAGACTTGGATAACAACAAAAAAAAGGCAGGTGCCCTGAGTCCAAAGCCCACTTGGTTGTTTCAGGGGAACAAGATAGTACGGAGCAAGCTGAGGATGGAGATTGCAGCCAGGCAGCATTTCTCCACTAGTTGCTGACAAAGCAGAAATGCTGCTTAGGCTGATCCAAGTGTTGGGATGTAACTCTACAAAGGAAAATTGCAAAAATAAATGTTGGGAAGTAGACCCTTCAAAGGGTCTTTGGAGAGCAGTCCCCGAAGGGAATTGGTGGGAACACTGTTGTTTGAAGCACTGGAGAATATGTTGTGCAGAGCCATCTTCTACAAACCTACAGAAATGGGCATGGGGATTTAATTGCCATCTCTAATTGCTGTGATCTGCACCTCATTTTGGGCTTGCTTTTGTGTGCATGTAGCTTTTAGCAGAGGTCTCTGCGCAGCAAATCCTTCATGTGTATCACAGCCAATGGACTGTTCCTGGGTTCGCTGTACAGCCAGCAATGAGGCTCCTTCTCCTTTGCTGTACAAAGGATTTATTCCTTTAATATGCCCCTGGTGTTTACATTTCTGCTGGTACAGGAGTGCATGTGCGCATGTGTGCATGTGGCAGTGTTTTACGAATGCCTGCTGTGGACAGAATTGGGCTTCACAGAATGCAAAAATAGCTGTGCACCACATGCATGGATATAATATTTCACACGGCTGGAGAAAATGTGATAAATCAGGTTTTTGCTGGACTTGCAAAAATCAAGAAACTGTGAGATTCATCTCCACAGTTGAGTCCTGAGCTTTTGCAGGAGCTTGCCAGGCTGTCTGGGTTGGAGCTTCCCAATTAGGGAAGGGGGACTGGGTCCCCATGGCAATGTAGGACATCTATGAACATCTCTTGGCTCTGAAGAGACAAGTTCAGATTTCGTAGACTCATTTATTACAGAGCCCAAGAAGCCAACGTGCGTCCGGGCTGCAGCTAGAGCTTTTCTCCTCTGCCTTTGCCTGGAGGTTGTTGCTCTTAGTTCCTGCTCCATTCTGCCCTGTTCCCGATCCCTCATCACCAGTGCCTCCAGCTGCTCGTTAGACAAGACCCAGGTCCCTCACTCACCATTTTGAGCCCTGCAGGAGACCCCTGTGTGCGGCGAGGTGGAAAGGCAGGGACGCTGTAGAGCTGGGAGGTTTCTGCATTACCTGTTTGGTCCTGGGATCACATGTGTGTGCTGAGGAGTGAAGCTGTTGAGAAAATAAAGCACCAGGGACTGAGATGAGGAGAGTAGACCAGAGGCACAGAGGAGTGGTCCTTGTACCAGGCTAGCTCGGTGTGGAAGAGGTTTGGCGAGCAGGGGAGCAGAGGAGCTGTGCTAAGCCCTGATCCCTCCCCTTTTGCATCCTGGCTGGCAGTACGTGCTCATGCAGGTTCCTTATCCCACTTGCGCTTTCCCACCCCAGTCCCAGCAAGGAGCACAGATATGCACAGCCAGACCCGAGCCCCTCAAACTGCACATCACACAGGGAGTTTGAATGGCAAATGCCAGTGCTCCTTCACACATGCACCTTCCTCCCATCTAATCCTTCCCTGCTTCCCTTTTTGTGGCTTGCCCTGTCACACCTTTCCAGGTGAAAAAGGTTCACAGGTCCTACAACCCTCCTTGCTCCTTCTCTCCCTTTGCATCCCCTCCAGTGTGTAACGAAAACCAGTGACAGGTAGAGCTGAGCCTAGTTTTGTAACATAAACAGTTATTTACAGTTTTGCTAAAATTTCATGGAAGATGACATTTTTAGGTCACCTAGCTGAAGCAAATGAAATGATTAACATGTTTGCATTAGGTTTCATAAAAAAAAGTATCACTCTTGTCCAGCGTGGTTCTCAGTTCCTCAGGTCCTGTGACCTAATGTGGTACTCTGAAAACTAAGACAGTTTCCCACCAGGGTTAGCAAGAGCAGTATCGGGTTTCCTAACCCAAGGCAGCTGGGATGGACATCTTTTACTGTGTCCAGCAGCCTCAGATGCCAGGGTCTGTTATCCTGGTGCTCTATCAGTGGTAATGATGGGGCTGATCTAGCGGTGTAAGAGGAAATATTCTCTCCCCAACACTGAAAGTATGATGCCAGCCTTCCCCATCCTGTAGATATTCTCATTCTGCCCTTAAAAGCATTTAAATCTTGGAGCGCAGCTAAATACACTATTGGGGTCTATACTGTGGCTTTTAAACACTAAGAGGTGGGGAGTAAAATGTAATGGCTCTGTTCTTCCCTAAATAAGTGATGGCAAATGACTGTAAAATGAACTCCTGAGTTTGTGTGTGCAGACAGGAATTTAGTCCCATGGTGAACAGGATGATAGCAGATGGATCAGAATAATGGGTTTTCCTGGATACCCTGTTTAAAGCTATACCAGAAACAAGGGAGCAAGCCAGGAGGTTCAGTGTTTCGGCCACCACTCATAAATGTCTGTGTGTCACAAGCCAGGACACAATTTGTTCTCCATCTTGCTTGCTTCTAGGGTGGAAATAGCCAGCTGGACAGGCTATGCATCAGTATGACTCACTTTTGGGACAGACTGTCTGGGGGAAGTGGATAAGGTTGTGAAATTTGAGGACCTTTTCCCTGCTGGGCTAGCGGTACACAGAGCTCTAGACCCAAAGCACACACCTGCCACCCACAGTCAGGTCCATCCCTCCTGGTCCGGGAGCACTGGGAAAGGAGAGTCCTGCGTCTAGCGCTGCAAACGCCCACTGCCTGGCAAGTCCTGGGAGATACCGCATGGCGCTGGGCTCGGTCCAGCTCCCGGGGAGGAGCGGCACCTCCAGGGCTGGCACGAGCTAGCCTGCGCAGAAAGTCCAAGGGCCGCCGTGTCTGTGCTCCCCCTCCTGCCTGGCTGGGCTCCAGGAAGCCACCCTGGGCTGAGCAGGACACCAGCCTGCAGCAGAGGCTGTCTCTCAGCTATCCCCACCACCAACCTTGCTTTCTAAAATAGGTAGCAGAGAGACAGAAACCTGACCAGTGAAACAGTGGCATCTGGTTGCCAACAGAGCTGTGTCCACTGGTTGTGGTCTAGTGTGGGTCCTCTGGTGTCTAGTAAGAGTTGTGCTCATCTAGTTTTTCCTTCAGGTGATATTAGGCATCTCTTACCCAGCTGTCTCTTTCCACAAAAAAAGTAGGACCCAAGTATCTGAGACTGTTACATCCCTGTCAAACTCTGTTCACATCAGCCAAGAATTATTAGAGGGAAAATGGATGGAGGCAGCACAATTACCTAAGCCAAACCGGGTAAAAAGGAACAAGGAGCAAATGGGTGGATGATGGAGCTTCTGCCACGCCATGCTGTGCCGTGCCTGTGGGAGGAGGGGAGCCTTGCTGATGCTGTCTCTCTTTTTCAGGGGGAGTTGCTGAGCCCGTGTCGATGCGATGGATCGGTGAAGTGCACGCACCAGCCATGTCTGATCAAATGGATTAGCGAGAGAGGCTGCTGGAGCTGTGAGCTGTGTTACTACAAGTATCACGTCATTGCCATAAGCACAAAGAACCCTCTGCAGGTAAAGGTACTAGAGACATTTCAAAGTCTATTTATTCTCGTTTCTATTTTTGTTTCTGGGAGCAAGTGGATTTTACCTGCGTGGGTTTTCCTTCCCTGCACGCAGTGATCCATAGGTCTGAGACACTTAGAAAAGGGTTTGGGGGGCTAGTCCAAAGAGGCCCCATGTTCTGCTCGGTGGTACTGGGGGCATCCCTTGGGAGTCTGCTTTTTCTGTCTTTTGACAATTCCCACATTCACTTGCCTCCTGTTGAAAATGCCAGTGTGACCACAATAGTGCTGTAGCACCTCACAGCCCTTCAGATGTGTTCATCCACTGGAGACCATGGGTATGCCACTGTCCCCAGGGGCAGACGGGGACGGAGCAGTTATGGGATTTGCTATAACAGAGCGTATAGTCTGTGACAGAGCAGTACCTTGAGACTCCACATGTCTGTAGTTGTGCCATTAACCCCAGTCTCCTTGTGCTGAGCCTCCTCTGTGTTGGCATGAGGGATGGAGGAGGCAGATGGAGGACTTTTACAGGTCTCCTCCCTGATCCTGCCACCCTTTTCACTTTACTGCTCCCCCATGATCAAATACATCCTGGTATGGCAAAGGGGTGTTGGCTCTGATGATCTGGTCTCTCCAAGCCTGATTCTCAGTGGACATTTGCAGATGCGCACACAACAGGTTAAGCACATATTGATGTAAGTGGCTGTGAAAGGCATCAGAGGACTCACCTTCTTTCTCTTCCGAGTTCAAAAGCACTGTGGTTTAATAAGCCCCACTGCAGGCTGGTAATTTAAAATCAAGTTTCAGAATGGGGAAAACTGTGACTGTTAAAAATGGGATAAATTATCCTTAATAGCTATTGATTTATTGCGGGGGCAACACCTGAAGATGGATTAATTGCTGCATGCCTTTGCTGAGCACCCTTAGTGCTTCAGATGTAAGGAAGCACATTACATCCAGGCACTACTGCTTAATTAACATCATCTGGACTAGAGAGACATTACAGCAGCATGCTGTGGTATAGAGACCGGGGCGATGTCCGTGAGGATGTTGGTCTGTCCAGCATGTGGTGGAGGGCTTTGGCTCTCTCCTGGTCACTCTGCTCTCTAACAGGAGGCAAGGACTTTGCTAGTGATGGTACCCAGTTGTACAGAGGTGGAGGGAAAGGCAAACTCCTGCCCTCTCCTCCAAAATGCAGTCTCTGTGTGTCTTTTTCCAGGCCTGAGGTCACTACCACAGTGAGGAAACAGGGACAGTCCTTTAGGACTCCAGACTTAAATGAGGTAGTGAAATTAGTAGGGCATTGGGGAAAATTTTGCTGAGGGGAAGGAAAAAGACTGCCTGCTCTCTGCAAGTCCCTACAGCTTTTGATTCAATTTTCCATGTGCCCTGGGCTGGAGAGATCAGTAGTTTCAACCCAAGCCCCAGACCTAGGGTGTTTTAATTTCTTGGCTCTAGTATTTCTGAGCAGATTGAAACACAGGAGGGGAGATGTGGACAAAGCAGCATTTGTTTATTTCTGGAAAGCTGGTCCATGAGTGCCCTAATGTTTCCTGTGTCTCAGATCGGGGGTGCAATGCTGAGCAGCACTGAAGGTTTGTGGGTGCGGATTTGTGAGCGTGTGTGTAGCCAGCACTGCCTTTAATGAATGACCTCCAAGTTCTCTACACCTTCAGGTAGCTCAGGGCAATGGGTCAGTGACTTTCCTCCTGCTCCTCACTCAGCTAAAATTTGTTGGAGCTATTCACAGACAAGCTCCCCTCTCACACACACGTTTCAAAAGCCTGTGCAAAGCATTGGTCTTTCTGGGCTCCCCTGTTAGAAAGCGGCCTGATCTGCTGGCCTTTGCCATGAACACAAAAACTGAGTGGCAGGAGCAACTGAGTTAGAGAGCTCAGCTCCTGGAGCAAGGGTCCCAGAGGACCGTGCAGACCCTGGGCTCAGAGGCTTCATGTTGCTGGCTTAGACTTCACAGCACTTCTCGCAGAAGCACTGGAGATTTGGAGGGTGGGAAGAAGCAACTGGAGCGAAAAGCCACTTGGTCTGAAATAAATGCAGCATGTGTGGAGTTACAGCTGCGTGGCCGGGCATCCTGTCTGGTGCCAGCACAAGGGCACTTCTGGGAAGCAGATGCTACACTAGCACTAGTATGTGAAATCCCATGGGAAGCAGCTGATGTACCAGGCCTGGACTTTCCACAAGGACTAAGGGCTTGGGCCTCCCATGAGCCACCACCACACATGCCTCGGTCCCCAGCAGCTCTCACCATCCTCTGACGCTGGGAAAGGGAAGCAGAGAGGACCCAGGGGCTGCAATGCCCTGACACTATGTGCCATAACAATGTGTCACAGCATATGCAGGTGGGAAGAGCATCCTTTCTGCTCGGTCTTCACCCCACACGTGGATAACAGGGGCCACCTGGACATACAAGCACGTCTCTACATAAAGCAATAGTCCCTGGCCTTTCTTCTCAGGGTCTGCTGGAACTCCTGCACAGCTTTATTCTTGCTAGAAAGCTCTGAATTTCTCAAGCACAGGTTTTGGAGGGCAAATGGTATAGGAAGTCATGGTCGTCTGTTTATTCCAGACCAAGCGTAATACAGGCAAGGACCACACAAACCTCACCCCCTTGTCAAATGAAACCTGTTTGGGTGATGCTCTGAACCTGGCTAGATTTTAACCAGCAACATGGCCTAGCTATCCCCTGTGTCCTCTCATGTGACAGACCACTGGAAAGCCAAATCCAGGCAGCTGGCAGGCCCTGGGCTCCCTGAAGCATGTCCAATTGGTCCAAGCAGAGCAGCATATCCAACACCCACATGTTCCCCAGGTTCTGCATGTTTCTCTGCCCATTTTGACATCTGCTGCACATGTTTTGGAGTGCCTAGGAACACAGCATGGGCTAGATGTGTGTGGAGACTCGTGGTGTGGGCAGAGAAGTTACAGCCAGGGAAACATGGTTCATACATAATTAACACAGACTCCTTCCAGCCTCCAGGCTGTTATGATGTCTCATACCAGAGAGGCCTTTAGTCTGGTATTTTGGCAGAATGAATCTCTATAAATTAACACACGCACCCCCATCCCTGGATTGCAGGCATTCAAAAGCAAAGGTCTTAAAGCAGCAACACTGCAAACCTGCTGAGACTGGGGGATTAAAGATGTTGGACAGCAAGGCATGTGTCCTGCCAAGCAGCAGTCAGGCAGCAAATGAGCAAAAATATCCCACCAGCTGTGAGCAACCAGAAGATCCAGAGCTTTTGTCCATCCATCCATCCATCCATCCATCCTCCTGCTCTCCAGTCTGCCAGTCATCAAGACAGGAGTCATGGTTAAATGCTCCTCTCCATTGCAATATCTGTGCAAAGCCCATGAATTTAAAAAGGCCCCGAAGACACAGGGTTTTAGAAGCACGTGATAGTGCTGCAGGCACCCTGGTGCTCATACGCAGTGGAATAGGTATCTGCTGTGATGGGACTCGGCAGTGGATTTCATCTATGCAGCTCCTTTGTAGCTGCTTCTGAGCCACATCCGCTCTGATGCTCTGATTTTAGCAAATAGAAAATCTGTTTGAACCAACCTTCCCAGACCTATAACTGTCTGCAGTCTCAGGGAGTTCAACTCTGCTTTACAGTTGTTATCTCTGACTCTTCCTGTATTGTGGGTTGTTTCAGCTCCAAAGATCCTGTTCTCCAGTGCTGGGATTGGGATCCAGTCCCAGTTCTTCTCTGGCTCTATTTTGACTGTGGTGGTGCTCTGTTAAGAGCTGATTAGTGTTTGTTTATATGGCCTCTTCACCAGGACACCCACATCTGCAAGAAAAGTGGCCAGGGTCCCAGGGTGTTTGAACCTCAGCATGAGCTCCTGAGCTAAAAAGCTTGAGGCAAGTTCACTGGCATCTCCTGGTTGTCCCAACTTGCTGAATCACTTGTGTTGAGTATGAGCTTTGGCTGGTCCCTGCTGAGCTCCAGCTGCAGCCTGCAGCCTGCAAGCAATGGGTGCAATCACAGCTAGAGAGGCTTGATGGCCTATGCCTTATAACGGGGGCTTTCTAGGATACCGATACTGTAGCCTGAGTCTCACCAGATGCTCTGGCACATGGAGGAGAGGGGGTTTCATCACTGCACATTTCCATTACATGGCCCTAGTGGACCCTCATTCCTCCCTGCTGCCTTTCCAGTATCTGAATAAGCCACAGCATCTGTAAAAGTACAGCAGGGAAGCTATCACAGTAGTAGCATAACTTTGCTTGGTGAATTTATAAAAAGAAAAGCCATCCTCCAAAAGATGATTGAGGAAGATGGCCAGGGCCCCGGGACAGCAGCGAGGGGAGAGCCAGACCTAAGCAGTGCTGGGAATGGTCCACTCCAACCTTCTAGGAAAAACCTCTGCTTGCTTGTGATCCTGTGTCTGAAAATTAAATTGTTGACTAGCACAGCTCAGGATGTTAATGATACGTACTAAGGGGACGTGTCAGATACAGCAATAAAAATAAACTGAACTGCCTGAGGCAGGCATGGGGGAGCTCTCAGAGGAATGTAGGAAGGCTTTTCCAGCAAGCAAGTCTTCTTTGCAAGCTGCTGCAGTAAGATATCTTCTGCAGGCAAATATCTGCCTTGGATCTGCTCATGCTGGTGCTTGGGAACCTTTGGAGACTGCTGGTGCCAAAGAAAGGGAGATACGGATCAGGCCTTAAATACTATAGTAATGACATTATTAATCTATGTTACATTAGCAGCGGGAGTTTTCACTCACAAGCCTCTGAGCAGAAGCACTGAAGCAAACAGGGAAACAGGTTTGTCCCAAGTACAACACACAGGTTATGAAACAGTACAAGAGAACAAGAGTGACATGACTGGCAGGCACCAGTCCCAGCTTGGCCCCTGGCTAAGGTCATTGCAAATGTCAGACCTGGGCTCCTAAGAAACCCTTTCTGAGGCATCTAGGTTGCAAAGCTTTGAGATTTGGGGAAAATGGGGAAACGGGGGAAATCAGTCCAAGAGAGCAAGGTGTTTTGCACATGCACATCTGGGTGGTGTGCCAAGCACTAGGCCAGGAAGGATGGTAGCAGAGGACAGACAGAGAGCTCCTGAGTGAGTGAGGACATTTCTTCAGAATGGTCTGGCAGGATGGAGCCCTTTTTCCAGCGCGGGTGGAAAAGCCATCGCAGAGAGCTACTTGGGCATGCTCTGAAGCTATTGGAATCCTGGAGCTCTCAAAGCTTCTCCTGTTATCCTGCAGAAGCCTTTAAAGCTTTCTGGTACCACCAAGTCCTTAGTTCTGCCCTGTTCAGCGCTGGCAGAGCATCTGTAGAGCTTTCTACCTGCCTAAAGCTCATATTCCTGATTGACAACCTGGGTGAGCTGCTCGTTGTTAAAGGTGCACTTCAGTACAGCTCAGCAGCTACCTGGGACTCAACGGTCATTAGCAGCTGAGGAAAGAAGGGCTCGGTTTTAGGTCTCTACCCTCAAGGTAGGATTGCTTGACACTGTGACCTTGCTGGAGCTTGAATGTTTGAGCTGGAAATTTGGAGGGAGGGGGCTGTGTCTGCAGCCAGGCATTCAGACAAAGAGCTTTGGGGGTTTCAGATCTGCCAGTAAAGGGACTCTGCAGCGCTGCTGAGACCTTTCTTTGCAGCTCTAGTGGTGACCCAAGGACAATAGGATCACCCACCAAATCCCTGGTCTGCTGGCCATAATGATGGTGGAGAGGGGTTAGGAAAACAGGTGATTTTCTAAGGGCTGTTATGAAATCTGAAAGGCACAGTGCTGTGATTGAGGTGGGCTCCTGAGGCCACTGGTGTAGGGATGCATCAGGCCCAGCTCCTGCAGCTGAAATTCATCAGCACGTTCCACCTCTGAGCAGCTCTTGGACCCTTCTGTCTGTGCTCTCACTGGGTAACACGCTTTATCCTCTCTCACCCCTTTTCTTCTCTCTGTGCAAACCTCATACCCTAAGATGTGTAGCAAAACGGAATTAAAAGATGAAAAATAATGACTCCGGTTATTGGTGGCTCAGGCTAGGTGTGGGATGCTAAATTGCACTTCTCAGGGTTGCCAGAGAGGAAATACAACATTTATTACTTACTTTTTTTTTTTTTTCTGGAAAATATTAAATTCTTCTGCAAGCTGGTTATTTTCCCCAGTGTTCAGCTCTGACCCATTTACCTCCTTGCCAGAGGGTAATCACACCCCAGTGCCACCTCCTGAACAGTCAGGACTGCTGCTGTGTGTGTCGCTGTCACTTAGTGCCAGATGCCGGGGGAGAGTCTCCTACTCCCTGGCACAGCTGACGGACTCCAGCCTCTTCATTATCGCCACAGTGAACTTCCTGGCAGCTACTGCCAGCTGAGCAGCGTCAGGCAGTGTCCCTGCTTGTGTTTCAGCCTCTCTTGTTCCCAACCAAAGGGAGCAGGGTTTGAAGTTTGCTCTCAGGTGTAACTTCTTTGTGCTCTGAGCCCTATCCCCTTTGACAGTATATTTAGTACTACACCTAAGCCTCCCTGTCTCTGGAAAGCAGTGGTGCTGGTTGTACGTGGCTGCTAGTTGTAGAAAACAGCTCCTTCTTCTTTTTCTATCTTTAATTGCTACCTCGGAAAGACCTGTTGCAACCACAGGCCTTGCAGTGTGCCAGGCAGATGGTGAGGAGCCAGTCCATTACCTCCTCGAGAGAGAGAAATGATGCAGAATGATTTGGCTGGCACAGGCGCACAAGGGTCAGCGTGAGGGACCTGCAGTAAAACCTTCACATGCAGCACCAGGCTGTGCACCGGGCTCCCTGCACTCCCCTCTCCTTGGTGTTCGCCAGAGTTAGTGGAAGGAGAGATGAGGTCTGGTTAAAGCTGCAGGGGTGAAAGTGCAACCCCACACACATACCCAAACCCCCTCCCCACCACTTGCCTCTAGTCCTGGAGCTCTGAGCTGATGGCACCAGTTGCAGATTTGTCCTGCATCTGCTTATGGTGCTGTTGAGAACAAAGCTGAAGAGCTGATGGGAGGAGAGCATAGCTGCTGATCCCACCCTCAGAACCCAAATTTGGGGGCAGTGGGTGCTGGGTGGCCTTTGCTCCGTCTTAGGAGATGAGTTGCACAGTTGTGCATCTCCTGTGGACTCCAGCACCCCTGCATCTAGCCTTGACCCGTTGCGACTGGCACCAAGCTTCAGCCATAAGAGGAGGGCTGTTCACTACCTCAGCTTCTTCATGGCACAAAGGGGCCACTTGTGAGTCTGGATGTGGTGGAGGTGTGGAGCAGGTCGGGCTATGGCAGAGTGGGAATGGGCTGTTGAAGACATCACTGAGTGTCCCCAGTGCTCCGTGTTTGCTTTTGGCTGCACCAGCTGCTGGAGCGGATGGCAGAAAGGGGATTGGGGTTAGCTGAGCCCGGAAAGGGGATAGGGGTTAGCTGAGCCCAGTCCTGCTTCAGCAGGGAACAAGCTCTCTCTCTGCTCAGCAGCTTTATGGCCATCTACTCTGTGGCCAACTATGAAATAAGCTGGTACCACCCACATCACTGATGCTGCACATCCCTAACATGCGATTTGAGGGCTGTCTGCCCTTGCAGGATCTAAGCCAAGGAGCAAGGCTGGCAGAGGCAGACACTTCAGCTCACCTCTGAGCCAAGCCAGGCAATCTTCTTCCAGCTGCAACCTGCAGACCTCAGCCTCAGGCTGAAGCTCTCATCTGTTCCTCTCCAAAGGCAGCCCTTTGCAGGGGAGTGCATTCGGTTCAGGGGTTTGGTCATTGGACTGGTAGCAATGCCATGCATGCCTGTACCAGCACAAGTCACCTGTCATCCTTCTTGCCCTTCAATCAGGGTTCAAACTCTTCCCTACCTCCCCAAAACCGCTGGTAACTCCTGGCTGGCTTGGGCATTAAAGAGGGACCCAGCAACTAAACTCCCTTCTTGCCCTGCAAAAGGATGAGACAAGGCTTGACAGGTGACCCAGCTGTCCCAGGATATGTTTGACAAACATGCAGGGTGCTAAGGGCCCGCCAGAGATGCCACTTCACAGGGACACTGAATTTGGGCTGAATCCAGGCTAAACTTTTTCAGTTCCTCTGAATCCTCTATCCCTGCAGGAGGTTGAAGTCTGCCTTTATTTATCCTTCTGCCAGTCCCACTGAGAATTCAAGGGCATGTATCTCACAGCTAAAGGTGGCCTATATACTTCGATGCCAGGAGAGACTGTCTCTCCCCAGCCTGTTTATGCATTTGATTTCTGATTTGCAGGAAGGACTATGGACCATGTCCCCAAGTCTTGTTAAAGAAAGCAATTTCTGCTCTTGGTTTTTACAGAGCAGTTCTCTCAGCAGCGTAAATCTGAGTGGGGAGGTTTTATGCTGGATGACAGAGAGGAGTCCGGGCTTAGGATATTTTTACCATAGCTTATACAAAGCTATTTGACATAGTGAATGGATTTGGGGGAGTTATTTCTATTTTTTTCTTCTTCTGAGGAAGAAGCATTGACGTTTACCTTGGAAGACAGCCTGAACATGTCATCACCTAAAGGCAGGGTGTCCTGACCACAGCAACTTGTGTTGTTTGTAACAAGTTTTGTGGGATGTGCATTGCTGCTGTGAGATCCTACCTAGTGCTGTGATCCTGTCAGATCTCACAAAGTGGCACAGAGCCAGCTCATGGAAGGCCTCCGAAGGAAAGCTTGGCTCTCTGAGACACTTCTTCTCATGGTAATAGGACGCTCTGGCTGAGGATGCTGCCTGGCATCTATTTGAGGTAGCAACTGAATGTCCTGGTTTGTGATGGCCATCACAGACCTACTGTCATGGGGGTGTTATTTTTGGTGTTTTTCCCCCAGTCCATCCTGCCTCCCTCAGGTCTCTGTGCTTTCCTGGTGAGATGCAGGATTCCTCCCCATTGCCTCTTCAGCAATGCTGTCAGGAAATATGGGGCCATGCACTGTTGAACAACTGCCATGCTCCACCCCAGATGTGGACCAGGTAAAAGTACCTATGCTCGTAGGTGCTCTTTGAGATCTCCAAAACCACCACAGTGATGTAAAACAGCAACATGCCCCAAGTAACTAATCTCCTCTCTTTTTCTTTCCTCCCTCCCCCTTGTCCCCTCTCCTCTCCCCGTTGCCTCCCCTTGCAGTGGCAGGCCATCTCTCTGACAGTCATTGAGAAGGTTCAGATAGCAGCGGCCATCCTGGGTTCACTCTTCCTCATCGCCAGTATCTCGTGGCTCATCTGGTCGACCTTTAGTCCTTCGGCCAAATGGCAGCGCCAGGACCTGCTCTTCCAGATCTGCTATGGAATGTACGGCTTCATGGACATTGTCTGTATAGGTGGGTGATCGTATCTCACGGCACGGCCAAGGTCGCCCGCCCACTCACACGCGGAGAGGAGCGGGAGACAGCGTGGAGAGCCAGCCAGTGCAGCTCAGCTCGGATTGAGCCTCCCTGGCTTTTCCACCTCTTTGCTTCCGCGGCACCTTTTTTACAGTCCTCTCTGCTCGTCTGGGCAGCCCCAGGGTGTCTCCTTGGCTGGGCTGGCAGAGGGACCTGCAGCAACCCCAGAGAGGAACAAATCTCTCTTCAGAGCAAGAAGAGGGTGGGAAGGTCTCAGGGAGGCTGGGGATTGTAAGGCTTTTGAGAAACTCCTTCCTTTCTGGAACAGCTAATTTAGGGACTGCCCCATGGTTGGGTACGGCAGGGTCTCTCCATGCGCAACTCCTTGCCTCTCCAGCCCAGTCTCTCTGCCGGGGAGGGGTGGCTGCCCCTTCTTTGGCCCACCCTGGAGCTGCAAGTCCCAACCAGCCCAGGCCATGGCCCAGCCTGGGGTCCTTGTCAGGTTGCTCTGAGAACAAAGCTGCCCCACACTGAGCAAGCCCAGACAGCAAAGCAGGTGCTGGCAGCCTGGCCCCAGCAGGGTCTCCCTGAGAGCTTGAGCTGTAGCCCCAGCACAGGTCTGCAGGATGGGGGGACGTAGCTGACGATACCTGCAGGCAGAGGCACTCACCAGCCAGGCCGTTGAAAGAGCGGTGGTTACCGAAACAGTCCAGTGAACACCAGCCACCTCCAAACGTGCTCCTGAGCAGTGTCCACCCAAGCACAGGCCACCAGATAACGTCAGTTCAAGTGACCCTTCCAGGAAGCAAAGAGGGTCCCAGAGAGCTCTTCGTGTCTGGGTCCTTCCATCATTGGTATAAAGGCAGAAGGAGCCTCCCAGAAACTCGGTGGGACAAGGCAGACCTCTTGACTTGGTGGATACGAGTTTTGTACGGGTAAAGCCACTCCAGAGGGAAGGGGCATGGCCTCCAGTTCAGCCCTCAGGAGGAGTAGGACAGACTATATCACAGAGCAGCAGCTGGTGAAATTGGGGTACAGAAGTAAAACAAACCCAGCGGCAGGGACAGAGGTCTGGACCGCACACCCTGGTATCCGGGTTCAAATGGTTCTTGGCTTCAGCATCCTTCCAGCACAGGAGTTGGGCCTGCTGAAACCCAGGCCAGTTCCTCCCACTGTTGCCACCACTGTGCTGACAATGAGAGGTGAGCTTGGCCTGTAGAGATCATCCTGCTCCTTCATGAGATGCTGATGGAGCTACCACATCTCTCCAGGAACAAAGGGTGGCAAAGGGGGTGAAAGAGAAATGGGCAGCACCCACATGTTGGCACAAGAGCCACTGGTGACATCCTCTTGCTGGTGGAACTGAGAGTGGAAAAAAAATTATCCCTATGTGTGTGTGATGTGTGTTTGTGTTGCCTTGTTGGCAGAGGACAGAAGTGGAGAGCCCTGGCCTGGGCGGACATCAGTAACATGATTAACTGGCTTTGCTAAAGCTTCAAGAGCTGAGGGGAACTGATTAGCTCATCTGTCAATAGGAGCTAAATCCTCCCACATGGCAGAGAACAAACCACGCCAGCCGTGAACTGAAGGGGAGCTGGGTAGACAGATTCAGATTTGAGGTTCTTTGTTTCTTTCTTATTAATTTTTTTAAGGGTCTGGCCTCTATTTCTCTTTTCCAGCTTCTCTGAGGAGAAAAAAAGCCCCTTTGCATCTTCACTGATGCCACCATTAAGCTTTACGCCCCAAGCTGGGAGCTTTGATTTTTTTCCAGCCAAAGAGCAAGCAGCCATCCCATTCCCAGGAACATTTCAGAGTTGTGGCTTGGGGTAGCCCCTGTCTCACGGTCCTCCCTATGCAGTTGGCAATCCTGGTGGGCCAGGCATGCTGGCTTTCCCAAAACTCAAAAGCAAGTGGGAAGCGTTATAGTTGCAGTGAGTTAACATGTCTGTATGTGGCTTCTCTTGCCCAGCACCTCAGAAACTACCCAGAGATGGCTCCACTTGTGCTGTGTGCAGCCTGTGTGCCTGTGCTGCCAGGCAGCCCACCCATGCTCGACCAGGAGAGATGATGTTCTGGACCATGTGAGCTTTTGTATACATTTCCCTAGAAAAGCTTATATGTGCATGCAGCCAGCCCTCTGCCCCTGCCACGCTCCAGTGTAAAACTTGCTTGTATTGTGCATCAATACCCTTTGCAATCCCAGCTGCTGCCACTCCGGGTCTGCAGTGGAGGGGAAGGGAGCTCTGAGCAGTGCTAGCTGAGATCTGGTGTTCACTCTCCTCCCCACCTCCTCCTCCTCCTCTTCCTTCTCTGCCCAGGTTGAACCAAGTGACAAATGAGGTCTTCACAGGGGGCTGTGACTCCCTGCCTGTCAATGCAGTCAGGTGTCTCCTCTGAGGGACTTCTCTCCAGCCCTGCTGATTTCAGGGGGCTGCACCAGCACTAGCTAGAAGGCTGGTCTGTATGGTGGAGAGACCGGGCCGGGTCAGGCCAGCAGAAGGGGCTGATCAAAGGGAACTCCGTAACTGGGTTTAATTCCTCATTCATTGTAGCTTTGCTTGACTGTGATGGATGCAGCAATGCCAGCTCCCTAGAAGACTCGCAGTGAGTTCCTCACTGTGGAACCGCTATTCTCCCTCTCTTTATCCATCTCCCAAACGTTGCAGCCTCACACAGGGTCTTTGATCTCAGCCGGGCAAAGCCGGCTCCAGAGATTCAGAGTTCTGCTCCTAACTGCCAGTATGGCCTGAGGCCTCTTGTTACTCCTCCCTGGGCTTTAGTTCCACTTCTGCAAGTTCTGGATAAAACCTCTCATGGATAATTGCAGTGACAACGGTTCTTGAAATACCAGGGTGCTGTCTGTGCGTTTCGGTGTCTCCTCCTCCGCAGTCCAGCCCTTTTTGCCTTTTGCTTTCCAGCCTGTGGGTGGGTAGGAAAGACTTAGGAACTAAGAAATGCTCAGTGATGGGGAAAGAGCAGGACATTAAGTGCACTCAGGTCTACCACATTTGTTTTTTTCAGCTAATGTAACACACACATGGTCTGTGCATTGTTTGGTAACAGGCTGGGCAGCTTTAGCTAGCAGAAAGCTATACTGTACATCCAACACAATTGTATGAATTCCAGTTATTCCTTCCCCCAGTTTGACCCCAAGTTTTGCTTTCACTGGCAGAGTAGCAGAGATTTGAAAGACAAGGTATTTACTAAAGAGCAGATGTACTGAAGCAGAGCTGCACTGTAGTTCCTGCCAGTTCCCACTTTGGTTGTCTCATATCCATTGAGTAGCCAGTGACATTTGTCCAGGAGGCCAGATTACACACCCTGTCACTGGAGGTTCTCAGCAGGACACTTCCTCTGGCACCAGAGTCTCAAAGCTGGAAAAGACACCAAGTCTGCAGAGATCCTGACTATCGTCGGACAGGGCATATGCACCTAGTCAGCAACTGCCTAGCTGTTTTGTGTGCTCTCCTCGCTACCAAGTCATTAGGGATTTGGGTAGCAATTTGCCAAGACAGAGATATCTGTGGCAATTTGCATGGGCAATCCCATGGCAGCACTGGTGTTTCCAATGTGGAGTCAAAGGTGAGGGCATGAGTGCTCACTTGCACGTATAGCTCCCTAAGCACAAATCATTTTGTTGTTATCTTCACTTGAGCTGTACTTAATCTGAAACAGTCAGATCACCTCCAAACTGAGCTCTCAAAATGCGGCTGTTAATTCAGAGACTATTGATCCATGTATCAAAATCCAGGAGTCTTGGGTTTGACCCTCAGCAACTCACATTCAGTAATACACTAGTTTTCTTTGGACTTTGCTAGATTCTAGCATGCTCCACAAAAAACAGTTGTAAGGGACAGGCACCATTTGCTACGCCTTCACCCACCATGGAAACAAATCCACAGCCAAAGTAAAATGAATCTGCTCCTTGTGACCAGCAGGACAGATGGTATGGCCCCAAGTACCAGAAGCTACGTCCATCTGGGCAAGATGTGCAAGATGGTCTTTCAACATTGTTCTCCCCCTTGCTCTCAGACATGTAACAGGAGGGCGGGAAGCACTGGAAAGGATTGCTTGGGATTTGTGGGAGTCTCCAATACTGGGGTTTTTTTTAAGAACCTGTTAGAAAACATATGTCAAGAACAGGTTGTGGAGAGATGATCCCAGATTGTGAAGGAGGAACAGACTAAATGCTTCTTGATATCCAGCCAGCCCCAACGTCTTTGATTCTGATCTCTCTCTCTTTCACATGTGCTATCTCTGGTCATGTCTGTAGGACAGATATGAGAGTTGGATTAAACTAGAAACTGGTAATGGTGCCAGCATAGGTATTACTCTGCTATGAAGCCATCTACAACACAGACATTTGAGATCAGCAACCAGGAAGTGACTGAAAAGTGAGATGGGGACTGTTCATTTGATTAACTGCTCTCTCCATGGGTCCCTGAGAGGCAAATCCGCAAAGCTAGCATAGAGAGGGATTAGCAGAAATGCAGTTATCGAAATGCAGAGATAAATGGAGTGAGCTTTCATAGGCCTGAGTTACTGAGTAGGGAGAGTAGCAGCTTAGAGCTGGGCTGTAAATCCTGAGAGATACCTGCCTGTTAATTAAGTGACAGTCCTTGGAGGGCGAAGGAGGGGTTTGCCTCTCTCTCTGTCAAGGTGCAATTAGGGAAAGTCAGCGTTTGTAGATTAAGGTGTCATTTGGGGTCAGGAGGACAGGAAACCATCTCCTGTTAAACAAGGAGCAACTCTGCCAGTTAATGAGCATGTCACATTCTAGGCTGAGGCATCACCAGCTCGGCTCCAAGGGGGAAGCGCGTCTCAGGAAGGCCATTAGCAGGCTGTGTGCGCAGGGCTGTCACTGTTATGGTTTGTGTGTGCTGTCCTGCTTGTGCTCACACAGGGGTATGGCTGTGGTTGGCATGCTGGGGGCTTTATTCTCAGTGATGCAAAAGCAATCTGATCTGCATCTCCTTGGACCGCTGTCTGGTGGGGACTGTTTCTTTGCCCATGCCCATCCAGTCCCTGCTCTCTGACTCACCCTGCCTTGGTGCTGACAGCCGCGCACTTTCGCAAGCACTAAATCCTCATGCTCTTTGAAGCTTTTCCCTCGCTTTCCTTGGCAGCCAGTCCCTGAGGATATTTGCCTTCACAACAGTAACTGCACTGCAGCTCAATAGCACAAGAGACAGGCAAAGCAGGACCATTCATCCTGCCAACGATTTTTGTTGGCACACCGTGGCAATCCATTACAGATCAGGAAGTGTGTGCCCGCTGTTTTTAATCCCAGCTGCCAGCAAGAATAATCAAAAGCATCCAGTATGTCTGATGGCATCTCAGCACAACCATAGGTAATAACATAAGAAATCAATAGCCAATTAAAACTGATCCACAGCATTTGATCTTTCATAGTGCAATGGGAACAGTAATTAATGGAGTTTCCTTGAGACAGTCACAATTCAAACTTCCTGCCAAAACTAATGTGGTTTTGTTTTAAATGAGCTTTGCTTCCTAGAGGAAATGCCAGGCTGAGGTAGCTTCAGGGTGTTTTCTGGCCAGGTCACTCAGGCCCTCAGCATTCAAAGGATTTAGGAGTCAAAGTCCCAATCAAATAAAGAGAAACTGAGAAATTAAGTGTCTTCAGGGTCTTCATCTGTATTGATCTGATTCTCAAAAGGAAAGCAGATGTTTTCGTTCAGGTCTGCATAGTCCCCCAAGGTACAAAGTAGGAAGAATTGCTACAGCAGTAAGAAATCAGTTCTGGGGAAGTACCAAGCCTATGCCTTGGCTTGATGACACCCTAAAGGCAGAGCACAAGGCAGAGAAGTTCAGTAAATGTCTTCAGAGGAGAAACCCGAGACCAACCCAGACAGCAAATGTGCATGGCTTCAACATACCTGGAAGAGACCCATGAGAGTATGCAGAAGTCTTCTGGGCCCTTCATCTTAATGCATTGCTTGCCATGCTGTTCATGCATTTCTAGCCCAGTTTGCCTGCAAACTGGAGCTACCAGGAGCTAACTGGAGTGACCAGATCCAGGCCCCATCATCAGAGCAGGCAGTTGGGATAAAGTCAAGCAGCCAATTCGCTTTTTTTACGCTGTGAATCCTGGTTTGCATACATTCAGTCACAACGTGCATGCTTGAAAAATCACTGAGCAAATCATTGATTTATCAGCTGTAAAGGGGGGTGTGGAGACAGGCACATTCCCCACAGTGTGTGTTGTGGGGCTCTCAATCCAGTTGGGCAGGGACCATCCCGCGAGAGCAGTCATTGAGGGCTCTGTACCTGGTCCAGCAGCAGGAGAAGCGACGCTGCACAGCCAATCTGCCGACCGACTTCTTGGCAGCTATCCAGGAACAGCGGGCGCTCGGCAAAGCCGAGACATGCCACCCCTCTGTTCCTGAAAGATGGGACCTATTTTTGTCTAATGCTGCATTGATTATTCAATAAGAGAGCAGAGTGGGCCAGCCGGCATGCATGCATTTGTGCTGCTCTCACCAGTGGGCATTTCTGCAGAGGCTCAGTGCGCCTGCTGAACTCCAGTGCAGCTCCAGCAGCTCTCCACAGAACAAGCATGTCGCTGCTGAGCAAAGAGCCACGGGGTTTGGACCTGGCTCTGAACCCCCTCCCTTTTTGCAGGGAAGGAGCTTGGCTTCCAGCACCGTCAGAGCAGCACCTGGCCTTTCACACATGTCCTTTCAACTCCACAATCCTTCACCACATCCATCTCCGTGCAGTTTCCCACTGTTGCAACAGGGCTCCGGAGATGCATTTTGTCATGAATAACCATATGGTGCTCTTTGCTCCAGTGGATCAATGTGTTTAGCATTTAACGAGGGCAACATAATTAACATTTTCTGAGGGGGAAAAGAAATCCTTTTACCTTGCGAACTGCATCTTGTGATTTTGAGGGTGATACATTATAATCAGAACGATGCTTCCCTGTCACTAAACCCCGTGGTGGAATTAAGTGCCTGGTGTTCCTGGGTTAATATCCCATCCATGGGCAGAGGCAGAAGCACTCACCTGTCTGTCACAGCTTCTACACCACAGCAGGAGATTCCCTTGTAGGCAGCTGGTAGGACCTCCTGCACCAGCTGCATAAATTGTACTGTCTAGTAAAGGCTGGAAAAAGTCCTCAGCTCTGTGCCAGGCTGTGTTTTTCCAACTGCCTTCTGTCCCGTTGCTCCTCCTACTACAGCCTCCATCCCCGCAGACATGTTACTCCTGGAGGTGAGAGGCTGTGGTCCATGGCACGCTGTTGTGGCAGTAGCAAGAGAAGTCAACTCCATATTCAAAGATGAGACCGCAGGGGAGTCATCCCCTGTGCAGAGTGGATGAGGCTGCTTTTGTGTGTCCTCAGCTCCAGAGACAGAGGTGAGAAGAGATTAACATGAAGCCACATTAATCCAGTTCCGGGATTGCTTCTTAAAGTAGTGACTGATCGGTTCTTCTCCTGGAGGGATGGCTACCTACCAACAAAGCCATCTTTCAGACCCAGATACAAAAGTCTGTAAGCAAGAACAGTGCAAACAGGCTCATGGGTGATCTCAGGTCAAGCAGTGCAGGTTTCCCTCACTGACGGGAACAAGTCTTGGCTTTGCTAAACTTATTCTGCCTGGAATTTACTCCATGAAGCAGTGCTTTTCTTCCTGAACCAAGATGCACTGATGGCAGCCACAGCCTGAGTCCCTCTGCCCCATGGCAGAGCTGGATCCACAATATTCATACGACCATGCAGTGTTTGGCAGAAGTTGTTCAATAGGATTAAATAATGCCAAAGATCCTGTGCCCAGTAGTCCAGCCAGCACTTCTTTACCTTCTTGGAAGAGGTCCAGCCAGCATACAAAACCACAGCAATGACACTCAGACAGGGCCAATGTGGAGTGGGCAGTCATCACTACCTGCTGAATGTGGAGAAGCCTGAAGAGCCAAAGGTCCGGGCATTTACTATGCCAGGTGGGACAATTCACTGTGCTCAGCCATGGCCACATCACAGACCTCCCTGTGTCCTACAAGACTCAGGTCTCACCCAGACTTTTGCTGCAGACTTAGCCACTCTCAGTTCCTTTCACTGCTTTCACTCTTGTCAGCTCAGCATTGATAGATCCCGTAAGCATACGTGAACTCTTACCTGCCGCTTTCAGGCCTGCATCAGCATTCACTGAGCTGGGTATTGCACTCCGTAAAGGTCTTCAGCTCTGGTGGAAGAACCTTGTATACCCAGAGCAGGAAGGCAAAAGTTTTGCTTTCCCAGGGATCCTAGCTAGTGATGGATCAGAAATAATAGACCTTGTCCTCTTGCCACTTTCCTTAGTTTTTAATAGTGCCCCTGTATAAGAGGTGAATACATTTGCAGGGGAGAAAGCAGGGTGAGACCTGCAGGGACACTGAGGGGGAGCAGAGAGGAAAGGCTGCAGCACCCAAGGTGGAAGGCTCCTGGAAATCTCACAGAAATCCTGGGGTCTGCAATGACAGCTGTGGAGGACAAAGCAGCCAAACAGACTGCACCGTAGTGTGTCCTAGGGATACATTTATCCCAACAAAAGGCTGGCCAAAGAGCACCAGGAGCACCTTCTACCTCACGTCCTTGGGCTGCCTTCCCGCATGGCGGAGGGGAAAGATGCCCGCATCTCACTCCCACAAGGGTGTAGAAGCAATTACAACACACACACCGACCTGTAAGTTCAGAGGAGCTTCCAGGTCCATTAGTAGTTTATGTGCCCTGCGTTACCCTCGAAGATGCTCTCTTAAGGGTGATCTGTACTCACCTTTCTGTCTTTCCTAACCGGTCCCTATTCCTGTTAGTGAAAGAGCACTTAGGTGGCTGGAGCAGTCTGGAGGGATTGGGCTCAGGCAGGACCCACATCCCTTAGAAAATGAAAAACTGTGAAACTATACCCATTTTTTCTTACAGAATTTCATTTGCTAATAAAAGCAGAGAGGGAGGCACTAGTTCTACCTTCAATAAGCAAATGTCATGTTTTGATCAGTATTGAACAAAGCATTTTGATTTAGCATTTAGAGATGACTGCTCATGCTGAGTATTTTAAATTCAGTGTCAGAACTGGAATACAATATTAAAAAAAAATTCAAGTCCAAATGAAACATTCTCACCTGTCTGAAAATATGTATGTATTCTTCCATTCTGGGGGACAGCATGACTTTTTCAAGTCTCACTCCAAGCGAGTGTGAAGCCATATTTCCAAGCCCTACACGAACAGTGCTGCTTTAAAGAAATGTCCCAGGAATGGCTGAGGATGCAGCATGACTGCACAGGCAGCACTTTGGTTGAAGTACCATTAGCTATAGGATAGAAAGGTTCAGGACCCAGACCTGGAGGACTGGCTGCCGTGGTGCAAGTGTAGTGAAATGGAAGCCGTGCTTTTTCTCTCCTCAACACGAGTGTCCACCTCCATAGACTTCTGTCAGGGAATGTCTGGAAACAGAGACCCAGAGACTAGGGTGTGCATTTGGCCAGTGCTCTGTTCAATCCAGTTTGAAATTATTTTCTACTCCCTTCTTTTAAAGACCTAAGAGTATGCACACCTGCACACAAGTGACTCTCACCTCTCGTGCACAAAGTCCTTTCAAGATGTGGGGTGTTGTTCCCATCTCCATTTTAAATTGGGGGAAAAAAGGCACTGAGAGAGTCTATACAATCCTAGTTACAAAGCGAGGAGGGGAAACTTTAAGGGAGCAAGGAGGTATATGGGTAAGGCCTCCAAGCCCTATCCTTCCTATACTGGCACAGTTATGGGTAGACTCACAAGTGGGGAATGATGCTGGAGATGTATGATTCAGAGGCAAGGCTGTTCTGCTGGTGGAGCTCCAGTCTTCATTTATTTATTTGCTTGTTCCAGGAAGAGTCTCATTTATTGCTGCCTGCATAGCTAGAGACTGCCCTTTAATCCTCTGCTTTATCATGCACTGTGAGTTAAATACCACAGGAGTACAAAAGCCCTTAAGGGCACAACATCCATTTTGCTGTAGCTGTCCACAGCCAGCTGAGTTTACAGGAGTGCTTTTTTTTATGGTTTATCTATTGCCTGAGCAAGGATTTCTCTGGGTTTTATTTTACCTATTTTTGCTGTTATTTCTTGGTTTGGGGTTTTTTTTGTCCCAGTTTTGAGGCAGGATGTAAAAGTGCTAGTCTGGGCAGGGCAAGAAAAAGTTGTGGTGGTTGGTAGCTTCTGTGCTTACAGCTGAAAATACTGTGGCATTTCCGGAGCGATGGTGCTGCTGTGTGCTGTTTGCCAGGGTCAGCCCAGCTCCTCCGTCACAGATGGCATCTTGAAGACAGCTGATGCTGTTTTCCCATTGCAAACAAACCATGTGGGAGTGCTGAATGAAAAGGAATTTCCTGTCCCTTGGACACCTCCTATCAGCTCCTTAATTTTGCCAGTCTTTCCTCATTTGGGGCTTTACCAGCTCAGCCCTACAGGGCCCAGCCCATGTGTTGTAGAGGAACGTGAGGGTGGACAGAGGACATAAATGAGGATGGCTGCCCTGGGATGAAGGCAGCACCTCGCAGAGAAGATGGCATCTACCTGGCAGCCATAAAAGCTCCCCCAATGCTCCTACAACATACTGCCCCCAGCTCCCCGAGGCCAATGACAGGCAGTCCTACCTGTCCTCTCAATTCATCCCACTGGATAAAGCGTTCCTCCTCCCCCAGCTGTAAATGCCATGTATGTGGGATGGACTGCTCTTGCTTCCAAGAGGAACCCATAGCACCCTATGCACACAGGAATCACTGCCACATACTTGTGTTACATGAACCCATGACGTGCTGCAGTGTCACGACCTGGAAATTGTCTCCTGCTGTATAGCTCAGCAGCAAAATCACAGTGCTGCTTGGAGGAGAGATGCCGCTGGCTGTCACGCCAAGAACTCCCATCAGTAATAAAAGAGCTGCCTCCTTTCCCTGGCTCCGCATGCTCAGCCCCAGTGTGACAGAGGCGAGGTCTACCATGATCGCTCACCTGGTGGAACAGCAACTGTGGGGACCCTCTGAGATGCCGGTGTGCTGGATCCGTCTCCCACCTGGCAAGGCTCTCACTGAGTCTGGAGGTGGTTGTTAATGGCCGCAGAGAGCTTGGGGCATAGCGTAACCACCTGCCCAGATGGGACCTGCTGCTCCTGTTGCTCTGCCAGATGGACAGAGGAGGCAGGGAAGGAGAAGGGCTCTTGCTGCCTCTGTGGGGGGTCCTGGCCCACCTGGGGCTGAGGAAGCTTTGAGGCAGAGCCGTCCTTGAACCCCAGCTTGCATGAGAGGAGGCAAGCCGTAATAAGCACAAGGTTTGCCTGTTAGTCAGCAGTTGAAGGCTTGGGGGCAGCCTGTTTGTGCTGTTAACGACCCAAAAATGGAAGAGTCCATACCTCCATAAAATACCTCCCCAAGACAGCTGGGAGCAGCTTTTCTGCATGCACTGGTGGGGGCTCTGCCTACGCCATGGAGGTCTCACCCTTTGAGGGGCTCAGTTTCAGTTTTGCTGGAGTTGCGGCCCCTGTGGCCTGAGAAAAGCCAAGCATGACGTACACGTCGGTGTGAAAGCTGCCTGCCAGTGGAGCCCCGTCACAGCAAATGCACTTAAAGGGCATTGAGCAGAAGAAGGAGTGTTTTGTCTTCCCCAGACCCATGGGCTCCATGACAGCACCTGTCATCCAGTGGTCAACAGCACTCAACAGGGTCCAGCCGGCCCAGTTCTGCTGAGCCAAAATACAGCCCAGCTTTGTACATATTTAATCAGTTCTTTAGATATTAAAAAATGTGCATGGAGAATGATTGATAAGAAAATGCCTGATTATAATCAGCTAATTATTTTTTCCATATGCTAAGCATTCACTCGAGCTCTAATCATTATAAATACATTTTCAGTTTATGCTATATGTCATTCAATGCTGGACATTTCTCAGCTTGCACACCTTCCTTATACAGTTCCAGCATTATTCAGAGGAGACCTTTGCTAGATGTTTTGTGGACTGGAGACATCCTGCTCACTGGTCCAGTGTCTTGCCAGTCTAAAAGACATCAGGGGTCCCAAGTTACCCATTACCTGGACTTCTGTGTGCAGGATAGACTGTCCACTAAGCTCTCGAAACATTTGGGGGACAAAATTAATATTTCGGAAAGCAGAGATAACAGTTATGAAGGAGTCTATACTTCCTATTTGAATTCATCTGAAAGCAAAGAATCCCTGAAAATCTGTGTGTAGCAGTAGTTTGTATGAAAAGTGATTGTATGATGAAAGCATTCCTGAGCTGAAGAAAAGTATGATGTGAGGATAATGGACTCCAGAAAAGCAGCGGCAGCAGCCTCAGGGGACCAGAGCAGGGAGTGTCTCCTGGGAAGGGAATCTGAAGGATAAAAGAACTGCGAACAGCTCGCAGCTGCCAAAAGGGATGATACTACAGGCAGAACAGCAAACTGTGCCTGTGCAGGGGAAAGCTCAGAAGCGTGGGAAGAGAGCACTGAGGCTGCATCAGGAGCTCTTTGAGGACCCAAAAATCAGAAGAGGCAATCACACAAAAGGCAGAAAGAAGAGCCTGCAACTAATGAAAAGTCTCTAGAAATCACATAGGCATAGGGAGCCATCAGAGCTGAACCCCAGGATGACCACCCAGAAATACAAAAGGCAACAAGAAATGGGTCCATAAGCATATGTAAAGAAGAACAAGGCAAGTCTACGAGCTCAAATAATATTTGATACAAAAAGGGCCAAAGAGTTAAATGTTGCCTTTGTTTCAATCTTCAAAACTTAAGCAAAATAATTTTAATGAGGAGAAGGGAGCCCAGGGCAGAATCAGAAAAGAACAGACTCAAAAATATTCAAATGAGTTAGCTCTGTCCTTGTCAGCATGTCCTAATGAACTTCAGAGGAAGCTGCAGGAACAGCCTCTGACCCATGAGCATTTCATCATCAGGAACTTGGGGAGGATGCAGGAGGTGCCAGGCAGCTGGAGACATGCAAGCAGAGTACCTAGCTTTAAATATAATCTCTATCATTAAAGAAGGTAGGAACTGAGTGAGGATCAGGGAAATGAAGGGCAAATCAGCTTAACTGATTCATAGAAAGATATTAGAGTAATTTTTTTAACGAACCAATTGATGAGCATGAGAGTATAACCGTATCTAATTTGGGAGGGGAATTGTCCTAGTGGCTAAGGACGAAGCAGTCTGATATTCCGTGACTTGGGCAATGCTTTTGGTGCTTTGGCTTAAGATTCTCCTAAACAAACCAGAGAAATGTGGTCTAGACTAAATAACTGTAACACAGGTGTACAGCCAATTGAAAAACTGCTTTCTCAGTAGTTGTCAGTGGTGGACTGTAAACTGGAAACACGTTTCGAGTAGGACTGTTTTGGACTCTGCTCTCTTCAATATTTTTATTAATGGTTTAGGTAATGAAATAGGAAGTGCTGTTATAAAATTCACAGATGACATCAAGCTTGGAAAGGCTGCAAACACTCTGGAGGATCAGATCAGCATTTGAAATGATCTTGGCAAACTGGAGAAATCAACAAGATGGCATTGAATAAAGAGAAGTGCGAAGCGCTACCCTTAGGAAGGAGAAATCAGAATCCCAAACACAAGCTGGACCAGGCAGTCACACTGCTGAAGACTGTGATTCTGTGACATATCAGTTTATTTCATCAGGGTATCGAAAGCAAAGTGGGGTGTACAGTGCTGATTCTGCATATCTCTGCACTAGGGACTGCACCCTCCTGGGGAGTTCACTTGCAGAAAAAGGGGGGGCAGGATGAGGAGGTTCTGCAGATGATGAACAGGAGTGAGGAGAGGGAGGGCATTACCTGATTCCCCACCTGATCAGCTCCAATGTTCACATCTCCTCTCCCAAATCAGCCCAAGTGCAGAGTCCCACTGGTGCCACAGCATAACTTTCAATTATGAATCCACCTCTTCCCACTCCCTCGTTCACCCTCTTCCCCATTGCCTGCAGAGCACAGCTCTGCAGCCTTGAGTCCTGGCCACTGGAGGATTTAAAGGTGCTAGGTTGTATAAAGAACTTGTCATTCAGCTGGAACTGACCCTGCCACAATGTTGAGGGATGTCACATACTAGGTGTCCCTTTCCCAGCCTGTATTTGCAGGAAAAGGTCCCTCTGGCTCTCTTTTCCCAGTTTATCACCAAGGACTATCTTGCATCATGGATGAGGAATAAAGTACAGGGGATTGCATTGAAAAGCAGTATGAGTTGGAAGGGTCCAGTGGGAGCTCGGTGACTCATCTCCCATGTACGGTGAGGTACTTGTGAAGCTGGGGTGAGGCAGAGATTCACGGTTATTTCTAAAGAGCTTTTTGGAGTAGAGTGATCTCATGGGGACTATGAGAATTTGGGAAGTGGTGGGGCAGCCTAACTTAAGCAAATGCAGAGTGCAGAGCAAAAGTCAGTACACTTTACTGTACTACAATAGAAACCCATGGTTGGAGAACATAGCTGAGCCTAAAGAGACCATCTGTGGCTAGCTATGTCCCCTACAGTGTGCAGAGCCCATCAGGGAAACATCACTCTTCTGGCTTTGTTTTCACACCCTTCCTTGTACTTTTGGCCACTGCTGGAGGCAGGATGCTATGATATACAGACCCCTTGTCTGAACCAGTACAGCCACTTTCCTGCTCTTAGGTTAAGATAAAAGGCAGCTAAGGATGGAGGAGCATATAGGATGAGATTAAGGCAAAGAGATAAGTGAGGGCTGAGCTGCTGGAGCTTTGGAAACAAAAGTGGTGGAGTTGGAGATTGCCACAAAAGCTGAAAGAATTTACAGAACAGGAGGGAAGGGTTTGTGTACGCAATGATGTCAATAGAGGCAAAGCCCGGCAATGAAAGTGTTATCTCCCAGGAGGATTGGTTTGCCTTGGCCTGAGCCAGCGCTGCTGTGGATGCAAACATTAAGCTTTGATCACAGCTGCCAGAATCTTCCCCTGACACCCAGCAAGGAAAGCAATAGAAACAGGCTAAAGCGTGGCAGCTGTCTGGCTGAGGTGAAACTGCATTTGGAAAGGAAACCGAAGGGGAAAGTGCTGCTGAAGGTGAAAACAAGAAGTGACAGCTCAGGTGGCAGGACAAGGGCTTTATGAGAAGCAGGACGGAGTAACTGGCTGGAATGGACTGTGATTTTTCCTCCTGTAGATAATGTGAGTGACAGCGCAGGGGTGATGTACCACTCACTGTCAGCAGAAGCCTTGTTTTGGTGGTTTCTTTACTGGCAAACAGGAGAAACAGTTCCTGCCCCAAGAATTTACCTGTCTCTTTCAAGAAAATGTATGGCAAGTGTTGGAATAAGAGGAAGGTTAATTAGAGGCTGAAAGTCCTGGTGAAAAGATCACTTAGTGGCAGTGGCTGACAATGTGCAGGTGACTGCTTGTCATTTCTGGGAAACTGCTGCTCCAAAGTTGCCTTAAATTGGAGGCTCACAAGTGCTCAGGTTAATCTCACAGGATGACAGTGTGCCAGCTGGTTCTCCCTTGCCCATCCAGAGGCACAAACGCAGTTGTCCTTGTCACGTCTGGGTTTTGCCCATGTTCTTCCAACAGTCCTTCTAGCCATTGGGCTGAGGACCTCTCTCGTGACCAACAGGCTCACTGATGGCAATACACATCTGTCCCAACTAATCCCAAGAGACAAAAGGCCACCTGCAGCACACAGCCCGTATGTGTCCACCCTCAGCACCAAGAACATTTCCTTGCACAGAGTCTGCCCACGTGGATCATGATATGGTGTGGGCAGGTATTGCAGGGCTCAGAGGAATCCTACAGTGACAGGAGCCTTACCTCTGGGACATGATACTCACCCTTGGTCATGCTGCACCTCGATCATCTGGAAAAGAAACAGTCCAGTTATTCTTACTCCGGAATGAAAATGAGCATGAGGGTGGGGGTTAAATGGAAGAGGTAAGTCTTTCCCCAGAGTTAGCAGTTGTCAGCTTGCTCTCCCAGATGCTGTGAGCATGCACTGATTGGGTATGCAACTGCACTGACACAACCCTTGCCTAGCCAACCTGTATTGATGTTGCTTACCTGTTGCTTTAAATCCAGTCTGGAACCAGGCTCTGTGCTCTTTGGGGCTGGGTCACTTACTGTGATAGTTTTGCAGAAGAGCAGTATTTAGGTGCTGGGTACTCTCCCATATAAAAGATACCAGCATAAGCCATGTGTACAGTTTTGGTATAACCTATTGCCAAGGTATTGTTGTGTTTGCCTGTGCTGTGAAGCACAAAGCAGCTTCTCAGCTCTGGGAAGTCATCCCTGCACCCAGGATAATCACTAGTCCCTCCCGCCTGGACTCTACAGACCTCCACAGGGCTGACGATGATCTGATCCTCTGCATGGACTCAATATTAATAAAGCCACAGAGAAAGAGCAAAAAACGCTAATATATGGAAAGAGTGAACACAGTGAAAAGAGATCAATATTGTTTCCTGTACATATTGTTCCAGATTCAGCATGTTTTAATTTGGAGCACTGCACTGGGTTAGCCCTACCATGTTAGCTCAGAGATACTATGTCTTGTCCTGGCAACAGCATAGCCACATCAACATGGCAGTGCAAGCAGAGGCATTAGAAATTTTTTTTGTAGAATTTGCTATCAGGTTAATGACCCCATCACATAATATGGGCTGTCTCCAGCTCCAGAGCAATCTAGAAAATCTTTTCATGGCACAAACCAGTGCAAGTAGAAATGTCTAAAAACGTAAGAATGGCCAAGGCTCCATCTAGCCAGCTGCCCTGTTTCCATCAATGGCCACAAACAGACATAAGAGTGAAATAAGAACAAGACAAGTGTATATTATAGTTCCCCTGAATACTTCTTCCAGCATTCAACAATTTTCAGCTCAAGGAATTTCTTCTGATGCTGGTCCAGCCAGGTCTATACATGAGAAAATGGGAATGAGAACGGCACATCTTCAGTGCCCATGTTCCGTAGGAGTTTCATTTCACCAACACCACGAACAAGGGATTTCATGGACCGGGCAACAATCTGGACCAACACATTTTGCATGAAACTCACAGACATTTTCCTTCCAAAGAGGTTGGTTTTCACAGAGGATCCGTTGAGAACAGATTTTGTGAAGAAGTAGAGGAGGGCAACATAAACTTGGGAGCAGTGGAAAAGGACAAGGCCATTACCAGAATCCATCTGAAATTCTCATACAGACATTTCTGCATTGAAAAGAGGGAAGTGCACAAAGAGAGAAGTTCACACCAACCTGCTGTCTTCCCCACATAAACAGGATTTGGCTTGTGGAATAATTGCTTCTAGCTGGACACTTCTAGTTGAATACAGTTCTTCCTGAAGGATTTCCCACTTAAGTCTGGCCTTTCATTGGAAAGTTTCACCTCTAAACAAGAATGATCCTCGAGGGAGGAGTGTTTCTGTAAGGGGATGCACAGAGCTGAACATAGGAATTCCAATCCTAATTTATCTTAGGCAGACAAAATTTGTTTCGATGGGAGCATTAAGCGTCCTGCAGCTTGATATAAACTGATGGACTCTTGCTTACTCTTGGCATTTGCTCTTGCAAATGAATCACTGTTACTTCCGCCTCCCTGCCCACCCCTCCACTTGGTTTCTTTTTAATTTTACAGCTTCCTGAGCTTGACACTGGGAAATCGATAAGTAATTTAGAGCACAGTAAATACAGACAAAAACAAGTTATTTTGTACTTTTATAAATATTTGGAAACCAAAATTATCTAAGAAAACAGGTGCTCAGTTGACTCAGCAACCCATCCATCAGCATCACACAGTTAATTGCATAAGATCATAAACATTTATAATTAGAAGGCAAACAAACAAGAATTTTATAAACAGCCCTCTTGAATCAGGCTGCGCATTAAATATTTGTGATAAGGTAATTAAGAATAGATTTACAATCCTGGCGCAGTGTTTAATACTTCGGAGAATGGATTTGATTCTGTGGAGAATGTTCTACAGCCAAGGAGAAAACATTCAATTTCGGCTCTTTTATCCGAGGCTTAAAGTGGTCTCAGAGAAACATTGGCTCTGTCATTGATCAGAGTGGAATTTCATTCATTACAGATCAGACAGCTCATTTAAATATATGTCTAATGTCCCTTGTCATGGGCTGATCCACTTCAGGCCTGCTTCAAAGCTCTGTCTCCTCGGCTGGATCTGCAGGCTTTCCCTAAGTCCTGCTTTTTATGGTTGATACTTTGATCAGAAGATGTCAGAATTTTCAACCGTGTTTCAAAGTAGGGAAGAAAAACCACGTTTTTCTATTATGACATCATGGTGCTTGGTTATGAAAAGCTGGCATCACTACAGGATTACAGCTGTGCAATCTCAGTGGTCTATGGGAACCAGAGGGAAGATCTCTCTTGTACTGTAGAGCCCAACACCATTCCCTGTCCCAAAATAGCCAGATCTGCACACTTAATCTATCCAATGTAATTACTTCTACAGCCAGTAAGCAGGCTCAGCACCCAATTACAATAAATGTGAGAGTCCCCCTGAAGCTAATCGGTGCTCACGTCAGCAGGACTTCTAGTTATGCTTAGAACCAGAGAGGCTAGAAACTCAATCTGTACTGAAGCTAGGGCTTAAACTATGTAAAATCAGATGCAGACCCTAAGAAACCTGGTGGCTGCATCCCATCAGTGAGTAATGGGGAGATCAGCCCTGAGGGTAGGATGACCTTCAGATATTTAGGGTTTTGATATAGCACAGGTTTACTCTAGTAATTATCTGCCATCAGAAACTAGAACAGTCTGGAAAAGGTGGGTGGAGGGTAAAGCCGTAGCATTTGATTCATCAGGGATAACCATAAACCACTTGATTCTGTGCTGACCTCCACACATTGCTGGTCAAGGCAACCTCCTCGTTTAGGCATGATTTTGCTTCTTATTTCTTGTGGGTCTTTTGTTCTTTGCTCTTGCATTTATATGCTTGCAACAGGCAGGCAAGAGAACTGCTCTTCCTAGAAATGTTTTTGATAATCTTGATCCTGACCAAGAATGGTGAAGTGATCCTTATCAAGAACAATGAAGCTATCCATGCGCTGACTCACCCAGTTCTACCTGCTGCTCTGGCTTCAGTTACATGGGACACAAAGGCACTTTCCTAACAGACAGATTGCTGCAAAACAAGACGACTTGGACACCCCCCCCCCCCCCTCATTCTGCATAAATCCCACTCTCTGACAAAGCTTGTTAATTATATTACAGTGTGTCAGCTAAGCCAGTCTACGTGAGATGTTGCAGCTTCCTCCAGCCTCAGTGGAGAAGAACAACACAGTGTTGCAGTCGCTGCTGGACCTAGTGCTTTCGAAGGATCTAGCCACAGCCTGGCAGCTTGAATAACAACAGAGCTTAATACTCAAGTACTGTCATTGTCTAAACAACTTCTAACATTATTTAATCCTTCAATCCTCTTGCAAGGGTGGGAGGATGAGAGAGACCACTGGGAGGTGAGCTAACTGCTGGATGAGCAGCGAGTGAGCTCCTCACTCTCTTTCAAATGCAGAGACCATTAGAAGTCAGATGTCCTGCAGCCCAGTGCCATGCCCCAGACATCAGCTCTGGTATACGCAGATGGGTAGCAGGACATGTGCATTACATGCATACTCGGCGCACACGCACGGTATGAGCTCATCTGCCCTTCCTTTCAAGTGTGTTGTTTTCCCCCTTGGAAGGGAGCAATGACGTACGATGAGGTACCTGCTCTGCAGATGAGCAAAATTTTGCCTAGGATGACAAACCATTTACAGGTATAGACAGACCCTTTTTTTTGCTTGATTGCCGCCTCTGGCCTCCATGTGCATGTCTGCTCTGCTGCTGTGTGTGTGGGGAGAGACTCGGGCTGTGCACACACGTGACGTTGGTGCAGCAGACGTCACCAGCACGTCAGATCCAGTTACACCCCCTCCAAACACACGCCGTTAGCTGGGTGAATCATGCCTATGCAGCATGCAAAACCAGTCCAGTGATAGATAAACCTGGGGCGTTTATTGGTACACAGATACTGTTTTGCTGTAAGAGCATAACTCACTCAGCTGCATTTACGATCTGTTTATTGATTGCTGAGATAAAGCTGTAATCCTTTTAATTCAGGGGAAAAGGGATCCAGCAGAGCAGGAGCACCGGTGCTCTGCCAGTCGGTAATTAAAATACATGATTTATTGTTGAATAAACACTGGCTGAGGGAGAGCTGAGCTAACCAGCTATCTGGGGGCAGGATGCTGGGATAGGTTTATGGTTCTTTCTAAAGTTTTGTTTCTGTTTTATGTTTATTTCTTTCCCCCTTCCCTCCAGGTCTAATAATACACGAAGGGCCCTCGGTTTACCGGATTTTTAAACGGTGGCAGGCGGTCAATCAGCAGTGGAAAGTGCTGAACTATGACAAAACAAAGGACATGGAGGAACAAAAAACAGGGACCAGGACAAATCAGCGCCCCTCCTCCCAAACCACCCACTCGTCCTCCACTGGTGGTACAGCCACTAACTCCGCTCCAGCCGACAGCGGGGCACGGGCTGCCGGCCATGCCACAGGCACCCTCTCTGACCACCACTGTGCTTATACCATCCTGCATATACTCAGCCACCTGAGGCCTCACGAACAGAGGAGTCAGTCTAGTAGTAACAGAGAGCTCGTCATGAGGGTCACGACGGTCTGAGCCGAGGAATTCAGGAGGCCTTAACAAGAAGCGGAGGAGACAAAGAACTCATAAAGCAGAGGAGCATGGTGTGCCTTTTTCTTTCTCTTTCCTTTTCTTTTCTTTTTTTCTTTTTTTTTTTTTCTCCTCCTCTCCTTTTCTTTTTTGGTAACTGCACAAGATATAAGAGGCGGCACCTGGCCAGCTGAGGAAAAAAGCAGGTGGAGGGAGAGCTGCACACTCATGCTAAAGAGGTTAATGTTTTCCAGCCAGTTTAAAAAAAAAAAAAAAAGAAAAAAAAACAACAACACAAATCACAAAAAAACCAACAAAACAAGTGCAATACAGACTACAAACTGAGTAGGCAGAGTTCTGGGGAAGCAGAGGAACAGACGGCTTAGCATGTCTTATAAATCCTATTACCTGGAATAGGTAATGCTCTGTACACACCCCCCGTACACACACACACGTGCACACAAACACACACACACACACACACACAGTGTGAGATTTATAAAAACAAGGAAGGGAACAAAATATTTGGAGTATTTTTATTGTCCAGACTCTAATTAACCAGGGCTATGAGTTGTTTTGTTTCCTGAGTCACTCTGGAGCCTTGTTCGATTTACCATAAGATACCTGAAGTGAAATGGCTGGGGATTTTTCAGTATTGATTTACAGAAAGAGAGATTGAATCATCCCACCAAGAAAATCTAACAAAACCCAGGCGTACCCAAATTTCACCAAAATCCTGTTTTTTCATAATGTTCCTGACAAGGGGTTTGTGAGGGAGGAATAGGGAGGGGGGAGGGCACTCCATGAACTTTATTCAACATATAGGCATTTTTGGCAAATTTTGTACAAACACTCAGCAGGTGTTTCAAGCACAAGTACTGGTGTGATTTATGCCTTCATAACCCCAAATCCAGCATCCAAATCTTGCCACTCACACACATCATTTTCCATGCAGACTTTCCAGATTAATTTCCTTTCATTTTACTCTGATCACAAGAAGCTGATCCCTCTTGCTGGGTTTCTGCTTCCTTGCTGATTCAGACACTCATGCATTACAGATGTACATCTTTTTTTTTTGGTGTCTGTATCCCTGCTGCTCGATTTGCAACAGTCTCACTCAGTCTTGTAGGCTGAGCCTTTCACATCCAGTCTGTTAGTTTATTACAGAGTCTATTCCATTCAATCATTCAAGAGAGAGTTAGTCTGAAGAGGGAGCACAGTTGCTGATTGAATATGTAACACTTCTAATAAGTCTCCTTCTCTGGGATATGTCCTCGAAGGTACTGGTTGCTCTTCAGGAACATTCTCTTTCAATGCACAATGGCTGAATCATCTGTGGATATTAAAGGGACACTGTCAAGTACTTTTAAAATAGTTTTTAGGGTTTGGGCTTTTTTTACTCTCCATTGTTTGTAATATTCTCTTACAAGCTTGAAAATAAAATTTCTTTCCCTACCGATTTTGTCCTTCTCCATTTGGGCACGTATCGTTCTCTCCACTCACCCCATTCCTTTCACCATCCCCGTCCTTCCCCTCCCCACCTTTCTTTTGCAACAGGAGGAAATCCATGTTACTGATTTCCTGCTGACTGTCCTCGCTCTGTGGAGGGTATGTCCTAGCTCTATGGGGTTGAGCTGTTTTGCCAGTGTAACTGCCACAAAGGAAGTGTAAGAGCAGGAACGCTAAAAAAATGGAGATTAGCTAATTGAGGAGCAACAGCTCAGCAATCCCAAAACAATGAACCTATAGTGATCAAGCCTGAACCCAGCTCCCTCCAAAATTAAGATAAGGACTTCAGCCAAACTGCACCCGTTTAGCAGCAGTGCTGAGTAACATTGCACAATGGCTGTGTCTAACTGCCCTCCATCATCGTACCAGCACCTCTCGCAGCTTCTGTTGGAGCCAGGGCAAACACAAGCTACCAGCCATCATGGGTCAGGTGTTTCTGGACCAGAGAAGGTGTCAAACTTCAGCCTCCGGGTTTGAACACACCAGCCATTCTGCAACGTTGAAGATGGAGGTTAGCATCTTAAGGCAGGTCATATTTTTCACCTCGATTACTTGACAGTGTCCCTTTGAATATCAGAATGCAACAGAACAGGTACTTTCTCTGACAGAGAATGTGGGAGGTGAAACACCGGCCAAGAAAGCTGACTTACTGAGGACCCATGTGAAACAGCATGGCTTCTGAGGCCACTGTACCTTTATCTGACCAATCTTACTATCTACCAAAGAGTGCTTTTGGAAGAGGGGAGGGAAGGGATGTTGGTGGGCAGAGAGAGAGGGAAGATCATCTCTAAAAGCAGCTACCCCCAGAATGAAGGTGTTGCAACGAATGGTCTCTGGAAGAACCGCTTCTGATCCACAGTAGAGAGAAACCTGGCCAAAGCAAGCAAACACAGCAGCCTCTCGCCCCCATGCCTGTCCTGGAAGCTGTCCTCATTCCAAGAGATGAGTAATTATGGTGGTTTGGGGAAAGGGGAAGCACACACAGATGAAGGGACAGCTGTCAGACATGATGTTGTTTCCCTCCCTGCCCTCCACTCATTTAATATGGAGAAGTCAAATTCCTTTAATTTGGCTAACGGCTAAAAGTTTATGAGGTCAGAAGCACAACTTGCCGTGAAAGAGTGGTGTGATCTAGTACTCTGAGCACACAGGACTCTGCATACTCTCACTCCAGCTCTGCCACTGACTCTGTAGCCTTGGGCTGTTTGGCTCAGTCCCCCTCCACGCAAAGGGGGAATAACAATACGTACCTACCTCACAGGGGTGTTGTGAGAATCCACGTTGGTAAAGCCTGTCGAAGTGCTAAGTCTACCACCGGTAGTCACAAAGCGTGTGGTGGGGGTGAGCAGCGCTGCCCTTTTGCTGGTTACAGTCCGAATCACTCAGCGGGAGTCCCACCGGCCCTCTCCTGCTTGGAGATCCTCCTTGATCCGAAGCGGAGGGTGTCGTCCGAGTGCCCTCTCCTCCATTGCATGACATTTTAAGCGGCTGTGAGGTGCAGGGTAGTGACAGACGTGATGTCCTACTTGACCAGGGATTTGCTACAACGTTTTCTATATCTGTGGGGTTTGTTGGTTTGGTTTTTCCATATATTGTGCTTAGAAATAAACTTTCCACTTAGGGCTGGCGGTTCGGGGTCTCTTCTGTTGCATGGCAATGTATACAAGTCTTATTGTCTGTCTTACTGTGCAAATGACCCCGCAGCCCAATTTCAGAGATGGGCATGGTCTGAGCCTTTTCATAGTGGCATAAGACTCAAAAGCCTGTCTAGACTGTTTAATATTTAAACAACACTATGAACTTGTCAATTGTATGTGTTCTGTGCAATACGAAGCATGTCATTAGCTGGCTTGATGGGCAGAGGGGATAAAGGAAGGTCAAAACTTGTTCAAAGAGCTTCATACATGTGCCAGCATGGAGCCGAAGGGCTGCCACCAGCAAAGCAAACTCGGGGAAGCCACTGGAAACTGTTTTCAGAACAGTTTACTCCAGAACAAGGTACTTCTGAGTTTATGAACTTCTAGGCTGCCAGCCTGAGAGAACAAGTGCAAATTTAGTGTGGGGTTTGGGGTTTTGGATTCTCTTATTTCTTTCCTCCCCGAAGTATTGATGGCAGAAATACTGATGAGGGTCTCGCTTCCATAGCACAGTTCTCTCGTCTCCCACAATCTCCTTGTGCCATCCCCTTTGTGCTACTATGCAGGACTTTAAAAGGTGCAAATGGAGAGAGTACGCTCCCGAGACATGCAAAATACATTGTGTATTGCGGGATTCTAGCAGACAGAAGAGATGGGGCAGAGCTATGCTACAGAAGGCATTTCTTCCTCCCCACATCTTTCCTCTAGTCTTGTCTGCTGGGTACCTGAAGAGACGTTCTCTGTATTTTGTTACAAAGCAGTCAGATCAGCTTCCACCGACAAACAAAGCTTGCAGAGTTTGGCAGCTGTTTCTCCCAGTGGAGAAAATACCAGGTCCTATCACTGTGGAGACCCCTCAGTTCTTGGGCTTTGTGATCCTCCAACACCGTTCGGGGGTGGTCAGCGTGGAGGACTGTGTTCAGCCATCATCAGAGATTGTGTGTGTGTGGTCCTGCTCATTCTTGTGATTTCTGCTAGTGCCCTGATTTTCCGTTGGTTTTGACATGTCTTTCTGGTAATGCTCTTCTGGTTATGCTCTTCAGAGGTGTTTTGCTCTGTGTCAGTTGCCAATGCTGTTCTTGCCTACTGAAACATCAGTGCTGACCTCCAGCTTCCACAGCTCTTCCATTCTTGCCATCCAGTCTCTTGGTAAATACCCACTGCCACATTCAGACCCTCTTCCTCTGTGCCTGCAATGGCTCGAGCACATGCACTAACCCAAGGGTCATCAGAGAACACAGGGACCATTAAGAGTCTGTATCAATAGTCGGACTCCGTAACCATCTGTCAGTCCTCTTTGATATATATTCACTTGACCAGTCCCAGTGCCTGTTGTTAACTGGTTGCCACAAAAATCCCATAATACTAGCAAAACCCATATACCCATCTAATGCTTGGTTTCCAAGTTCAAATGTCAGAAGTGATGGACTGTTTTTCAAGTAAATCAGATGTGTTCCCTGTTGTGGTTTTCCAAGCAAGGTGCTGAAGAGGTCCATGTCTTACCTCACCATGACGGGCAACCCAAGGAAAGGGCAAGCCAGCAGCGTAGATTTGAGTCAAGAGGCGTCGGCTGTTCACTATGTTTTCACTTAGGGAGACAGGAAAATAGCGCTCATGCCTGCCAGGTCACCGACCCTTCTCAAAGATGTTTTATCTGGCAGCAGTAAAACATCAGAGCCAATGGCTGTAGATGGAGGAAAATTCTGAAGAATTTCCAGTTCTGAAGACTTTCCAGTTCTGAAGACCATCCCCTGCCCACGTGTGCTGGTCAGTCACTCAAGCATCTTTTCTTTGTTTTCCTCAAGAGAAAAAAGATTATTTTGACTAAGCAAAGTACTACTACTCTTCCGTGTAGGAGGAGGCTGCACCATTAGCACTTCCAACCTGTGGTTCATCCACCAGGACTCCTGCACATCTCCTTGTGAGAAGGCATGGCCAGAAGACCTATTCCTTCCTCGTACTATTATATGTCGGTCAAGCACTTGGAGGGAAATAGTCAGCAGTGCAATTGCCTTAGTGACTACTGGCTGAGTATCCTAACCTCCTCTCCACTATCACCTCATCTGTGACTGTTCCTTCTCGTTCCTGAGCCAACAGATGCCTCATCCCCTCTGCCATGTCTAAACTCCAGCCCTGAAGATCTGCTGAGCAGACAGACACAGGATTCCTCACAGACTAGTTTTAGAGTCTTCTGCATCCTTCATATGTATCCAAACAGGCAAATTCATTTCATTGATAGACTATGGCATATTTGAATCCTGAGAGGAGAAACAAATGAGGAGCTTATTGCATTGACCTTCACCTCTTCTTCCACGTTGAAGGAGATAGATACAGTGAAAACATCAGTTGGTTTCCATACGACAGCAATGAGCTGATGGCTCTAAGAATATTTCCCTCAATAATGCAAGTCTGACATGCTGCAGTTACTGAAGGCAGCCTTTGATCTCACATCTATCACACTGGATACAAGGAGAACAGAATCTGACAATTTTGTGGCATTTACACAAATACCAAAACTATCTTAGTTCATTATTCAAATTACCTCCAGGTCAGTGGGTGAATTTCTCCTTTGATGAAAGAATGATGTTTTCTCTTCCATAACTGGAATTGCAAGATAAAATATATGTACACATATACATATATATTTACAATTGTTATCCTGAAAACATAAAGAAAAGAAAAAAACCTGAAATGAACCTGAAAGAATATTTAGCTGTATTGAGTAAGGATTGACAGGAGGTAGGGAGTTGCTGCATGGAAAGTACGACATATGATTTGACTTCAGGCAAAGAGAAGACGGAACAGGGAAATGCTTTTATGTGACCTCTGGCCTGTCTCTGGTTCACGCTCATTATTGTGTAGCATTTAATTAATGCAGAAAACATTATGTGGAAAACAGATGCTCAGCTCCAGCAGCAGGAAACACACTGAAGACCCCTCAAACTTATCTGAGCCATACTCAAACAAGCACAATGATGCAAAAGCACAAACACCTGCCATCAAGAACTGTTTGAGAAGAGATGGATTTCTGAACAGAGACAAGGACTTACAGAGACATTCTTTTCCAAGCCACAGCGACAGTATTTTTCCCAGCTTGTTTACTTCTTATTATTAACCCCCTTTTTTTCCAAGCATCTTAGGAAAAAAAAAGAAAAGAAAAGAAAAAAAGGATTCTGATACCCAGGACTTAAAGAATTAAATAAAGTAGAGAAGAGGTACTAAGGGAAGATGTTCCTTTATATGTTGTGTTATGCATCAAGATGTGCTTTACCAGAGTTAGGACATCACATTCAGTTCCCTCCTTGCTCAAAGACAGTCTGAGTGATTGAGTCTGCTCATAATCAAGGAGGCTTCCTAGAGAGTAGCCTTCTACAGGGGACCACAGCTTCCCTCTGGATGGGACAGCCAGCATCAGGCAGAGATGTTTTGCCTCCAGTTGCATCCCTCTGTGGCAGGATGACAACCTGTTGTTAGCAGGTTGTTAGCAAGTCACTGTTGGGCAGTGGGAGCATCTATCAGCTTATATAAGTTTTGATATTAATAATTACAAGAATTGCATAGGCCCAGTGTGCTCCTGCAAGTGACCTGTCTCATCCTTTCACAGTGCAAGTTGGTGACAGAGCTACTCTGCTCTTTGCTCTTCATTACAAGACAGCTTTCCTTTAAAATCCACCCTGCCACCCTTCTCTGGGAGTTTTTCCACTGCACATTACAAAGGTTCAGTTTAGTCCTTTTTCCTAGAAGGATGAACAGACCTCTACCTAACCCACCTGATCTTCCTTCCCAGCTAGAGAGACAAAAATTGATGTTCTCTGAACAGCTGATCTCAGTACCTATGTTCTTATGAGATTATATTCCCCCTCCCCTTTCACTCACTACTCCATAATCTTCACTTTTCTTTGGAAAGGGGTGATTCATTGCTACTAAATCGTAGAGCATCTTTCTGAGACAGGAGCATGGACAGCCCTTCTACTCCTTGCTAACAGGCACACAAACCTTCCTCCCATCCCTCTAGACTGGTGTGGCCAGCAGAACCCTTTTTCATGGAGTTTAGCTTCTTGATCCAGAAGAGCAAATGCTTTCAAGCATCTCCTTCACCGCTATCAAGCTGTGGGATAATGGCATGGGGAATCTTTTGTTTCTTAGCCTCAGGGTAACTAGAGTGGATGTTGCACCTGAGCCAAAAACACAGTGAGGACAAAGCACTTATATTTTTAGATGGTGGTAAAACTGGGTGTGGTCTGCCCTGATGACAGGGGAGCAAGAATCTTTGTCAGATTTATACGGTAACAAAGCAAAATGGCCTTGTCCCTCATGTTTTTAGCTCATACACATCAGCTCTCCATTATAAACAAACCCTCTGTAGGCAATGCAGGCCAGGCTTGGGGAGGAAATCTTCCTCATTCCAGAAGCACAACCAGCCCATAGCTATGCATCAACCCCTTCAGGACTGTTGCCCCAGAGAGGCTGAGAGTAAGAAGGAGGTAGCTAGTGGGGATGGCAAGAACACTTCCCTGGATCTTCATCCCCAGTGGGCAGAGTCCCCAGTAGGCTAATTCTGCATCTCCTCACGTGAGTCCCCTTTGAAATCACTCCCAAGGACTATGGTCTGATCCTTCACTACTACAGGGTCTGCCCAGGAGAGGAAGCAGTGTCTCTGCATGGATCTCCAAGGTCTGTTGGTAGGGTCCTGAGTTGGGCCTGGAAGAAATCACTATGTTCACTGAGGGATGAGATGAGTCAATGGCGTGTCCATGCAGAAATACTCTCTTTGAGACTTCTACAGAGATGTCTGTGGGGTTGGGAGGGGGGGTTGGTTTTGTTCAGGGCAGGAAGCACGGGGAAGGGAAGGCTGCAATGTAAGAAACAATCAATCAGCCACAAGGGAGGGGTTGACTAAGAGGAATGACCATGTCGACTGTGTTACTGTCCCGTCATTCTCCTGAACCCAGAATGGAAACTTCCAAGTGCTCTTCATGAGCTTACATTTATTAGAAAACTATTCCTGGGTGTTCAAGGTTGTTTTCTAATGAAAATATACATAATAAAAAAAGGAAATGAACGACTCTTGTTAATCTTTTCCTCTCCTCTGTTAAGCTGTAACACACACTGTGAAACTTACCTCCTTCCCTGTTTGTTTACTGCCATTCCTGGTCAATAAAATCTCTTTCTTTCTGGTCATGATCCACACAGGGCCTTATGCAGTAAGCTTTCATCTTCTGCCTACACATCAGAGGTCAAGACTTCACATAAGGGATTTGAATAAAATGCCATGGCTTAGCACACATAACACAATGTGTTAGCATTTTGACTTATCATTTGTTTACAGCATTAAGCAGCAAAAATCGTTTACCCAGCTTCACTATAAGGTTCATGTGTAGCGCCTTCCCTGTGTGCAAGAGAGAAGCTTGAGGCAACCATGGCAAGTACAGGCAAGCACTGAAAAATGCTGCTATTTTCAGAGTACCCACTCTGGTGCGCTAGGTCCTTCCCAGGGACAACACAGAACTATCCTTGACAATGAACATCTCCCATCTAAGCGGTACTGGAGTCAGCCCTTGCTCCAGGGCTTTATCTTCTACAAATTGCTCTGTGAACTTCAAGACACAGGGAACGCTCAGAGCAAGCTTGCACAGAGAAAGTGAGGACGATGGAAGCAATCACCAATGCCATGGTAGGAAGGGGTTGGTAAAGAGCTAGGCTAGATCCGCAGCTCCTCTCCTGAATGCTGGGCACATGACAGCAAGCTGTACCCCAGGACATCTTTTGAGGCTGCCCCTTGTTTCTGTAGTGCCCACTGAATGCCTAGAGTATCACTTTTCAAGGTGATGTGCCTAGAAGCCCAGTGCAACCAGCTGCACAGCCTCCCTGTCTGAGGAAAGCAGGGGCAGCGTTTCACCAGGCAAACACAGACTTCACAAGAAGCTCTGAAAACTCTTCCTCTGCCAAAGGGTCACAGAACTTTCCCATGCTTGCTCATGTGAGGATCCTGCCCTGAAGGGACAGGCAGAGTCTGTTCCTCATCCTTCCCCTGGAAACCAGATAAGTCCTTTTCTTCTCTCTCTCTTTTACTCTTTTTTTTTTTTTTTTTTAATATAGGTCTATTCCAATAAGTCTATCGAAATTCACGGAGAGACAGAGAGGGACAAGGGGACAAATGGAGAAAAGGAAATGGGCAGGACAAGGAGCTGCTTGGAAAGAAACAGCTGTGCTAATCAGAAATGCAGGACAAAACACAAGGGAAGGGGATACGACAGCGGAAGCAGTGGCTGGGGGCAGAAGATAGGGAGCAGGGGTAGGACTGGCAGAAAGAAAGGAGACATCTGGTGTGAAGAGGCTGGTGGCAACTGTTGATTACTGCAGCAATAACATCGACAGTTTGGAGAAAAGAGGGCAAGACAGGCCCTAGAGGATCCTCAGGGAAAGGAGGAAGGAGCCATGAAACACTGGCAGACGGGACTTCACAGAGTCCTCTCCAACCAACCTTTCTGTGAGTCCAGGACCAAAACTGGGTCTTTCACAGACTACAGCCTCACAAACAACCCTCTTGTTAGATTATATCCCCCGATTAACAAAAAGCTGCATCACCCAGGCTAGGCAAACACAAATTACTGTGCATGTCATCTTACTTGTAACTCAATTATTCTTACCAATATGTATCATTCCTAATTCAAGGTGGCCTCCCAGGGCTTGTTTTATTCTGTGCACGCAGCTATGTTGCTAAAAACCATAATGTGCCCTGCCCGCTCAGACCAAAAGTAATTTCCTACACCAGCCAGCCAGGGCTCTGCTGAATTGTAGCAGCTATAACACACTGTGGTCTTTGCCAGCTCAGTGGATTTCAGGAGAAATGGGATGCTGAAACGCTGGGTTGCTCTGGAGAGACAGAAGATTGTCTGTAAAACAAGGAGGTTTGAGTGATACTGCAGCCTGGATTCCCTCACACACAGGCAGGAGTGTTGCCAAAACATTGGGATTTGAGCTCAAGCTGCAAAATTCACAGCAGAATTGCAAAAATCACAAGCTTGAGAGTAAAAAGCATTTCAGGCAAGGCGGTGGCAGGAAGAAATTTTAACCACTGGGAATGTGAAACTATTTCGGTTTAGAAATGGGTGAGAATTTCAAAACCTAACCTACAATGAATGTAGGTGTATCTGCATGGGGAATATATTTACCTGAATCTTAAAAAGAAAATAATCTGGTTTGAGAATTTCAAACAGCAAACAGTGTCTCCCATCTAGAAGTTACTGGCCACTTCCAGAAGTGACACAACAGCTGTCTGCTCAATGGCCAGCAGATGCTAATCCCTGAAGAAGATGGCTAACAACTGTCTGCAATTACACTGATAAAATTCCCAATGTAATACAGGTCTATAAGACAACTAGTTTATTAATTCTGAACGAGATCACCTAAGGGCCTCACATAAAACTGACTGAAATCAGCAGGATTTTTCCTCAGGCTTGAGTGGACACATAGGATCAGGACTGTGCCCTTGGGGCATTTCATGCTCTCAGCTCCTCAGTACTCGCATCTTCTGGGTTTACAATCCAGAAGCAAGAGCACAGGAGAGCAGCAAGTGGATCATGTCTGTGAGGCCAATGGAGCCAGTCTTACTGCAGGATTTGCAAAAGTCACTATTTTTACCATCCACCACCAAAACAACCTCATATCCCTGTGAATTAATAGCCATTAATCTTAAAGCATCATCTTTGCAACAAAGTTTGCGTGAATCTGCACACTTATGTCCAGTCATGCTTACGGGTGTAAATACATGCGTGTGTGAGATGGCACTCAAACTGCTACGGGCACACACAAAGTTACTGCAAGGCAAGCCCAGGGATGTGCACCAGCCGCGCTGTGATGACTCCTGACGTGCATGGTCTTATCACCCAATAAACTGGCAGTCAAAGTGGAAATGTAGTTAGTTACCTTGCGTCTACAGGGGAAAAGAGCCTATTCACAGGCAGTGATGGTAGATTAGCTGAAACGTTGCAAGTTCATTACCAAGAGCAGTTACTCATACATCTGTAAACAAGGCCTAACATTCCCCAAAACAGCCAACAGTAGCCCCATGCATCTGGGCAAGACACAGTCACAGAGTTGCACATCTTACAAAAAATAAAGTATTCCCCTCCCTCTCATTTTGAATTTAGCTGGGAGTAACAACCACTGATTACTTAATGTAAACAGTGCCCTGGTTATTGAATGCACTAAATAACAATAGACATCCATAAACTCACTTATTTTATATACTTTTTAAATGCCCACAGCTTTCTCTAGTTTGTGAATGCTGTGAACTTTATTGCATCACTAAAGCCTTACTGAATGTTGGAGCAGTCTCAGGTCAGAGCACAATGGATCATTTTCAAAGCTATAAGCAGAGTAAAGGGAGGCTAAATCATTTCACTAAATTCCCACTTTCACACACAATCCATGTGTTTGTCCCTTCCATTCAGACAAGGTTTCATGGTGGTGAAAGATGCCAGATCTGGAGTTGTTTCTGTTCACAGCACATGGAGTGACCCTGAAAGCTATGTCTGTTCTCAGTCTCCAGTAACACCCTTTGAGCAATGCTTAAGGCCATATATTTCAACCTGCCTTTGTACGTATTTAACATAGGCATCTGCAGCTCACCCAAATTTATACATCTAAAGGCCACTTGTCAAATTCTAAGCTGCCTTAGTAATCATCAGAGAAAAATAGGTACCTCCTAGGAATTATTCATCCCAATTGTATTCAGCACCAAACTGCCTACACAGTTGTCTAGTATGACTTGAGATGCTTGACTGGCCTCCAGTGTCTCAATTTTAAATTGACACCCATCTCTAAAGTTAGGAAAAAAGCACCCACCCCTATTTTGCATGTATGGGGTAGCCAGCAGTCGAATCAGTCGTGTTTCCCCTGACTTTATTAATCTAAGGAGGTAAGTTAGGCTGCCCAGGCTGAATACAAGATGTGGTCCCCAAAAAACTGCTTTCTTCACTCATCTTACTGAAAAAGGGAAAAGGAACCTAAGGGATTTGTGAGGTTCTCCTACCATCCACAGTCAGTATGAGACTCCAACCACCAAACATCTTAGCCCTGCAGTTAATTGTGCTTATGGTCTACAGTTTGTTACATCTGTTACTTGCAACCTGTCTTCTATTCTCAACTTTTGTTCTGAATTCGCAAAAAGGATGAAGTAATTCAGGGTGTTCAATTCAGGGGATTTTTTAAAGCGGAATCCCAAAAGAACACTGTTCAACTTTTCCTAAAAGTAAAAAAACTACTTTCTAGGCAAATTTAGGGCTCTCAAATTACTGCTACCTCCTGAAAATGCAGGCCTGAATTTCTAAACTCTAAGGAGAAAACCAGCATTTTTTAAATGGCAAACTCTGCAAGGCTGTGAATGAAGCCTGGCAAAAAGCTGTTCTCTGAACAGCCAAGCAGCTAGTCCTACGACTGTCACCATTTGTGACTCGTGATACTGCAGAGAGCTCTCATCATTACAGTGCATCTTGTACCAGAAGCATCTTTCAGAGCTTTGGGGAATTGTTTGTTTTCTTGTTTAAAGACTGCAGTAGGGGGAAAAAGTCCTGAGAAAACAGAAAAGGGAAGCTAGTGAGAGGCTGAGTACCCAGGCAGAATGGAACAACTACAGCCACCATAGTCAACAAGCTGACCTGATGGAAAGCACAGCCTCATGCTAAATGACAGCCCCTGGATTAGAAATCATCCCTGAAAATGTTTAACTAAGGCATTTGCCTGACAGCGAAAGCAAACAATAAGCAGCATACAGGGGTGCATTGAGGCTTTAAAACTCTATTTGCAAGGTTGAAGGAGATCAGGGGCTCAACAAGCCAAAGCTGTTGGTGTCCGTTATATTTTCCAAAGTAACAGATCTATGAAAGGAAATCACTCATGACCCCACACAACAAGCAATTGGTGTTTTACAGGGAGAGGTCCACACCCAGGAGACATTCCTTGGACTGCCTTTCTCAGCTACCCAAACAGCAGTGCTCCTCCACCATCCCTTGACCTGCAGCCTGTCTCAGTCTCCCCTTCTGGAAAGCCAAGACTTGCTATTCTTCTGCAGAGCAGGGGCAGATGTCAGTGGCTTCCCATCAGCACTCCATCCCCACCAGCAAGTGGGCCACTGGGCCAGAGCTCACAAGCACCAGCAACTATGGTGGGATCACACCTATACTTCATATGGACATCATCAAAGGGGACCAGTAATTCTGTTCCTTGTCCTGGGCTTGATTTGAACCCATCGTGTTACACTAAAACTACAGCCCGGGAGGCATTTGAAACACTCACAGCACATTTCTAAGCACACTGTTTCTGAATGTGTGTAAAAAAATCCCATTACTTTACCTCTCCAGAAAAAAAGTCCACTGCTGCCTTTGGCATCTGTCTCCACACTTCTTCCACACTTTTCTTTGGGCTTGTGGTGGTATTTGCTGCTGTTACTGAGATGCACGAGATTATGCAACTGTCTAGCATTTTGATTTAATCAGCTAGGGGAAAAAAACTGTTCCAAATTCTATTAATAACTGGCAGCCAGCTCCCTCCTTCCCTCCCTCCCTCCCTCCCTCCCTCCCCAAATTACCACAGAAGGAGGATCACAGACAGATCCCTGCAAGCACAAACTAGCAGCCTGACTGGATCAATAACAGCCATGGAGCCAGAGAATTGCAATGAATTCTGGGTAATTAATCTGCCAGGGAAAGACAATCTTAATTAAGAAAAGCCAAGCTGTTCTTTTCCCAAACCTTTTGATTAATAAAGCCACAGTATTGGTTTGGCTGAGTATTTTGGTCTAAATTTTAATGGATTTTGTGTTCCTACCACATGTTCCGAAAGCAACCATGCAAGCAGTGGTAGAATCTTCAAGCAGCAGTCAGAGATGTAAATGCTTTACTTTGCCTTCTTGAAACCACATTAAAGGTGAATGATCTCATTATTCAGGATGGACTCAGTGCTGGGGAGAAGCACTGGCTTCACAGCTTGGATGGACAGTGCCATGGAGAGGTTGCCCCCATCCTCATGTAAAGCAGCTACACTTGAGTTAAGACTGGGACCCTCCCTCCCCTTCTTCTCAGGAAGAGCATCCAGGACAAAAGGTTTCCTCAGAAGGCCAAAGCTCCTGCTTTTACAACCCTTTCAGTCAATCCTGGAAATATCATTTGGAAGCAAAGGCAGCTTGCCAGCACCCATATTAGGTTGCAAGCAGCCATTTGGATATGAACAGCTGTACAGGTCACTCCAAAGTTCCTGAAGCAGCTCTTGTCATGAGGCAGTCATAAGTCCTCCCAGGCACCGCATCAAGATTTAGGAGTATTGGGTATATTTCAGAGACATGGGATTTAAGTTCTTTGTTCTTTTGCTTCTGGTTCTACTTCAAACTCCTCATTTCATGTGTGATAAGTATCTACGGCAACACCTATCCTAGTATGCTCGGCGTGCTCAGGACCCTTCTCTGGTGCTGATGCCAATTGGCACAGACTCAGCCAAGTCCAAACTCTTATTCCTCAGGGCAAAAAAAGGCCAAAGGGTGGCCACATCCAAACTGTCTATTGCTCCCAAACTGTGTTAACTCCTGAACCGCACTGGGTACTCTCATGGAGACAGCCTGGGTCAAAAGCATGTCAAAAGCTACGCTAACAACTCACCAAGACAGCTCCAGTGCCCGGGAGTGTTTCCTGGGCATCCATTCATGATGGAGGATGTGTCTCAAACCACTTTGGTAGGGCATATTCAGAAAGACCCAAGAAACTCCCCCCAGAGTGGCACTATTCCCCAGCATGGACTTGATCAGCTGCGAGCAAAACCCTCCTGCGGCAATTTTCACATCCAGTTTTGAGGTCCTGAGAAGGTGTATTCTTTTTATTTCCCCAAGGTAAGAAGGCTGTTTTGGTCTGTGAGACATGTGGCAGTTGATCACATTTCTGTCCTGACACAGCACAAAGAGCCAGGAGACCAGACAGTTCAGGACACAATGTGTCTGGAGGCACTGGGTGAATTGCAAAGAAATTCTAGAGACTTTCAAAAGGAACTTTAATCTCACCAGCCCCCCTCATCTTTGCAGGTCAACCTCTACTCACCTGTCTGAAGCCAAGGAGGGCCTACATATTTATTCACAAAAATTAGCATTTTCCCTAATGGTATCCTGGATACAGGGTAATTATGGTAAAGACTGATGAAAATCATTTAACTCCTGCTATGGGGACAGCATGATGGCAGCTAGATTAAAGATGTCTTTTATAAACCATCACAGAGCAAGAGAATGTGATAATGAATGAGTTAATTACACCAGCATTTGAGGCTGATACTACCCATCTGCCGCTTTGATTAATTAAAACTCTGACGGACAACAATGAGGCTCTTCTCAGGTCTGAAAGCAATTAATTGCCAAAGTCCTCAATAAATCTAACAGCATCACTGACTGAACTGGCAGAAAAGACCACTTCGAACAGTCCCAGAACAGAGGCAGCAAAGCAGATTATGGAGTTTGAAGCATCCCCAACATGATGCATTAATCTTTTGATGTAACACTGGGAGCTGGGGCCTAGCAATTTCAACTTCTTGTTTAATCTCCTTCTCTCTCCCCTTTCTTTCTTTCCTCTCAAGATCAGAGGAAGTGGCAGTCTCAGTAAAGGACATGAACTGCTGAGGACATTGTTAAGGAGACATTGGCCCTTTTTATTCGTTGTCCAGACTCTCCAAGCAGTTATGAATGGGTTAAATATTTGCTCTTGAATGTCTGTTCTCCTTGGACCAGTTGTAACCAGTCCTGACAAAGCCAGATTTTTGGAAATGCAATGGACAGCCAAACTCTTCCAATGCTTTCCCTGTTCATCATTCAAAGAATGACAAAAAGCAACAGCAGTTGCCCAGAAAGTGGTGGCAAATCAAATCCCTCTATGGGCAGGTTAAGGAAAGACTCTGAGAACGAGACACAGACCATGGGGGTCAGGAGCAAAGGCAGGGCATGAGGAACAGAAGATGAAGCTGATCAAAGGACTTTCTACTGTGAGAAATCCTAGACTCCAGAACCACTTTCCAGGGTAGGTAAAAGGGGAAAGCCCTAGTGCTCTATCATTCAAGAGCAAAAAATGTTGTCAATGTACTGCAGGGAAAAATGGCCACAGCCAGCAAAGAGGGGAGGAATTAATGCTTTTCACTTTTCGCCCTCTGTCTACACTGAACATCAGTCTTGCAAACTAAGCCCAGCTGGGACACAATAGGATTTTGAGGGAACACCATGAAAGACCACTTTCTTTTGCAGCAAACAGGGCTAGAGGACACCAGACTATCTTCAAAGCCAGTGCAGCTCAAACACATAGTTTGGAGACCTTGCACTACAAAGTGCTGCTTTTTCAGAGAGATGGGGAAAAAAAGCCTTTCCTTCCATTTTTATCCTACTTATGCATTGTTAAGCAGCTCTTACATTTCACCTCGAACAGTTACAATTGAGGAACTAAAGCTTCTTCATACTACAGATCCAAGACAATGATTAATAACAATTATCAGCAGTGATTAGTTAATATGACCATAATACAACAATCCCACTGCCTGCCAGTCAATTGCAGGCATCAGCGCGTTGAAGCATGACAGCTGTTCTCATTAAACACTGCCTCGCTCCTGAGGACAAGAGGAGAATCCTCTTTGCAGCAGCAGCAGCCTCAGCTGAGTGTGATGCGGGCTGCAACTTCCCATGCTGGAATGGGGCAGGAAACAGTGAGTTTAGACATGTTGAAGTCAGTGCAGAGATCATTGCTCTATAATCACGTTAGAGAGAGAGTAATTATATCCTGGGTGCACGGCTCTTGCTTATTGCTGGGTCTTTAGTTCAGTAATTGGAAAGGAACCATGTATGAAAGGGTAAAACAGGGGTAAGCAAGCAGAGCACAACAAAAGGAGTTTATTTACAGGTCTCCTGTTTCAAATTACAGAAGTTGGTTCTTCATGTGTTGCAAAAGGGTTCACTACGGAAAGGAATTTTTAACATGCAAGTAGAGTAAACAACAGACCCCTTTTCCAGTTACGGAAGAAGAGGAAACCAGTCAAGGAAAGAAATGGACCTGAAAGCAGGATGGTAGGAAGGTACTTTCCAACAGATGAAGTGGCCGTTTGCAAATACTAATAACTCTTTGTCTCCTGCCTAAACAAAGGAGGGTGAGAGACAGATGCCACATGCATACCTAGATTTCCCAGGAGAATAATGGAAAAGAAATTAGGACAGACCAGATGTTCAAGAATTAAAATTTTTAAAGAGTAACTGAAACACACAAGGAGCTGTTATTGCTCAAGTGAGCTCCAGCTGCCTGAAGGTATGTCTAGATCATGCAGTACAGAACCATGCAGATGTGCCCGAGGCATCTCAAAAAAGCCAGCTAGGTCAGAGTCGTGCAACTATCTCTTCAGAGCACTGTGCTCCCCTGAGCCCAAAGGGTGAGAGGAGACTAATGTTCTGCCAGTGCATTTTAAGCCATCTTCAGGAAGCAGATAATGCAGCACATCTCTGCAGATCAGTTGATGTGACAGATATGTGCAGACATGTGCATCCACTGTGGAGTGAATCCATCATTCAACCTAATATTTGGGTCAGATTTTCTGACTCCACCTGCAACTCAACTGAAGACCACTCAAAAAAACAGAGGGACAAGGATGGGGTGGGGGTTTGGGTTTTTCACGTGTTTTTGCTTTCTGTCCCTTCCAAGTATCACACATTTAACTCGCCTCACTCTCCAAAACTCCTCTCCCTGTTGCCCAGCCCCAAAAGACTGCACATTCAGGAAAGGAACTAAGAAACCACTCTCCAAGGGCAGAGATTTTTTGTCCCAGTTTCAGGTTTAAGCCCATTTCACATATTGACTTTTAATGTTAAAGCCATATCTCCCTCCAAAAAATCAGGTTAGAAGAAACAACTTTTTTAAACAACATTAAAACCTTACAGAATACTGCAAGAAGAACCATCGTTCCAAGCTCCCTGCAGTTTTTGGCCATTGCAAGGTAAGACGGGGATGTGGGTATAACTTTAGCTTCGAATTTCTTTCTTACCACTGTCAGTTCAAGGTAAGCACCAATGTTATTTTTATCCAGTGTGTAGACCAGGTGCTACAGAAGTATTTGGTGTAACCTGCTACACTGCAATACAAGTGTCATAGTGAATTAGCAATTCTCTACTACATTCTGCCCTGTTCCTCCACAAACAAACGTGTAGTAGAAGTGTAATCCAAAAAAAAATATCACTTTCTAACTCCTATTTTGTAAACTAACTAATACCTCCACTTACATAGCATTATTGTCATGGACAGTCAAGAGAAGCACTAATTAGACTGGCACATTAGACACTTGTTAATTACATTCTCAGTTCTCAATGTCAGGAGAGTCTCATTTGTACCTTTAGAAGCTGTGAGAGGAGGAAGAGGGGAAAACAAAAACAGCTCTGAGGCTGTGTAGTTCTTGAGTTGGCTAACCAGCTACTGCAGTGTAGCTGCCTTATTTTTGTCACAGACCAATGTATGCAGATGGACTGATTTTATCCACAAGAATATACAAAATAAGCATCTCTCTGCTGAATGAAACTGTATTGGTATGTAAACTGGCAAAAATAAAATCAAAATGCAACACATCACTCCTAGCATTTTGATCTTGGTCTGGGATCTGCGTTCACAGATGATGTTTCAATGTATTCACAATGTTTGGAGTTGAGCATTCAGTTTGGTCCAGTTCAGCTGATAAGACCTCAGTTCAAGAGACAAAAACACCATCTAGGTTTGAAGGAATTAGAGCTAATATTTTTGACTCGGGCTCAACTCTGATTTGAACTGACTTTCCCCTCACCCATGTATATGGAACATCTTTTAACATCTTCCTCTCCAACAAAATTGTTACACTTTTCTCACACCTCTCCATCTCATGTACTTAACACTGCATTTTCACAGCTCTTTCACAGGTGGCCTCTGAGCCAAATATCCCTTCTGAAGCACAGAAAGGGGAAGGATGGCTGTCCAAGAAAGTGTAAAAGATGTGTTGAATCTACCAAAGGGCTCAAGAACTGACCAGGAAGTTCGTCTCAAACAAGGGAGCACTGAAAGGAGGAAGAATCTAGGACTAGAGTCAACATCCCTCTTGCACAAAAACCGAACAAAAAGTGAAGGGTGTATCAGCAACAACAGGCAAGGTCACATGCTGAGCAGCACTGAAAATTGCAGTTAAAATCTTGCTCAAAGCTCTGCTCAATTGACCTGAACTACTAGCCCCTGGGGGTAGAGGGAGAACTCACAGCAAAACTAAAACTAGAACCCAGAAGCCCTAATCACAGGTATCACCAATTAACTACCAGCACATAAAATATGGCACGTAAGATCTTCGATCTGCTTTCATATGCTTTGATTCGCCAGGCAGAGAGCAACACCAACTCTGATGACACATTCCCACACTGTCTTCTCTGTCAGCCAAGCTGCAGCAGACAGCAAAGAGCACACGAACAACCTCTTGCACTGAAGTACTTGTGTCTGGAGCCCTCTTGCAAGCTCCCACAGAATTAAGCGTAAGTAGATTATTAGATTCCTTTGATAGTTTTGGAAATGTTCTTTTAGGCATTTTAAAAAGCAATCAAGGGAGCGCAGGCCTAGTTGAAAGGGAGTATGTTTGTTCCCTTTGGAGCAAGGATCACAGCGAGCTGCATGAGACAGCAAACCCCTACACACTGGGCTACAGCAGTCACCAGGGAGCAGCCGCACAGTGAAATGCCCTGAGCAGAAAGCAATACGGGCTTTCTGTATCTCTTGCTTTTTAACTGCTGCATCTTTCCTGAGAGAAAAGGGCGGCACACATGTTGGCTTCTGCTAACACAGCAATCCACTTAAGATGCTTTACAAAGGATCAGTGAACCTACCTTGAACAAAAGTGAAACGCTTTTTCTTTCTCCATTGACAGCATGGGGGAAAAGTTGCCCTTTCCCCAAGTTCAAGAGTTTGCATTAGTCTCAGCCAATCCATGCCAGTGAAGGGGATGAAAGTATTTTCTATCTTACACAAGAGATCTGAGGCAAAAGAAACCGCTTAACACCTCCCATCCTCCTTCCACGCTTTAGCGTGCAAGCAAAAGTTTGTGCAGAGTCATGGATTTCTAACCCCAGAAGCAACAATTGGATCATTTGTTCTGACTTCTCCCACACCACTTAGCTCCTTTGGCTAATCGTGAATTTCCCAGAAAGCTATCCATAGCACTGATTCAAAGGCTTCAGGACATGGGAAAATCCATCCATTTCCTCAATATTTTGATCTAAACTGTCAGAGCAGGGAACCAGGTCTGCTGCTGTTGCTGCGCTTAATTATGTGACCTGGAGCAAATTACTTAACTACACATTACAGACCTCAAAACCAGGGCAAAAAGGTTACTACCAGTCCACCAAAGTGCAGTGAGATCATCAGAAGAAACATGATGCCGATTAAAAGCAGATTGTCTAGAGTTCAAGCACTGCCTGCAAAGTGAATCAAAACTTAAAGGTGTTACTACAGACAAACATATATGCTTAAAATCAAAATTTCTCTGGCTATGTCAACTGCCTGTCTCCATTACAGCCTATATTTAACAAGGGATGCAGCAAGCCATGCTTACTTTCAAAGTGCATTTCATGAGAATTTGCTATGCCATCCCCACTATAGGTGCTTAGATAGCAGCAACAAGGTGAGTTTGTAGAAAAGTTTGGCTTATATTAGGCTCAGTAAGATTAGATTGGAGAGTTATCGAAGGCTGGATTTTGACAGGAGATGACAGGACAATGCTAGTCTCAACGCAGGCACATTCTGAACCCACAGAGACACGTTCTGCTACCAGGAACAGCAAGGGTATTTTTGGAGTCATTCAGAATCTGCCTCGTAGCATGTCTCATCATGCTCCTCTTCAGCCTCCCATGCTTTCTCTACCTTTTCTCCCACCCTGCAGTGCAGGTAAAGTCTGGATTTTTGCATCATTTGCACCCCTGAGGGCACAAGGGTTTCCAGTTGCCGCTTTCTGCCGCTTTCCACTGAGAAACCAGCACTGCAAAGCATTTGCTGGTAGAGCAAAGCCCACTGCTAAACACCATGACCCCAGAGAAAGGGTTCCAGAGATGGGCCAGTTGCTCATCTTTTACAATCCAAATGGACCTCAAAAAGCCCCTTGGGGCTCTTGTCGCCACATTTGATGTTGGGCCAGGTATGACTCTGCACCAGTGGCACACAGGAAGACATGTCACCAATGTCACTTCCCCACTGGCTTTGACTTGCCCAGCTCAAGTGTGCAGAGCCAGTCCACAAAGGTCTGCAGCAGGGACATGACTTCTCTTTGCCAGCCTAGAGCCCTACCTGAAGGATGCACCTTCCTTCCCCTAATAGGTACAGCTGGAATAACAGTTGCACAGGATGATAGTGCTGAAGCTGTGTCTAGACCTGGATTTTACAGATCCCCAGCTGTTGCTTGTACCACTGAGTTGTGCACAAGCCGACTTGGTGCCAAAAAATAAGGAGAGTCCTACATAAAGTTTTCTTAGGATACCAGACCTCCACCTCATGCATCGCTTGATCGACCAAGTGCAGGTGCTTTCTTAGCCACACTACACAAATTCAGACACAGCTGCTTCCAGGCAACACAGTGACCCCAAAAGCCTCGGTGGCATGGGCTCAGCTCAGTGCTCTCTCTGTTGCAGCGTAGGTGGAGCCAGCATCAGATGAGCTGGCTGGAGCTTTTTCTTTAGGATCAAGATCCTAAGTTGGCTTCTTTGCAGCCTGCACTAGCTTTTGGTCTTGAAAGCTTACATGGGTGATGCTCATTCCTTCCTCCTGCTGATCTACAGATCAATATGAACCTCTTTATTCATTTAATTATAGCTGTAGGGGGCTCTTCACAGATAAAGTACATCTGTCTCCCTGTGATGTTAATACAATCAGGCAGAAAGATCACTTCATTAAAAGACCATCTATGCTTGATCTTATTTGAGCTATAAAAATCACTCCTTTGTCATACAAACTGTATGGTGAAAAGTGCAAAGCTGGATGACTCGCTTTGGCCCAGGGAGCAGAGTTCAGCTCCAAAGAGCAGCTGGAAGAGAAACTGTCACCAAGTAAATGCAGCACTTCCACCACGATTCAGATGGAGCTACAGGCACCGCACTCCAAGCCCCAGTTAGCTTTCTACTTAAGGCCCCAACTCCACCAGTATGTTGGCACTATTTCAGTGCTCATTTAAGACACTGCTGCCTGCCTTGTGCTTGAGTTGGTGGGACAGGAATGTAAGCATCCCTCAAAGCCAGCCAGCAGAGGTGACTGAACTAGCCTGGCTGGCTTTGCAAAGCAATGAGCTAGGTCGCACCTCCCGCATCTTTTCTACCACAGAGCTGCTGGTGGGAAGGACAAGCCTCCAGCAAAGCAGCAGGCCCATAACAAAGCAGCAGCAGCAGTCTTCAGCCACCTTAGCTGACTCCAGGAAGGACACCCATCTCTGCTCAACAGTACTCAGCCACTGCATAGATAAATGGGCACTCTGCAATCAGGTGGTGGGGGGTGGAATGAGGAGTACATTGAATGCAAGGTGCAGAGTATATGTGGCAGAACCCAGAACAGAGTCTAGCTCTCCTGTACTGTAAAATGATGTTCTTCTTTTTTCAGTCCACCCCCTCCACCTTCCTACTATGTATCCCTCCCAAAATGCACAATGCAGTGTATATTTATTTATAGTGCAGTCAGACAGACACTGTCCTCAGACCAAAGCAGCTCTTTTCTAAGTAGCTGGTGGCCTAGCAGGGATGTTGTCTGCAAAGGAGGCTGAGAATGTTCCAGCCGATGCAGCTCTAGGTTGGTACTTAGCAGTCGCCTGACAGATGTAGCTTCCAGCTGGTCACCTGGTAAATATTACACTTATACAAAAGAGCACATCTTCAGCAGTAAAGACTAAGATTCGAGATTAACAGCCAAGAGGAATCAGGTAGAGGAAGGATTTTGATTCGAGACTCCAATATTGCCAGAAAACACTTTAGCCTCTTGACTAGGACAGACAATAAGGGGGTAAGAGAACAGCACAACCAGCCTGTCTCCACTAGATTTTTTTCAGATGTAACCTATTTTTGCAGACATCATCTGAGGACACCTACCCTCAGGCCTGTGGGCAAAGAACACTTTGTTAATTCTGCAAGGAAAGGAATGCAGCCTTGGGACATTCAAGCGAGCACACAGGATATGCAGGCAGAGCACAGCCTTTGCCACCGACTGTGTCCTAGTGCAAAAAGGACATCTTCAAAATTCTCCACTGAAATTATCTTGCCTTGCCAACATCTACATTTCTACCAGTACTGACCCATCTGTGTGGATATTGCCTCTCTACATTATAAATCACTCAACTGAAAAATAGGAGCAACACTTAATGTTCTTTTGAAAACCTCAGGATGAAAGTAAGCCATTACAGCACTCTTTGTGCCACCAAGTTATTAATAAACAGGCAAAGTCCTGAAATCTTTTTAGCAGATTCTCACTGAAAAAAAACCCCACCTGTACATGCTAGAAATTCAGCAGCACAGGAAAACCTGAGTTCTTCGTTCATCATTCACAGAAATTTCTGGAAATTAATTAAACACATATGCTTAATGCCAGAAGTGCTCATATAGCAGCACCATAACGCAAGTTCTTCTCACCTTAACGGCCAGAATGATATTCTGGAGCTATTGATCACAGGAAAATTCAGAGTGAGGTAATTATAGGTCACCAGGTTGACACTGGCCCCAGAAAGCAGAGATTAGTTGTACAGCAGGAACAAGATGAAAAACTATAATGGAGCAATTTAGCACTAAAGAGGACAAATTGGCAAGAGGTCTACCACACAACACTGGAGAAATAGATATGACTCCAAAGAATGGTGGTTTGAAGCCTCTTGGTACCTTTCCGGAGAGGTGAATTTTGGAAAGCCATTAAGTCAGAAGGATTTGAGATATCCCATTCCAGTCCCCCAGAAGTCAGAATCAGATGGCAAGTTCCTGCAACCAGTGGTTTTGCCTCCCAGATCTGGAAGTGCCACAGACGGTGCTGATTTCTGCTGAAGGTAAGAGCTGAGAATGAAGCACAGCAGCAAAACAGGCTGGAGGGAGCAGTCGTATGATTGGAGCTGGAAACAGCCAAAAAGGCAAAAGTAAGAGTAAGTGAGCAAAGCTAGATGGACACCCAAAACCATGTAGCCAAGTTCAGAAGTGCTTTGTAGGCAGTGCACATTGCACATGAAGGAGGCAGGGGAACACACTGAGAAGGCGCAGTGCACAAAAAGAGACAGAAAAATAAAAGTTACAGCACTTCCATGTGGGGTCCCCTCCCCAGAAACCATCATGTCTGCTTCCTGCTGACCAGCAAGGTGGTGTTGGTAACACCGTGAGCCTCCATACACTCAGCCTACAGCAGTTCGTAAACCGGTCATCGCTTCTTATCCCAAATTACAGTTAGTGGACGTGTGCATTCTGAAACGCATATGCAAAAGCAGCGTGCAGCAGTTGTACAAGGGGCCTAATGTGCTGACCATAACAGGTACGTGGCAGACCCACGGCAATGGTAAAGAAGGAAAGAGAAGACATTAGAGACTCAGCACACAGAGCCGGGCCAGCTCACTCCCAACCCACCTCTGCTAGTTTGGAGTGATGGTATTTTCCTGTCTCTTCACATTAAAGCACTAAAGTCTGGAGCTGCTCAACACCAGCTAGCAAACCCACTGTCACTCAACACATTGCTTCTCCTTTACAATCTCACAGAGGAGTATCATCCAGTCAAAGGGGTTGCTTTGTTGTCTGTTCCATCCACAAGAGGCAAAGTACATGAGCACATTTGGTGCCCAAAGGCCTGCTGAGCTTGAGATAAGTGAGACTGTATCTCCGAGTTCTGTTAGTAAATATAAAATATGCATTTCCTCCCAGGATATTAACAGTCAGCTGGTCAGCAAATGAGCTTGTTAATGATGTCAGGGCACCAGTAAAAAACAAAAAATCATACACTCAGCCTATGGCACCTTATAAACCACTCATTGGTTCTTACCCCAGATTACAATAGCATGCAAAGACAGGGAGAAGGGTATAACCCATCTATTTCACGTTTTAAAAATTAATTTGGGGGATGTCAGTGTTTCTGTTCTGTGCTGCTATGGAGCTGTGTGCTTGTCATGTGCACATGTGCATTCTCATGTCCACAGACATCACCACCATAGAGGCAACCTTTCCCAAAGGAAATGAAGAAGAAACTGAGAACCTGACTCTGGGTCGCCAAAAAGTTCCCACCCTACTGAACTCAGAAAAAAACAACTGCACAGGGAGCGAAGGCTGTTTACATCATCATTCTGATAAACCTTTTTCTACATGTTAGTCTTGTCTTGCTGTAAGTCCAGCTTCCCAAGGATGGCTGCACAGGCAGGCTGGAAGGACAACCACGCTAGTGGCAGCAGGCCATCAGCACCATGACACAAAGCTACGGGATTCCTCAGCCCTGATACCCCACCCTGGATCCCCACACCTGCACCCTTGATACAAACAGATCAGGTGCACCTTTTAAGGCTTCTACAGCAATGCTAGCAGAAGTGACAAACTTGCCTTGAATTAGCCAACTGAATAAATGCAAGAGGATGGAGCTGTCTGGTCCAGAAAGCATGACTGCTTCTGAAAAGTCTAATGTATTAGAGAAATTGTGTAGCTCCATGTTGTGACTTTTTTTTGCAAAATGCTCTCAGTAAGCAATGCAAGCCTGGGTAATCATTGTTAAAAGATCCCATTAAGGGACTGCAGCTCTAGGATGCATGGGTGTTATCCACAAACAGCTAACATACATTAATACAGACTAGTTTATACATGACAAATACTGACAAGCTCCATGCATAGCTGCTGTAAGAACTCTCTATCATCAAGTAGCATTTTGAGCTGACGACACACAGCTAAATCCCAAAAGCCATGCAAAGTCCAAGAAAGAATGTATTTTTTTCTGCAGTACTGTGCTCCTTAGGGCCTGCATGTGCCCATTTAAATGAATCCTAAGGGAATGTGCTTGTTGATATGATTTGCTCACTTCTCATACTAAACATTATGCCCTCATCTATTCGATTTCCTCCCTCCTTGCCTTGAAGCACTATTTTTTTCAGCTAATCTCTGATCCCAAACTGTGTGTATGTGTTTTGAGTTACTTCTCCCTTCTCCTCCCTCAGTTCCCTTGATGCCTTTAATTCATGCAGGGAGCAATTTGTGCTCCACAGACACGGCTGGCTTGTTGGGTACCCAACAAATCCCCAAATGAGAGGAACAGCATTCACAGCGATGGCACAAGCTTCCCTGCACCCTGCTGCCAGAGCATTTTGAACCTAAGCAACTGGGCTGCCAGTTCTAGGCATACCTGGGGATTTTGCCACAGCATCCTCTGTGCAGTCATTGCTATCCAGAGGAAAACTGATGCTGCCCAAGATAACTGTGGTGCAATGAAGACATCAACTTCTGCCCCATCGGCTGGTTTCATGAAATCTCTGAGAGCACACAGGAAATCTTCAGAGACTTCAGGACATCTTTGTACAATGAAGACTACAGACATGGGTAAATTGTCTTCAGAGGCATTTGCTCTTCTAGGATTTGGAAAGTGGGGTTGATTGTTTCTTTAAAGCCAAACAAAATACAGAATTGCACCCCAACAACTCTGCAGCTACCAAGAGAATCATAGAAGCTTATTTTCTTCAGTTTCACTCATCCTATGGTTTTTGTACCAGTCTCAAACCATTTGCAGCCTGGCCTAGAGTAATTTTCAAGACCAGATACTGGCAACCTAAAGGCCAGATCCCATCACATGGAAATTCCTGCACAAAAACTTAAGCAGTTAAACTTAAGAGAAGGAAACAATTTGCTTTGACTCCCTAACATATGCTTCTCCATGTAGCTGTGACTTGCCTTTCAATTCTCTTTACCACACAGTAAATCTCTGAAACTGCCCACAGCTCTTCCACGAAGAACTAGATTATGCAGAGTAATCTTCCCTTGAAGAATAATACAGCTGTCCAGAAGGTGAAGCTGGTCCTGCCTTCTAGCACACACTCACTCTGTAACATATATGCAATGATTTGTTTCCCTTGATTTCCAGTGGTCCCCTTGGGTATGTATTGCTCTTGTTGTGTTTCAAGTTACAGTGACCTGTTGTAGGAAAAGGTCATTCCTGTGTGTTTTTCTCTCTCCATGTTTGTTCTTTTTCACATCTTCTGTCTCACTGTGGTTCTTACATCTGAGTCATCATCAGCTTTGGGTTAATGGGGATTATATGCAATCTCATGTGTAAACCTCGAGCTGTGAGTCATTCAAATGCTAAAGCCTCTATTGCTCCCATCTCCTGATGACTGCAGAGAAATCTCTCGCAGACAAGCTACAACCCAATTACATATTGTCTTGCTGGATTAACCCTATCCCTTCTACATTGATTTTGTCACTGCTGCCTGAAGGGAACTTTATGACCATTTGCATTTTTAAATAGGTCAGTGTGTGTGTGTCTGGGAGAACAGTAAGTAAATGTTCATTATGTAAAACAGCTCATTCTTTCTGGGTTGTGAAAGAGATATAGAAGGGCTGTTCTTTCCAATAATAAGCTTTGAAACCTCATCTGTTTCCTCTCCTTGCTTTTCAAAGTCATTAAGTGGAATAACTGATTGTCCATTTCTCCAGGATACCTTGGTCTTTGTCTGTTTAATGTCTGCCTTTCACATATTCCTGCTGCCTGTGAGACACTTAATGGAATTCCCACTGCTCCACTTTCTCCTCAAGACTACTGATCATGTTCTCCTCATGCCCCAGGGAGCATCACAATAACTTGCTTTTTGTCTTCATTTACTCCCCCCTCAAAATCTTTTTCCATAAACCTTTTGCACTCACATACCCTCTCTATATGAAGTCTCATCCAACCAAAGTCCCTCAAAAGTCTTTCAACTGCCTTCTCTGTGAGACACCATGAGTCAACAACTTTCCTCAATTGCAAACAGAGGATAATCAAGAAGCAGAGAGATTGAATAAGTGGCCCCAAATGAGTCTTCAGCAGAGCTAGGAATAAAACCCTACTGTTGCTGTCCTCCACTAGTGAACCAGAAGATTAGCTCTCTTACTTTCTTATGAAATAAGACAATGAAAAAATTTTTATGAAGCTACAGGGGACACAGCCCGTTTCTCTGATTCTTTAACTTACAGGTTGACTTAGTATTAGTACATCACCGAGAGATTCCACCTGTTATAGAACATACCTCATCTAGAGTACCAACTTTATCTCCCAAGAAGCCTGACCACCAGACCTCACAAAGTTTTGAATCATCCCTTCTGATAGAGCCACAGACCCCTTACAAACAATGTGCAACAAATCCAACCAGGTCGATGATATGTGTGGTCCTTGTAAGTGCAGCTGTCCTCAAGTTTTCCTTGTTTGCTAGCAAATACTGAAGACAGAAACCTTCCCTATCTCCATCTCTTCAAGACATTTCTACAGTAACTACATGCCTTTAAAGGTAATGTTACTGTCTGCAAAGCACAACCCATACCAGATAAACTATGGTTTAATAAGCTACTGAACACACTGATAGTTCTGGTACTTCAAGTGGCAGAACATAAGACAGAAGCAAGTTCATTAAACATATGCAATTTCCATATCACCAAAAACGCTCTCCTCCCCCAAACCATTTGTCTCCTTTACTCCTTTTCCTCAAGGAGAAAAAGGATATACCTGCTGGCTGATGTTATCTTTGATAAATTCCCCCACAAGAAAATGAAGTGCATCAGCAAGTTTAGCTTCTAGATGACCAGAATGTTAGCTGAAGGTAAGATTCAGATGATACACAAATTTGTACACTACCCAGCACAGTTTTGTGAAAGGTGGATCAATATTGCTCATGCTATGCTCTTCCTGGAGAGCATACAGCCTTCTAAACCTTGGGGCCAAACTGAAACATGGAGATACTATGGTTGGTAACTGCTGAAAATTCACAAGGAGTATGGGTGAAGAACCTACATCACAAGTCACCAAACAAAGGTCTTATTATTTCTCATCTCACCTTTGCTGACCCATTTTTTATCCTTTGTAGGCAGAGAAGTGACAGTACCTGAACATTCAGGAAGGCTGAGGGCTAGAAGATGAAATTCACATGGGATTCACGCACAGTGTTAAGGGACCACAGGGAAAAGCTGTTGGCTGACTCTTACCCATTCAGTTCAGGGCTTTCCATGCTGGCCTGCCTGGAACTAAAGAAAAAAATTCTCCCCCCTGCTTTTTTAGTAAGTAAAGGGTCCCTAAGCATTCTGATACAGCTGCTTTAACTCTTGTAAAAAGCCAACATAGTACAGGGGCTATATACCATTTCTTCATATTGTGGATGTACCTCACTGTGGGGAGAGAGTATTTGTCATTTGACTACTCACATTAGCAGGCCGGAGAAGGAATTCTCATACATCCAAGCCATATAAAACTTCAACAACCAGGTTCTACAGTTATTTTACCTTACTTTACCTAGCATTATGTCTGATCCAAATGCTTCAGACAAAAATATCTGCACCACAGTTGGTCTCCTCAGGGGCTTGTGCTCCCTTTATGCATTGTCTCAGACAGCAGATAGAAAATGTTTCTCGCTATACCCTATATTGGAGGTATTTCTGTTTCCTGTTAATATCTTGAAAGCTGCAAGATTCATTCCCTTCTGGAGGAAAAGGAAGTGACAGTTATTACTGCCTATTATTGCACATCAAAATAGGAAGAAAGGATGAGACAGGGTTGGAACTCAGTAAAAATAAGGAAGAAAAACAATCCTTTGGTTTGATACATTAAAAGCAACATTAAATACATTTCTACAGTCAACCTACCATTCCTTCATAGTCTTCCCAAACTCTCATAGGACTCCATACAGCTGACTTGGTGCATATAGAGGGGTCCTAAGAATTAGTGCACCAGTAAATATATGTATGACCAAATTTAAGTACTTTTTAGTGTTGTGAAATAATTCATGATTTGGTAACAGCAAAAAGTACTGTGAGTACTTTAGGCTGCTGGTAAAAGAAGTGCTTTTGATGGTCAATAGCTGAGAATTGTACTGGTGAGGCATCAGAAGGAACAAGATTCATTTCACTGTGTCTTAGGCATGCTGACTTCACAAAGTTATTGGGAAGAGGGCAGCAGATTAATTTCTCTCCAGCTTAAATCACTGAAGTACAGTAAGTATGTGCAGAAAGTCAGATGAGTGAAGGGCCTATTCTAAGGCACTCAGCTCACAGATGCACTAAAATTATGTCTGGTCTGTAAAAACTAGAAGAAGGGGCAGGTTTTGTAGTTCTTGTTTAGTTCTTTTATTTTCATAAATATAAGTTCTATTCCAAAACAGTAAAAGGGCGGGGGGGGGGGGGGGGGGGCGGGTAGAAGGGGACCCTAATCTTTCCACTTATCAAAACTTGCTGCATGGAAAAATATGGTCAAACTTTAAGCTAAACTAAGATGTGTTCAGATGTTTTCCAAGTAATTTTCTTGTACAGTAAAGAGTATCTCTGCCTCTATGCCAAATTTTTATGCAGATTTCAGTGCGGGTTTTCATCCTTTGGGAAAGGTAAGAGAGGTTAAAAATCACAGCCTTGACTTTTTTCAATATACCTATTTTAGTTCTTCATATCAGATTATGACAGTATTACAAAAGAAAACCTTACATCTATTCTCATTTCCTTTATTTTCCTTAGTATGTGGTAATCTATCGCTCTAAAATTTTCAGGTTCAGTAATTACAAGAGGAGTCCAAACTGGTGCAGAGCTTCTCCCAAAGCTGCCTTCAAAACAGTGCACAGAAATGCTATATACATAAACTCCACCACCTAGAAAGACAAGTAACCTCTTGCTGTCTTAATTTACTAGCACCTTTCCAGTGGTGAGGCTTACAAAGAAAGCTGTTCTTTTTTTATGCAGTAGTTCTTCAAAGAATTTAGAAACACCGGCCTGGGTGGGCCTCCAGCCCCCTGCTAGTGCTGGGAACATTTTTTTTTTAAATAATCTTTGTAACCTGCATCTCAAAAGAGGGATGAGAAAACTTGGAGGTTTTCTACATCTGATACTAATTCTTGTTAATGCTGCCACACACTGCGCTCCATTATGCGTCTAATGCTGTACTAGTACCAAGAGAAGAAGAATGAAGACAGAAGGGAAAAGGAAGCAAAGCTGAAAGTTTGGTGGGAATGAGTTTTCCTCTATCACAAACCAACAGCTAAAGTTAACTGCTTATTTCACTGGGGGGTTGGGGGAGTGTGGAACAAAACCAAAACAACTCTATTGCTTATAAGCACAACAGGAATATCTACCAGCATATTTCCCAGCTTAACAAAATGTAAGCCCTCCTCTTCCTCTTTCCAGATTCCTCTTCTCTTTCCAGATTACCCCCAACCCAACTGAGATCACGAAGAAACTCCTCCCTTACCTTGTATCATCTGACTTGTGGTAGTGGCCAGCAACCTCATCCTAAGAGCAGGATCTGCTATGCTAAGCAACGTGCAAATGCAGAGTATAGAGATGGGCCCTGTCTGCAGAATTCGCAACCTAAATAACTTCTCCTAGTCTTCCACAGATGACTCTGAATTTCCTTCCTCATCTTCTAATTCCAAAGACCCTGCCCCAACACCAAACAGACAATTCTGCCAAAAACAAAATATCAGGAAAGTTAGCAAGAAGAAAATCTACACTGGCAACTAAGAGACCACAGTGCAGCAGAACAGATCTCCTTGCATTAGAAGTGTTTTGATGGTATGTGTCATACTTTTATGCCACATCGTAAGGACAGAGATGGCGCCTTGCTTCCAGAATTCACCAAACATGTTGACACCACGCTGTTGACCTGACAATTCATTTCAAGCCAATCTAGTATCACACAAATCACAAGTCTTCAATTATGTAACATTTTGGAAGTTATCTTCCACTACTTCCATAACATTTTCACAACTGTCCAAGAGCACAAATTGGGTTTCTGAGTACGAAAATGAATGAGACAAGACTTGAGAACTGCATTAGAGTCAACAGACCTCACTACTCAGTGACAGAGCAACCAAATTCATTAGCAGAACTGATATAGCCTGGTTACTTACAGATTCCTGGTACATTGTTACTGGAAGAGCCTCTTTCTTCCTCTATGGCTCCACAAACCAGTATTTTGTCCTTTCTGTGGAGTATTCACAGTTTCATGCTATGGCCTCAGCTCCCTCCCATATTAATTACTCTTCCTGGTTTAATATCCCTGGATACTTTCCACTTCCGAAAGTCCACGCTACAAAATATCTGTTCTACTCCACATTCCTCTTCTAGTCGAGGAAGAGAACCTGCAGACTAGGCAACACATGATATTGCTGATGTGACATGATTAGCCTGCTGGCTGGTACTCTCAGCTGCCAGGCCAGCCAAAGAGGGAAAAAAGGCTGAACTATTCATTCCTTTCACTTTCACCTCTTCCCAGCATCAACTTTCATAAAAATCTTTTAAAACATAATGCTGAAATCACTGCTTCTCCATCAAAGCTGACTGATACTACTGCCCAATGAGTTAAAGAGGTATCAGAGCAGTAGATTAACAGAAAGACAACAATCATAAGCTTTGATATCTTGGCAAACAAGGCTAACCAAGGTTACTGTCCCATGTTATTAGCACCTAAAGAGCTTTCCAGAGAGGCATTCCTTCTGGGGGGGAATTCAGTAACATATAACAAAACCACAGCCATTATCTTTTCTTTTTTTAGACACTTGGATAATTTCTCTGGCTGTAAAGTACAGGACAAGGGATGTTCTGCTGCTTGCAAGAAAACAAATTTGCATGGTGTTTCCTGCATGTCTGCTTTTGGAGTAGATGACTAACTGCTCTATTGCTTCTGAAGACTGGCCAGTATTGCAATTCAGAACAAGTATCCTCAACGTAATTAGTAACTAGGTCAGACTTTATAACTGAGAATGTGAGCTTAGACTAAGTGAAAGATTTCTTCCAGTCGTTTAATAAGAACCTGAAAGCTGGCCCTTTGCCAAAGAACAAGTGTAAAATCAGATTGCTATTTGATAGACTCTCAGTAAGACATATCACAGCTTCTTATGACTGATACTCAGAAGGCTAGGCAGAATGAAAGACACTTTGCTTGCCTTCTAAGAATTTGTTTTCACTTGTTTTAGCTATGAGTCATAAATTCCCATTCCCCTCTTCAGTACTAGCAACTCAGTTACCATACTGAGCCTAAATATGCTGTAGAGGTAACAAGAAGATCTATGAAATAATACTCCATGAACTAAATGTTTATTGCTTGACGGAAGTAATACTCTCTAAAAATGTGGTCAACTGGTTCAAAGAAACAGAAAGCCCTAATCCTTATTTTGATTTGCAAAGTAATTCTATATCCTTTCCGGTCTTGATCAAGACTTCTCATAATCTCTGCAAAATGGTAAAAATTATTTTATTGGGGTGTTGTGAAGTTTAGAGTTTGTAAAGAATACAACAAGTAATTACACTCGGCTTCTGTAGAGGGATTTTGATATTCAGTGTTTACATTGTATGCCCAGAAAAGGGGGTTTTGATAGTCTCTCTTAGGCACTGCATAAGTAGTTAATCATCTGATTTTAGCAAACATGGTTCTGAAGAAGACAAAAGCAAATTTTTAAATATTTTATTAATCAAACAAATTAATAAAATGTAAAAAAAACCCAGCCAGTGTTATACTCTATAAATTGGCCTTAAAAGACATTCAAAACAATGGACTGACCACATTTTTCTTATTTACAGTTCAGAAAAATATCTTCTGGTGACATGAATGCTCTAAAGCTCTGGAAAGATCACTTACTCCCTGCCATCTGCATTTGAGAAACCCTTTCAAAGTCTGCATGAACTCAGTCAGGATAGGATGTAAGACAGGAGAGAGCAGGTCGCTGTGTAAGGAGGTAGGGGCAAAAAGCAATTGCTATTTCCCATACCGGAGCCGTTGTTCAGTATAAAGTGCAGATATTCCAAAATATTTTTAACTACAGCTCATGATTTTTTTTCTTTTTTATAATCTTAATACCATTTTGCACAGTATGTTTATACATTTGCAATAATTAAAGATCAGCTTTTACAGGGATGAATCTGGTTGTAACAAAAAAACATCTGTGAAGGTGTCATTAGCGTCTCTCCAGATCTGTAATCAAATTTGAGTATCTCTTTCTAAGCAGTATTTGACTACTTTGGATTGCTCTGTGTAGACAGTACTCCATTTTGGTTACCAATGTTTACTATTATCAGTTATCTATCACAGGTGTCAGTGTACAGCTTTCATGGATTCTTCTGCTCTGTGTTAGCAGTTACCCGCAGTGTATGAAATGGGGATACAACTGATTCATTCATCCTTTTAGCACCAGGAGTATCTACAGTAACCATACTAGTTAAAAGTCTAAAAAAATCAGAAATCCCAGCATATGAAACAGCAAAATGTATAATAGAAAGGGGCAGAGACTGTTGAGCTGCTGCTGACCTGACAGGATAGAGAACCTGTAGTACAGAGATGACCATAATTACTGATTTGGGTACAGTGTGGCAAAATCAGCACACTTGGCTTTGCTGTGTGCTTTAGATTCTGTTGTGTATTTCAAACTATTACTTTGTGACTACCTGGCCTAAAATTTTTTCCCATAAGCCTTTGTGGGGTTTTTTGCTCTGTTTTTTTAATAGGAAAAAAGCATGAAAATAGAGACTTTTTCCCTTCTGTAACAATAACACTATGGAGTTACCTCCACTAAAGATTCAGCATTACATGGTAACCTCACTGTGACATTTCTGTCTTCCTTCCCAGGCAATGTAACAAGAATTTCAGATGCTAGTGCAGATTCTCATTAAATTTAGTAGTGTTTAGCTGAAAGCAATACCAAGGATAAGCTAGATTCAGTGTGCTAAAGAAAAAAAAAAAAAAGAGATGCTTTAATGGTATCATTACTTCACAAATACTTCAGATTATTTCAATCTTCTGTTCTAGTTTTGAAAAGTCGGATGACATTTATACCAACTGGAAAAGTCTCTTGGACTTCTGCTCTCATTCAAGAAAATAAAGATGGATATTCTGTCTTCCCATTAGCATCCTGTTCTGTGCCCCATCTCACAGGGAGATCTCTTTCAAAACTTTGCTTGTATAGTCACCATATATCACCCAGTCACATCATGTCCAGCTGCAAACAGAAGAAACAGATTTGGAAGAAGCAGCATTGAATTCAAGTTATTTCTTACATATGTTTAGTGCTCAGAAAACAAAAAAAAATTCAGAAATTCTTATCGTGTAACAAAAATGGACTGCACAAAACTTAATACTAAGCTGCTATAAAGTACAAAAACAATCCTAAAAATCTCATCTTCACATAATCATATGTGCAATTTATAGATTTAAAAAAGTATAGTCCAAAAGTAGAAATCTGCCTGCTCTTGAAGCTTCTCTAAAACTGTCTACACCATCAGCTTAGGCCTTGGAGACAGATTTGTAATGACTCAGCCTGTAAAAAATGGCTAAAATATTTATTAAAAACCCTCTTGAAATCCTTGAATTTCAGTAAGCCTATACAGAGAAGGTTAACTGAGAAGGTTAAAACATGTTTTTAAAAATTATTTTTAGTTTTCAACCCACATAAATAGCTGTTCTAGATCTACAAGCTTTGTTAAATGCTATCATAGTAAATTATAACAATCTGCTATCAAATGAGCAGCCTCACTGGCTCCTTTGAAACACACTAGAGGACACGTTTAGCCTATGTAAACACCTGTGTTACTACATAACAGTATTTGCCATCATTAAATTACACACCTGGTTATGTTTTACAATAGCAAATAAGTAATTCCATGTGGCTCTCTTCTGACTCAATTCCTTAGGTGTTTTCTAAGCCATGCACTCTAATCTACTGCTTTAAGAAGCACTCTCTCACTGCACCTTTCAGTTACAGTTTAATTCTAAAGCCACATCATGTCTTTACAGTACTCACCAAGTCATCAACATCACCACCTTCATCTGTGGGAGGCAGAGTTTCATTTTTCTTTTCTTTCGGAGCCAAGAACTGAAAATACAAATGTATTTATATGATACTGACAAAACTCAGACCCTTAATATTAAATTAACAGAATGTCTCCTTTGTATATCAAAACAAATCCACCTATAATTAAAAATTATGAAGGAAGTTTGTTCTGGTTTTCACCCTGAAAAATAATCTTAAACTACAGGAAATTTCATAAGACTTGCTTTTAAAGGATTTTACGGTGAAGTGTGTCGAAAAACAAACAAAAGGATATGGTTCTTCAGACAACATATGGTTAAGCTGTAGAACACCCTCTAATAAGGATGCTGCAAATATTAGTCCCTAGTCTCACAGGGAGATGGGGAAAGTTCATAGAAAAGAAATCCTTCGAAGTCTACTAAGTCCACAGAAACAACCTCAAGCGCAGAAAGTACTTGAGACATCAGTGGCTGGAGCCTGGGACTGTACACTTTTCCCTACCCATCTGTTATTGTCCACTGTCAAATATGGGATTCTGGGCTAGATGGAAATTTTGTTCATTACAGTATGGCCATGTTTATGTTCTTAAAAAAGATAATTTTTAAAGTAATATTGTGTGTAGATACAAAATGCTAAAGGACAGCAAATTGCTCCGCCCTGGTATGAATACGTACGTAAGCTGACCAATGGCTTGTTTAGCAAATTTCTTAAGTATGATATTCTAGTTCTGTGTGGAACTTAGAAGCTTCCCATTTAATTCAATTAACATTTAACAAATGAACAAAGACATGAATTTAAAAAAAACCTTCAAACATGCAAGATGGTTAGAATGCCAGTCTTTAAAAATAGAAAATTCATTATGTAAAATTCTATTGCCATAGCTGCTGATACAACTTACCATATGCCCTTCACTTAAAGCATGGCATCCATAAACAGAAGATAAAGGTAAGTTGCTCAGATACTATAACAACTGAAATCAAACATACAGACAATATCGGGAGTACAACCACCTCTGAATCATTTTTCTCTTAGCCTAACATAGTGAAAAAAAAAATTAGCTAGAAAGGTAGGAAAAAAAAATACAAACACTTGACTCTTACTTAAAAAGTATCCAGTTGTCTACAAGTTTTAGTTACGGTCTCTACAAATATCCTTACTATAAAATCATAAATTTTCTTTTTCTTATTGAAAGGTACCAGAACAAGTATACAGAGCCGGGAACAACCCTGCCCCAGATAAAAAGATGGCTGTGAAAACTGAGGAGGAAGAAAAGCCACATTCCATAACTTTGAGTTCCAACACCCTTAATTCAGAAACAACTTCGCTGTAACTCTCGATGATGAAAGAGAACAGCTAGTTAGAAAATAACCACATTAAACAGGCTATAAATACCTGCTTAGAGTTTATGTAACTCTTTTGTGCAAACAGCTGGCTCTTGAAAGCAAGCTACTGTTTACCTGAGGACTTCAACTATAACAGCCAAGGAGGTTGTGTAAAAGGCCATGGGATCCCTACCAGAGCACTACCAGTCTCTGAGACAATACACATGTACTGTAAAAAGCTTAAATTTTATTTTACATAAATAAAATGTTCTGATCCTTCTCTAGAGCAATAGTGACAGCTTTAGACAAGGAGTAAAACACTAAGAAGTTACCTGCTGCATCCCATTTCTGGGAAAGTACCAGCTATCCACTAGGATGAAAAGCAAATACATTGCTTTTGGTTAACACCAAACACAGAGGATGTAGACAACCTCTGCCTAGTTGTCTCAATACCCAAAGGTCAGACCTTTCCTACATCCTAATCGGGAACATCCAAGAGGAATGTAGAAAGCTTACTCCACAGACAACACTCAAATTTTAACATTCTGAATCCAACTTATCATACAGATTTTGTAGCTGCCAAAAAAAAAAAAAAAAAGAGAAGGTGACAGGGCCAGAAGGAATTAGAATTTCAAGATGCCGTACGTCTGTGTATCTTTTTTTGCTGGAAAAGTTCTCAATCTAGTAGTAATATAAAGCACAAACTATGAAACTAAAAACTAATGACATTGTCAGCTCTGAAAGGCTTTTTGTGCCAGATCAAATTTCATTTTACACAGTTAATTAAGAGTCAAATGGTATTTCTGAAAGTAGCACATTTTTCAAAGTTTTCAAAATTAGCTTTCCCACACTAAATTAGGTAAAGAAAGCTAAAAGCTAAAGAAATGTATGATGAAGATTTGCAAAAAATTGAAACCTGAAGTTTCCATCAAATGCTGAACAAAGTTGTTTTTTTTTCCAAAACCCGTTTTACATTTATGCAAAAGCAAATTACATATAATAGTTGTGCTGAAATCCATTATCTTCCCCAAAGCAACCAGAAAAAGCACTTGACACTTCTGCTCTTTTAACCTATCATCATCATGCTCTAAAATGAGTATCTCCACTATTACAGAAAAAAAACCCCTACCTAAAATCATTTTTCTCAGTGATAAGAAAATATGCACGGATAACCTAGCTCATCCAAAAAGAAATTTTTTACATGTTACCTTTCTAATAATTGGCCTTGTAAGTTTTCCTTTCTCCTTCAAACAGCAACCCTCTAAACCTGAAATCTTATATCCAAAACAGTCCTGAAACTGCTATCAGCTAGTGATCTGCACGTAAGAGAAAAGGCTTTTGTGTCACATAGGACCACACTGACAGCCAGTCTCTTGACCTACATGCTTGCACGTGATCTATTACACAGGTGAAGAAAACTTGCATCTTACTCTATTGTGTGATATTTTAAAAGATCCAATATAACCCTTTAGTGAAGTGTATCACCTTCAGTATATAAAACAAATGAACCATTTTTGCAATCTACTATAGACCTAGGAAAATGCTGGCTTTGTATCACACAGGAAAACTGTGGTAGGGTTTAAGTGGACGAAGGAGGATTAGATTTTAGGTCAGTCCCATAACCTCAAGATAAAATTTTCTATTCCTGCAGATCTTACTCCAAGAATAAGCAGTCTTCCAGTTTCTTAAGTAAAAAGTCATATGAACCCTCAACAGACAATGGCAAATCAGGGTTCTGGGTTTGGGTCTGGAGAGCATCGGGGGAGGTGGTTATCTAGTGAATAAGTGGGATTGCCAACTGCCTAGTTAGCAAAAAGATGCAACCCATTTATTCTGAAAGTTAACTGCCATGTTAGAGAACTCCGTTGCAGAGCTGATTTCATGCAATCTCTCTTATTCCCCTATTTTAAAGGGAAGTTATGGCTGTGGTAGGACCTTCAATCAATCACAAAAGAATTTCCTGTATTGCAACACCTGGCTGACTGTAGGATTATGTTAAACAGAAAAGTAATTTTGAAGTCAGCCTACAAATGCTTTGATCCAGCTTAGCTTGGCAGCTGTAAATCTAGTCCTTGGTACTCCATAATTTCTGCTGCATTCCTACGCAGGCACAGTATTTTTTAGCCACCACAAGCTCACAGTTAAGACAACAGTATGCTGTAAGGTCTTAGTGGCTAGTACAGATTTCCTTTAGGAATAGTGGCTATTTCACACAGCATTAGTACATTTTGAGCATCCATGGTAATTTCAAGCTAGAAAGCGAAGTTCTCAAGAAAAACACTGTCTTCGGAAGTTTCCAAGTAAATTCATAGCATTTGGAATATATAACAAAAACTGATACTCTTTAAAGCCACCACTGGGGAAAAAAGTTGCTCTATACAATTATGTGTGACGAGAAACAGCCAGTAGATCCTTCATGTCTAAAAAACCATCATATTCTGTCATTTGTACTCTGCACATGTACTTAGCTTTCTGGACTCTTAGTTTGTTAGCTTTTCATTTTCATGACATTTCTGTGCCTTCTTCACCTTGAGATAAATTGTTACAGATGAAAAAAGCAGTTTCTAAAATACAACCTTTTATCCACTCATTAATTCACTCATGGAGAACCTACTTCCATCCCCTTCTGGTTATTGCTAATGTAAGGCCTGGAAGTTGCAAAAATCAATGTGGCATCTTTTAGAAAAGATGCTTCTCTGCAAAGTACTTGGTGATTTTAGCTACGGGTTTACCTTCAGGGGTCTGTAATACAAGGACCTTCTTTCTCCTAAACTATTTAAAATCATGGCTAGCAGCCTGATACAAGAATGCCCGTTTTACCCTCTCCACACCAATACAATTTTTGACAGCAGCTCTGAATTCTGCTTGCTTTCAAACAGAAGGCACCATTCTGCCTGTTAGAATTCACTACTTTGTAAATGTGACATCCTCCTTTCATCACTGCAGTTACTGAAGTGATATATTTCTGTAGAAATAATATCTGCAAATACTCCAAAACTTTCATTTCCAAAAGGATCTAATATGATCACCAATAATACTACCAGCATCATCTATGATGTGCATGAATCCACAAGAACTGCGTAAAGCGGAAAATACTGATATTGTCTCATATATGGTGAAAACTAGCCATAATAACTTTACATTGCTAACGTTCACAACACCTTTAGACAAAAAAGTATCCTGATTTTTGAACTTGTGTGCTAACAATGAGATGACAGTTCTTTCTATGAAGTTCAAATAGTCATCCTGCATATATAAATAGTCTATAGCTGTTCCACTACGCTGAGTTCCTGAAGCTCCTATTCTTTGTAGAGGACATTTTCAGGTAACAATGTCAATACATGCTACTTTCTAAAGACCAATTAAAGTAAAACGCTGTGGTACATGCTAGCAAATTATTTTTGTTCTGAACTCAGGCAATTTCAGTTGTGTGGCAAAAGAACACTCTTCTTCCTTCATATGGATCCTATTTCATTCACCTAAAGATTTACCCACGGAAGAAGGTATCTTCTGTTCCACAACAAGGACTCTATACAAACAGATTCTCATTAAAAAAACGTTACCTTTTCAGCCTCTTCACTAGTCACCGAACTTTCCTCTGTTTCATCTTTAGTGATCAAAGAAATTCTGTCTAAAAAAATAAGACATATAAAAATATCATTAGAAGGCTTCCCAAAAATGCACTTAATGTTAGAAATGAAAAAAAGTCTTCCAAATTCCAACTTCTGAATGTGTCATCATCACCAGCAAAAATAAAAAAATATTGCTCAAAGGAAAATGTGACTTGCATAAATGAGTCAACTATGATATAAACTATGATATAAAAATAAATTAATGAGCATATTCATAAGCTTGTGGAAGTATCCATTTAGGAAACTGCTAATATTATGACAATCAAACTAATGAGAGACTGAAATCATAGATCACAGATGAAATGCTGAAAATCTATTAGAAATTACACTTTTAGTCATTCACAGCATGCTCTTAGGTCCTTAGGAAAATTAACTCCTAACATACAAAACACTTATGCTGTGACTACCTGCAGTCTGACTACCAAAGTGCTGGTCCTGCCCCTGCTTTGCTCCTTGATTGTGCCAGCACCACCATCCTGTACAGTGACACCCCTGCCCATGACACCCCCTCCCCCAGAAAAAATCTCAATTACTTTTTACCCCATTAGTTTTTCCAGTCTAGCTCATCACTTGGCTACACGAATGCTTGTGCCTGAATAAAGAAGCTGTGGGTGTGAGGGCAAAGAACAGTAGATTCATAAAGGTTTCAGAAGCAGCACAAGTGTAATGCCACATTAATGTGCCCATAGAACAACATGGTAGAGTTTCATGAGAAGTGAACTTGTCAAACAAATCTGCCTTGCTCCTGAGCCACTAACTCATTAACTCACATCCATCCTCTTTTGGTGATTGCAGTCACTCATGACAAGGCCCAATGCATGCCACATTTGACAGAAAAGAGAGGATGGATCATGTGACAAGAAGCAGGGAAAACAGGACTTCTGCTTTTGGTAGCAGCAAGTGAAAAGCAATTTCAGCTACCTAGTGAGAGCAGCTAGATTATGCATAAAGCACCATGATTTTATCATCTTCTCACAAGAAGATAATCTATTTTGTATGAAAATATCAACCCTGTTTTTATTTGTAATTATTTTTTTTCTCAAAAATATACTCCAGTTTGTCAAAAACTCTGGCTTGTACAAACTAATAATTATTCTAGCCTGGCTTTGGAAGATCCAAGTTTCCTACTTTCAAACTTTGATGGTTTCTTTTTTCAAATTTCTTCAGAGAAGGTCCCCTATGATACTACTGAATATAATATTCTTTCAGTGTTGTCTTGTGCCGTTGTTTTGGGTTGCTAAACAAATTCCCATCTTGTATTTTGAAACAGTTGGATGAAGTAGGCATTACAGAGTGTCTGGAGTTCATCATTTTGAAAGGTGCTATACAAAAGCATATAATTGCATTTTATAGCATGCAGCCTTAAGAGATACAGCTGGACATTTAACAGATTTTCTTAGCACTGGTTCCAATTAAAAACAAGAGTATGACGTAAAAGATTTTTTTTAGTCCACCATGTTTTGTATTTGTGAAAATGTTCCTTTATTTATCACTTGCGTAGTCTCTGAATGTCTTTTAGAGTTGCATTGCCTTGTATCTCTCAGTTTAATCATAGGTAGGTGTCATATTACCACATATTCTGTCCTTCAGGTTGCTTAAATACAAAATGATCCGTGACATATTTCAATGCTATCTGTGCCTTTTTTGAAGCTTAATTTGGAAGAATCTTTTCATATTTCTGCTGCATGAGTTTTTTCCATTTATTTTGAAATTCAGCTGAACTTGTATCTTCTTCTCCCGACCCTGTAACATTTAATTTGTCTCTCTTCTTCCACAATTAATTTACCATTTCAACAAGACTTGGCAAGGCATTATGAATATTGCTGATATGAAACTATTAGTGCAAAAAAGGAAGCTGCAACGTGAAAGGTTTTTTTATTTTTTTAAACAGGCTGCAGGAATGAACCATATCAAAACGCTGCTCTGGGGTAAGTGTCCCATTGCTAACTAAGTTTTCTCTTACATAATGGATAACACAACTAGAATTTTTTTTTTTTTTTTTAAAATGCCATCATACCTTGTATCAGGATCTCCCAGAAATCAGCTAAGGCTTTATCTTCCACCTTTGATTTCAGGGCCTGCAGAAAATCATTAAAGCACTGCACCTTGAATAGCTGAAAAAAATAACAGCGATGATAAACAAGAAATATTAAAAATACTAAAGAGCACTGCCAACTTAATTCTTCATGAAGTCATCTAACATGATGAACACAAAAGTCACTACAGATTTTGGGTTTTATCTCTACTAAAACCAAGAGTTCTAAGGAAAGGTGAGCCACAAAAACTGCCTTTCAGAAAGCTAGAAAGACTTTCTTGTAACTAGCTTTACTGAAGAAGAAATTTGTAGGATTGCTTATATTTCTTTTACAAGCATCAGGTCACAGGCCTTCTGTTTTTATGTTTAAAAGAAAACAAAAAACCAGCAAATAAGACCAGAGAAGCTAGTCACCATTCCAGTAAGAATTCCAGTAAAGAAACATAAAATGCAAATATATTTCTAAACTTTCAAACAGCATAACAGATTTTAATCTACAAATCAATTCTTTTTGCTGTAGTAATAAACTCTCAAGTTTCTAATACAGCAAACAGTCCCATCATGTCTTTAATTTGAAAGAGATGAGAGTTTTCACATATTAACATTACCTTCATGGCCTCCTCTCTGAAAACTCTGATACAGCTGATCCCTTTCATGTAATACTGTGAACCTTTATTTTCCAGGAACTGATCAATGCGGTTTATCAACTGCTGACTCACTGAAAGACAAGAAGAAATAAATAAATAAATCAAAGAATGCACACTTTCAAGGCAAAAAAAAATTTTTCTTTTACATCTTTCTCTTTCTATTCCACAGGCATCTAAAGAGTTAATCATACCTACACCACCTGAAGCTACTCAAGTTGATAATTGTTATCTAAGCTACTGACAATTACTTCAGCCTTTCTGGAAAAGCTAGATATACTAGGAAGAAACCCAAGCATGGCCAAGGCAAAAGTCTTTCCCTGAAAGCCAAGGAAAAAAAGCACTGGCCTAGCTTGCTTGATAGAAAGTAAAACCAGAACATTTGGGATCCTAAAGCTGAGGGAGGTTATGTTCTACAATGCAAGCCTACCCCCCCAAGCATCCTTTGAAATACATGCATATTTCAATAAAAGCGTTGAATTTACAATGAAGGTGTAATAATGCCAAAACAACATCTGTAGGGTGATTGCAGTTAAGAGACTACCTTGTTGTTGTTGACATTACAGTATATCTTGTCTCTGTACAGGTAGTTTGATGATTTTTCATCTGGGCAATGCTGTTTATGATTATGGAGGTAAGTGTTATAAACTGTGCATGCCTGACAGAGAAAAGCAGAGGCAAACAATGAGACTTGTACCAACAAGAAGGGGAACACCAGTTTCATCCTCACTGTTGAGCTCCTAAAAGGTAGGTAGCTATAAAACACTGCAAACATGACAAGTGGAAAACGTCACCAAGAGCTCTGCAAGCCCAACTAAATTCTGCTGGATTTTAGTACTTTATTTTCTTCATGTTTAATTACAGGTGAGGAACTGTCCGATTTTACCATCTGGCAGACACCTCAGCCTGGGAAAAGACAAGCGTGAGGAGGATACAGCAGTGATCTATAAACTCAGAAGCACTGTGAAAAGGATGAATAGGGAGCGATAGTCCACTACCTCTCTCAAAACAAGAGCAAAGAGTTGTGTTAAGAGCAAATGAATAAAGAAGTACCTCTTCAAACAGAACCAGTTAACCTCTTTACCACAGGCTGCTGTGGGATGCTAGAAGTTTGAACAGCTTAAAAAAATGCTTGAACAAATTCTTAGAATTCTTAAAAGAGGAACTCTATCAAGGGAGATTAAAGATGATGTTGCCATTGAGGAAGAAAATGCAGGAAAGCATTCTGGGCAAGTCACAGCATCTGCCTGTCCTGTTCTTGTACTGTTAAAGACAGGTTACTGGATTAGCAGAACCTTTAGTCTGACCTATAGCCCTTCTTATATTCAGATGTTACAGGCATAGATGTCACTGCAAGTATTTCAGCCACAGAAACAACATAGAAAATCATCTGCCAGAGTGATGAAAGAGACAAGGATAAACAAACACACCAAGAAGCAGACATGTTTAACTACTGTATTCCACTCTGCTCACTGTAAGCATACGCAGTGCTAGCTGTTATATTTATGTTCTATAAAAGGCCTAATTGAACTGAATCTGAGGGACAGCATCTCTGAAAAGAGTGAAATGAGACATGTCTGATATTCTCCCACTAGCTTTTGACTCTACGGAGTTTCCAGAAAAGGAGGTGTGTAATGGTTCTGTCCAACAGCACCTATCACACAAGAAAATGTGCTGAAGTGCCTACTGCTCCAGAAGTGATCAGCTCACTCTATTTATTTATTTTACCAGTAGCTGACAAACTAAATTTAAGTCTCACTACTTAAGCTCTCCAAGTTAAGTCAGTCCATTTTTTTCATGGTTAACGATTTTCTCATTAAATGTTCTAATTTCTTACGAATTGCACTAATAAAAGCAAGTCCTGCTGGTGTTTTCAGTGGTGGTGGCGTTTTTTTTAAACGCTGCTTTTTCATTGATGTGTTAAATTAAAACCCCAGGCACTACGAGGGTGCAATAAAAGTCTTTATTGTCAGAATGATTCCAGCATACTGTTTGAAATTATCAGACACTCTACTTCTTTTGCATTTAATTTTTTTAAAAATCCCTTTCCATTTGATTGCACTGGCAGGCATCAGAAGAAAACACTTTTTCTTGGTACTGACTGTGAGCTGCCTCCTTTTGAAATCTGTTGTAGGGAACCAAAAAAACTCTTCCACGTTTTACTAGGCACTGAAAGACCATAATATATGCAAGAAACAGGTTACATGGCAACAATATTTTAAGTCAGATTCTTCTAACATCTTGAAACAGCTTGGCTCAAGTTGGGTCTGTCCATTGGGTCTCCCTTAAATGATAGGCCAATGATTGATGAATCTAAAATAGATAAAATTCTTGTGTTTTGATTAGACTACCAAATTACTTCAGGGGTCAAAGACAATACCAGAGATGGTAGATAAGGATTATAACTGGAAGTTCTCCAAAGTGGACTCTGTTCCTTTACACTTGTAGGTCTGAGAACTTTGTTTATTTCCTGCTGCCCATTACCTGCCTTTCCATTAGTATGAATCTTTGGTTTTGGGTGCTGCAAAAAATAGATCTCCCTGATTTTGGAGAAAGGCATGTTCTGCATAAAGATGTCTATTTAACTAAGCTGTGAATATTAGCATTAACTCTGATATGTCCCAGACAAATCTCAGGCACTGGGGTTTTGAAGAGCAGGTCCTGGAGTTACAAACTGACAGGCTACTACTGTGTAACAACAACTTTTTTTCTTCTCTCCCAACTTCCCTCATCCCACACACACATTAAGGAAGTGAACTAACAAACTTCTACATTTTGCATAAAGTGGAATTCCAGCATGTTCTGCAGAACATCCCAAGAAATTTTAATCTTCTGCTTCCTCCTTTTACTGTACCTGAATGGTTAGATAACAAAATATAGTGATTAAAGGCTGGAGAACAGGCAAAAAAAAAAAAAAAAAAAAATCTCTGAAGAGAAGATCTTTTAGTTCTAACAGAATTTAACCCCTTCCCCACTGGCATTCAGATACATTCCCTACTCTAAAATACATTCACCAGTGCTGTTATTTCTTGTGAAATATGCCATGAACAATTATAATAACTTGTTATCTCTGAATAGTTACAGTACAAAAGTGTAGTTATATTTTCATGTTTGTTCAGTTCAGTCCTTGTCGTGGATTACTATGCCAACAAGATTACAGAATAATAGTAGCTAAAACTGTATTATAGTCCAAGTTCAATTCCTTGGGAGTTTTTTTCCTCCCTTAAAAAAATTAATCAGGTTAAAAAAATAGTTCCTTCTGTAGACAGAAGAATCCTGCTATTATCAATCTTTTGATTTATCACTGGTGGTGGTAATGATTTGTATTCATGGACAGTGCTTAAAGTAAGAGTCACTGACAAATCAGTTAAACCACGTGATAATTAATTTTAAACTACTGCTCTGTAGGTATGATCTTTTTGTAACTGAAAAGAAGAAAGATTTTAAACTGAAAAGCGTCCTAATTTTTAAGGATTTCCTTCATTTTTAAGCCAAGAAATAAGAATTTCAAGATCAAGACTGCTGAACTGCTGCAGTGTCCTACGAGGTACTGTTCAATTTTGAAATGGTCCCTCCAAATGGCCTGTGGGTATGGATCAGAATGATTTAGGCTGGATGTCTGAAGGACGTATGGCCCAAATCCCCGCTCAAACCAGGGTCGCTGTGGATTAGGTGGCTCACTGCTCCACGGACTTGAGTTCCGAGTAGCTCCAAAGATGGAGAGTCTCCAAGTTCTCTGGGCCCCTCTTTCTGTGTTTGACTACCACCATCGTGATTTTTATTATTTTTTTTCCCCATAACATCTAATTCCAATTCTGTTTGTTGCAACTCAGAGCTTTGCGTCTCACCCGATCGCTATGCCCTTCAAAGACAAATCTGGCTTCATCTTCTCTGTGAAGCAGACGTACAGAAAACTTCAAAGTGATTTTATATACTCAAGTATTTGGTTTGCAAATACTCTTCTAATGACTGAATCATTTTCATCAAACCAGCCATTGCATTTGGCCTACCTAGCAGTAGAGTATGAACAGTCTCCGAAATACACAAAAACATCCAGTAAGATAAAAACGCAGATGAACTGCAAAGACGTATGCTAACAAAAACTGAAAGTAAATACCAGTTTTTTTAAAAAACTATCTTAGCTCTAAAAAGGTAGTTAACTATACACATTTCTACAGAAAATCTTGCAATAAAATATCATTCTTGTTGCAACTGTCTAATGAATTCCCACTGCAAATCTCTTATACACAATTCTTTTATGCATACAAAGCATCCAGTGCAAAACCAGTGTTTTACATTTTACTTAAGAAGCTATCTACAAGCCATAGGAAAAGTGTGACAACTCAGGCACAATGGAATATTTGCTGAAATCTATACATGCAATTACCGACTCTTTTAACTTTATTTTTCTAGAAATGCCTAGGAATAAAAATATTAACAAACTTGCTATAAATATAAAAACGAGAGTTTGGTACAATTTGTCTATGGACATTTTTTCTTATGTCCATAAACTGTACAGTTGTCATTGGAGATTTCTCTCTTTGCTGACAATCAGTAAAATAAAAAAAAGCTCTTTCAACTACAGGACTTCAGACATCATGTTCTCGGGTAGGAGTCCTGTAAGATGCAATGAAATCCAGCCTATAAACTTGCCCAGAAAATTTACAAACCAAAGAAAACACTACGCATGTGTCAATATCTTTTTTTACTCCCCATTAAGACATCCTATCTTCTACAGAAGCCTATGAAAATACAACACAGCATATCAGACACCTTCTGCTCTCCAGAAATGCAGACATGGAGGGAAACCTGTAAATAGTCCAACAGAATGAACTGGTAGTCATGTGGCTACTCCTTTGGCATTACAAAGATGGCAAGCACTCACTGCATTTGAGAATCTTCTTTGCAGCCACAGCAATGAAGAAACTCATTATACACCCTTGGGAGTAACAATTAGATTCTACTCAGGCAAACTAATCTATTTTATTTGCATTCATTGACAAAAATGTCAGAAGCTGTTGTCAGACGACTGCTCTTCATGATGACTGTGCACTTGTAACCTGCTCAAAATAAGACCTGCATAAAATGACATCTCCCTGGCCATGAATGCAAATAAGAAAGTAAAGATATCTGGTAGGGAAACACAATACTAGTTACATGAGCAATCAACATTAACCAGTAAGCTGACACCATCACACACAACTCATCACATAAGCCATAAGTGGGTCCCTACTGTAGTAAACTACACAGATGTCAATTAAAACCAAAGTTGATTACTGTTTCAGGAATTGAGCTGCTAGTCTCAGAAAACCTATCCCTAAGACCCTTGCCAATTTGAAACTCTTAGATTTTCTAAAAATATGTATTTATACATTAGTGACCCAGTTCTCAGAGTGAATGTGTCGTTTCTTCTGCTCTGGTCCACTGTGGGATGCAGTATCAGACACAGGGTGTCTAACTTGCACTTAGGCTTCTCCTATGAATAGCACAAACCCTGATCATCAAATCCCGGTGAGGCCACTGCAGGAGATGCATTGGTACTCATTTTCAATGATAAATATACAATTAGGATTTCCTACAAGCTGTTTGGAAAAAAAAAAAAAAATTCCCCTTGCCATACTTTGGTATTGATAACTTTACAATTTTGGTGAGAGACTTGCTGTGGACTGAAGGGGATGTGTGCCATTAACCTGCAGCTTAATTAAAAAGCCACTGTACTGTCAGTATTTAAAATACAACTCTTCCTACTGCTACAACTTCTCTATCTGCCAAAAAAACCCACCCCCAATCAAACAGTTGAAAGGTCTTTCTCCTCCCTGTGGAGGGACTCTGTTGCTGTTTTAAAATGAGAATGTAGGCTCTATTCAGTTTGGAAGACTACACTGGATGCTCTTTTTATACAAGAAAGAAGCAAAACAGAATGCAACCTAGTAGTTCTCCTGTCTGTATCCTCACACATAAAATGTAATTTTTTTTTTTTTCCCCAATAAACTATTTGAATGCCACAGATTATCGTTTCCTGCAAAGACTTTTTACATTTCACATGTTCTAGCAGAGGAGGAAAAAAAAAAGTTTCATCATTAAATATGATATAAAATTATACTAAAAACAACCCCCTTAGAACCACTGAATAGTTTTAAGGTAGAATTTACTATTTACATAACCAGAATGCAATACAGCAAGCCATTAAAAACATGCCTGTAATGTTTTATGTATTAAGCTACCTAAAAGGCTCTAAAGCAGAAAAAGGATTATGCAGAAGAAAAAAGTAATATGCAGAGCATGTTTTTATTTATAGTGGCTTCTATCTCTCCTTTAAATGGGTGACTGCGCTACATTCTGTCTAACTACCCCTTATAATTACAGAGCAAATCACACAAAAAATAAAAGCAGATTGCTGAAAATTTCAGAAGCCATCCAAACATGTACTGCAGTTATCTCCAGCACAGCTACCAAGTGGACATATTTAAGCACTCTTTAGTTAAACCGTCTTCAAGGGTAATCACTATACTTATTTGTGCCTTAAAGCTTTCCTACATGATAAAATTAATTACTGTAACGAAGTAGTCAACTGTTTCACAGTTTCTGTATTCTAATATATTGTACAATGCTTTTTTACTGCATCTTAATATAGCTGATATTTGAGAACACAATTCAAATAGTTTTTCAATAAACAATTTCTTCTGCATCTAATGCAAAATCCATGTAAAAAGCTGGCTAGGTGGCTTATAGAGCTGGAAATTCTGGAGAGAAATAGCTAAGTAGGCTTTAACAGACTGTATCACAAATCAATATACCACTCAACACCCTTCTTGAACTATGTCTAAAAGGACCAATAGCCATGTTGAAATACCTAGCACCTCACCTCAGCATCTCTGCAAATCTTTTTCTTTGAAAAGAAATGTTACATTAGTGGCTATTCGGCAGATGAGGTTTATCTTGCCACAACCTTCAAATCACCCTTTAAAAGAAAAAAGGACCCCATCCATCTTGTGCATTCTTTTTAAGATACCTTTGGATTACATATATCTCTGCAGAGCTATTCCAGTAGGGAAATACCATACAAACAAATGATAATTCCATTGCATTTTCAGACATATGGCGTGCAAGACAGTGGCTGACCTGTGCTTTGTATTCTTCCTCGCCTCTGCATCAAAACCCTGTTTTGCTGTACACTGAGAATAGATTCAGTGCACAAAGAGCCTCATCTCATCTTTAAGAGTCACATACTACCTGCTCTTTACACCCTAAATTCACCTTTCTTTTGCTTACCACAAGCAGTAAGAAATGTTCTTTGCATGATTTAAATCTCAGGCATCAGATTCTTATTTCTTCATGGAACAGAGTTAAGTAGACTGCAGAAGACAAGTTTCTCACACCACATGCAGCCAACACAGAAAGATCCCGTGAAGCTAGATGAAAGCTGATACCCAGTTTGAATGACGCAGTCAGTACCAAGGGATCTTCTGTTAAAAACACCTGAGGAGTTGCTCAGATGCCTCAATGTAGCTGTCTAGTGCCATCTTACACAAACATGGATATCTGAGACTTTCAAATGGGGAAGGCAAATATTGACACGGGAATTGAGTGACACCTTTCTTTGCTGAGTGGCACTAGAAGCTAAGCAGTAAACTCCAGAGCATCTCACATAGCACTAGAAACTTATGTTTAGACAAACGGATTGCATTTACTGAACCCTGAAGATGCTAGTAAATATAATTAAGATAGATGAAAGTCATTTACCGTCTTTGAAGTCAGCGTTTTTCTGCCTCACCAGAATTCGGAAATCTTCTGCTGGGTTAACGCTGCCAACCTACAAAAGGTCCAAAAATGATACAATCGTCTGTCAATATCCATCTCTTTCTTCTTGCAAGGCAACAAGAATCTTTAAATTTCTGTTTATTTTAATATGGAAACAGAAGCTCTACACTTCTCTACATGCAGATTCATAAAATGCAAGTCTTGCAATGTGTGTTAACGTGCAGTACTCCTAGCAAAGGTTAGTTATGACATGAGCAAGATGAACTTACTATGCTGCACTGTTAAGCCAACCATGTTCTCTGGGGTTTAGAGGTCAGAAGCACAGTAATTCAGGTTATCTGCTAGTTCAGCTTTGAGACTTTCTGTAGCACAGACCTCTCACTAATCTTGACAGACGCTTAATGAGGAATGGGAGCTCCCAGGCATGTGGGTACAGAATCATTGGCTTGCCACTCCAATAGGAAGCTCAAAATTAAAAGCTTGCACTCAATTCATCTACCCTTTCTGGTCCAGTCTGATATCTTAAAGCTGAAGCTCTAAATAGGCATACAGGTGCAGAAACCTTACAAAGGAACTAAAACGAGGTCAAATATAAATAAACACTTACTGAAAAACGGATGCAGTAAGTTTAGAAAAAAAAAAATTACATTGCTTAAAATTTCCTTTCAGGAATCAAAATTGTCCTGTTTATTTGAAATTTTTATGCTTTGCTGTCAAAATAATTCACAGATCTTTCAATAAGCTTGCTTGGTGTCTTCATGTTTCTTTTAAATCTGGCAATGTCACTTTTCAGGAAATATCAGAAATTTATGTTAGGAGTACAGAATATTTAAGTCTTTTTAGATTTTAAATCTTTTTTTAAATCTCAATTGTGCATTTTAAAAACCAACCTTAAAGGATAGCACGTTTGAAAACAAGTGAAGTTATCTCAATATTAAATCACTTTTTTTCCTGTAATATGAAAAATCAAATAAAGGAAAGCGCACGGTTATGATACAGGCTTCATCTACCCATGTACACAACATCTGGAATTAAGTTAGACCTAGCAGCAAGATTAAGCCAAATTTGTGATTCAGAACCCCAACTAATGCAGAGAACAGTCTCTAAAAATCACAGCAATACCCTTGATTAAATATACAGAGGCAATTTCTATGTTGCAGATGATATGAAAGGGAGCAAGAACAAAATTCAACCACTGAACCCCAGTTCTGAGATTCTGTTTTCTTCAGATCCTCAGGCTTGCCCTTTAGAGTTCTAGACATTGGGGGAGAATTTTGTCCTAAAATATAGAAGACTCATGGAAACTTGTGCTAACATACGCCTAAGGGCAGAGAAAGTTGTCTTTACAAGCTCTAGCAGAGAGTCTCAAATCTACAAGTAGACAGTATTTCAGTCATGTTTCAGCTAGAAACCCTCCTTTTATCAGGAATTCTGTATATTCACTATAATACACTCAGAGAAATTTATCTTCCCCTTTAATAATCAGATTTGTAAAAATATGCTTACAGAGGTGACAGTGCCTTCAGCAAGTTTTATGATGCTAAAGCTACCTTCCTCATCTTCAATTTTTGGTTTCTTGGGGTTGGGTCCATCTTCACTGCTGCAAATGAGAAGGAAAAAAAATTAATATAAACACTTAAACTGTCCTGCCTACTAAACAGGGAGTCAGTAAATTAATGAACTACACACCTAACACTGAACAAAACTTCATTATATAACTGCTCCAAAATTAACACTAAACCATGCCTCATTTTTCCCCACAGGCTGCACAAAGCACACAGTAGAAACAGAGATCAAACTTAATCTTAGCATAAAACAAGGGCACCGCTTGTTGAAGACGCAAGATTATTCATGCTTATTCATGCTTATATACACATCTTCTCCACCTTTCTAAATACGTAATATCTTCAGTCACTTTACTTGGAACCTGTATATTGAGTTAACCTTGATAATTTACAGCATATGATTTACTGATTTACAGTGTATTACATAACATTTGCTATTCTCACCAGATTCATTCTAAACATGAAGTGGGAATGAAAACTTAACATTTAAGAGAGAAATTCATTTACTCTTCAAAAATTATCTGCTAGTTCCTGTCTTGGAATTGATAGCTACTATAAACCTGTTTACACAGTGGCTTTTGAGTTTAGTGACCCATATTCTCCACCACTTACAGCAGTCAAAACCTGCTAGACAAACCCCAATTAAGCACGTAAGAACTCTTTTACAACATTTTAAGCTACATCTCAAAAAGCTTTCAAAAGATTATTTGTTATTTTTAAAAAGGTAATTCTGATTTTAGGCTACTTTCTAACTTTGTCCTCACAGGTAACATATACCAAGGTGTACATTCAAACTAGGAACTTAACTGTAACATCTAATGTGCAAACTTTAGAGCACATCTTGGCAACAGAGGAAAATCCAGGTAATCACAAAACAGGAAAAAAAATCAGACACTGTGTTTTGTGTCACTTAATGTGACAGGCTACTGACACAGAAGAATCGATTTCAGTTTAAGAATGACTGAAAGCTACTCAGCGATCTAAAAGGCAGTATTTGCGTTCAAGGAATCCCAAAACAAAGTAGGAAGTTTTTCTTAAAAATTCTACTACTGCAGTGAAAAGAAGAAACTGCTTGACAATGTAGGGACAAAGCCAGAGATCCTGGACTAGGTGCCACTTGGCATTCTACAAGATTAGAACTGATTTTAAAAAACTGCACTGCATGTTACAGAAGCAATCAACTGTTAGAAAGAACTTGTACAGTCTTCCTTTTTACTTTCTATAGCACACTCCTCCCCTACTTTACAATCAGTGTTTATCCCACTTTGTTTCAGTAGTCTTTTCTGTCCTTTACTTAATTTTGTCACTACTGAAATGAAATCCCATCTCAGCAACTCCTGTCATCCAACGTAACCTTACTTATCACTCTAGGAGAAATGATGACTTTAGTTATGCCTCAGGACAAGGATAGGATACCTTGCTTCATTCTCAACTCTGCTGACCTTCTGGCTGACCTTGAACAAGCTGCTTGACAGCCAATATGCCTGTCCGTAAAATGCAGAAACTGATAGTTATCTAAAACCAGTGAGTTTAGAATTTCTACGTGAATCAAAATTCTTGCATATTGATGTGGTTTGATGAAAGGTGCAAAGAACAATGAAAATTCTCTTTTAGAATATTTTTCTCCAAAGGTGTTTTGCAATCAGTTGCAATGTCTTGAAATCTTTTTCCTCCTGTATTATTTTTACTGATTCAAAATGCTTTGAGATTAGAGGAAGGAGGAGAACATAAATGATGATGCTGCATTTAACTGCCTAGGACCAAATCTATAGCTGTCATTAACCAGTAGAGTTTGTTAGAGTACTGCAGAAACTAATGAATCAATACCCATTTATACCAGCCAAGGATCTGACATTTAGAATCTGTTACTTGTAATGCACTGATTAGCAGTATTTTTAAACTGTAAAACATGCAACTACTATTTGAGAAAAATTAATAAAATAGAAGATTAATTTAAAACACCCACTTCTACATTTATATAGAAGCCTCTCACATACTGCAAAGCTGGATGAGGTAACAGCCTCTCCAAAGCCAACCTAAGAAGGAAAAAGTAAAATGCTTTCTATTTTACTGGATTTTTTAAACTACACAGAGCTTAGCAAAAGTGAAACAAACAAATGCTGAATATTAAAATCTGTATTAAGATATCATGTCTACATTTATGCTGCCTAAGTAGACATTAATCTGGTCAATATGATGATAGGAGACACAAATCAGTTTTAGAAAACAAAAATAATGGCTAAGAGAGCTTCTAGCCAACTTTTTCAAAACGCTTTAGCACAAATTACCTAGATCTGATAATTTTAATAAATTGAATATTATTTGTTGTTTAACATTTTTCTTAGTCATTGTTGCAGTGATGTACTTTTCTTTATCAAGTGATTTTATTATACCACTCAGCTTTTCCCCAAACACAGAATAAAACCATACAGTTAACACATCTGTTGTAGTAATAACACTACTGTTCTCATTCAATACTACAGCAATACCATTTTTTTTGCAATTTTTTAAAATCCTATTACCCTTCATTCTTCTTTGCATAGTTGAGTCTGTATCCTTTTGCCTCCTTTACAGATTTTTTTTTAAATCATTTTAATGCCCTACACCAATTTCTATCTCAATTATTTTTATAGCTGCTTTCATCACCCCTCTAAAGGAAACCAGTTTTCAAACAAAATAGCTTTCCTTCTTGCTTGTCAACTTGATTCCTTTGGAGCGATATGTTTTTAAGCAACTACCAGTAATGGGTCACTGGTTTTTGTTTAAATTCTCTCCCTAGCTTGTTTGAACCCAAGTTTTGATTTTTACTTTTTTTAACTGGTTCTATCACTTTTTAAAATACACATATAAATGTATGTATATGCAACACACAGAGAAACTGGGGCACAGAGCAAGGACAAGAGAATTTAACCAGTATGAATTCACAGACACACCAAGGCAAGACAGGCACACACAGCAATGAACAAAATAAAAAGCAAGGTGTTTCCCAGTCTGTATATAGAAATGTGGTCACTATTCCAGAGCAGTAATGTGAGAAGTCCCATCTCATGTCTTCCCAAAGATAACACACTGAGGAGGCTCTAGCCAACTCAAGGTAAAGGATATATAACAGCTCACTAAGCAAGGCCTCAAAATGCCTCAAAGACATTATTCCTTGCACTGAAAGGACTAAGCTAAAAATGACAAAAGGGAGGGAGAAGGAGCTAACTGAGAACTCTCCAACATCCTAGGGGACCCACTAGTTATATTGTAGGCATTCAATAAATTAAGCTCTAAAAAGCAGATTTTTGTTTGAGCAAATTGATTTGGCTGGTGTGACAGTACCAATGCAGTAGCAATTAAGCATTTATTCTTCATATTTGCAGCACAAATAAAGTAAACACAATATATGTAATAACATAAAAAAATAATTTTATCTTAAAAACTGTTCAGACAACAGATGTTCCAGGAAGAGTCCATAACAGTTTGATTTTTCGAGACATCCACGTTTATTGCACAGCAGATAATAATGAAGCTGCTTTTCTTTTGATTTGGTATTCAAAATGAAAGCTACAGAACAACATAAATTGAGCATGCTGAGAAAGAACACTCATCTTTACAGCTAATTTAAAGCTCTGCAGCATTTATTTTATACTAAATTAGACCTTCTGTTATTCTTATTTGAACTATTTTATAACTACCGGTAGGACAAACTGTTTCACCAGGAGACAGTAAGTAATGCAACAGGTTGCCCAGTGAGCATGTGCAGTCTCCATCCCTGGATGTTTTCAAGACCAGACTGGTTGAAGCCCTGAGTTACCTGTTTAGATCTCATAGATGACCCTGCTTTGAGCAGCAGGTTAAACAAGAAACCTGCTGAGGTCCCTTCCAGCCTGATGGATTCTGTGATTCTGTGGCAACAAATACAGACATAAGGAAGCTACAGACTGGTTCTGGTGTATCTTGCCCCATAATAGTAAGACCACCACTACTCAACAAAATACCCCAGACGTACTGTGGTACCACAATATTCTCCACCCATCATTATTTTTTCAGTGTGTAACTCATTGATCTTATGTTCAAAAGACTCTAAGCCTGCTTCATCCAGCAAAAACAATTTGAAGTGTAAAAAAAAGTTTCAGAAAAATTCATAATACATCTCCAACTTACTTGTCTTTGAAGATGTCTTGAGCAGTCTTCTCTTCTTTTTTCTTGCCAACTTCCTTTAGGGGGAAAAGTGCTTTTACTTTTTCAAGAGGAGCCTGACACCTTTCTTTAACCACACAGGGCATCTCCAGCATCTCTAGAAGGTGCTGTTCAATTGGCGGCAATGGCTCATTGGGGTGAAAAGCCTTATGCTGCAAACACTGCAAGAAACAATTTAAACTAAAAGTTTTTCTTTGCTCATGTGCCTTTAATATAATGCCTGTATGTCTAACATCATATGGTACATGCAAAATATCTTCCATATTAAGAAACTACCGTCATATTGCTGACAAATATTCCAGCTCACAAGAGGATTGAAAGTCACACGGTCAGCTGTTTAAGGAGATTAATAATGATATTAAACAAGAATACTGATGCAGATGAGTGTTCCCACACTCACTGGAATGAGTTCTATGAAAATTGTTAGGAAAATCCCAGGAATAAAACAGTCATCTGCATCTATTCAGCTTTTTAACTCCACTTTACCTTTAAAATGCAGTTCTATTATAAAAGTCACATGGGAGAGACTTCTATACATTCCAAAATGAGGCAACGAGATATATATCCCAACCATGTATTCCAGTTACTGTCACAGTTTGTTGTCCCTCAAAGAAAATATTTCTTCTTGGTCAATAAAACTCAGTATGCATACAAAATAAATTTTCACCAGTTTACGAGCAAATGGAAAGAGAGAAGTTAAAGGTGCACAGGTGAGGCACAGAATATAGGTATGTTTGCAAATTAGCTTTGAAAAGAGTGTGGGAATGAAGGGGCTTGACAGATGTACATCAAAGTTGGAACAGATGGTAGGAGCTACAGAGGAGAAGGCTTTTTCACCAAAGTGTAAAGACAGTGCACGCAGTCAGGGAGCCAAGCAGAGGGAGAGAGACGAGGTTAATGAGGCAGGCTACAGAAGTTCCACTGAGAATTTTAAAAACAAAGTAGGTATCTCTAAAATGTTGTGAAGTGTAGAATAGCAGTAGAGATGTATGTGTATGTACATATATACACAGATACCAGTGCATGCACACACATACCTAAAAACACGTGTTGTACATGGGAGATTAATTTTTCCAAGCCTGTTGTACTGGGTTAGACAGAATTAGACAGAAGTGTGAAGGTAACTACTCAGTAAACTAGCAATACAGCAGAGATTTGCTCTCCTGTTGGCTGTCAGACAAGACATTAATTTAAAAAACAAAACCAAAGCAAACAAACCCCTCTGTTCATGCTGAAAAGCTGCCAATAAAAGAAAATCCAGACCATATGCTACACATCGATACTGATGTGCTTTCATGCTGCCATTAAGATTCCAATCCATATTAGAGCATACTTTCAAAAGGACGCAGTCATACAAGGCTACTGATTTGGAAACACTTGTAATGATTTAAGGCATAATTATTTTGAAAGAGAGTAAAAATGTTGCTGGAAGCTGCAGTAATGGCTCTTGTGATACAAAAAAACAATATTAAAAGAACATTAGGAAATTGAATTAAACTCACAAAGCAAAAAACCTAAGTCCCCTGTTGTGAATGTGTTTTTCAGGCTTTTGCATCTGAAATCTCTGCATGTGGAGCTACAAGAGCTGAGCAGGCTGAGTAGCCACAGCCTCCACTTGTTCCCGTTTTTAGGGTAGATGACTGTCCTGGTTTTGGTTGGGATAGAGTTAATTTTCTTTCTAGTAGCTGGTATAGTGTTATGTTTTGGATTTAGTATGAGAATAATGTTGATAACACACTGATGTTTTTAGTCTAAACACCGCTTAGCAACAACTAAGTCAAGGGTTTTTCAGTTTCTCATGCCCAGCCAGCAAGAAGGCTGAAGGGGCACAAGAAGCTGGGAGTGGACATGGCCAGGGCAGCTGACCCAAACTGGCCAAAGGGGTATTCCGTACCATGTGACGTCATGCCTGGTATATAAACGGGGCGGGGGGAGTTGGCCAGGGATGGGGGGGATTGCTGCTCGGGGACTAACTGGGCATCAGTCAGCAAGTGGTGAGCAATTGCATTATTGTCGTGGTTTAACCCCAGCCAGCAACTAAACACCACGCAGCCGCTCACTCACTCCCCCCCACCCAGTGGGATGGGGGAGAAAATCGGGAAAAGAAGCAAAACCCGTGGGTTGAGATAAGAACGGTTTAATAGAACAGAAAAGAAGAAACTAATAATGATAATGATAACACTAATAAAATGACAACAGCAATAATGAAAGGATTGGAATGTACAAATGATGCGCAGTGCAACTGCTCACCACCCGCCGACCGACACCCAGCCAGTCCCCCAAGCGGCGAATCCCTGCCCCCCACTTCCCCATTCCTATACTGGATGGGACGTCACATGGTATGGAATACACCGTTGGCCAGTTTGGGTCAGGTGCCCTGCCTGTGTCCTGTGCCAACTTCTTGTGCCCCTCCAGCTTTCTCACTGGCTGGGCATGAGAAGCTGAAAAATCCTTGACATTAGTCTAAACACTACTGAGCAACAACTGGAAACATCAGTGTTATCAACATTCTTTGCTCTGAACTCAAAACATAGCACTGTACCAGCTACTAGGAAGACAGTTAACTCTATCCCAGCTGAAACCAGGACAATTATGCATCACTTGTTTTGTATATTCCAGTTCTTTTATTATTGTCATTTAATTATTATTATCGTTATTATTATTTTCTTCCTTTCTGTTCTATTAAACTGTTTTTATCTCAGCCCACAAGTTTTACTTATTTTTCCTCTGATTCTCTCCCCCATCCCACTGAGGGGGATGGGGAGTGAGCGAGTGGCTGCATGGTGCTTAGTTGCTGGCTGGGGTTACACCAGAACAATGACAACCTCTGAAACCTGATGGCAGGTACCATCAAAACTCAGGTGCTAAATGGAGATGAAGTTGAACAGACTTAACCTGGAGTTTCCAATCCCAAACAGTCCCTTTTAACCTTGCTTTCTCTTCCTTCTGTGCCCAGCAAGAACCACTCGACCTTCACTGGCCAGAAAGCAATCCATGCTGCCACTGGCTTCCAGACTCACTGTTCTACTCATGCATGTTGTCAGCAATGTACTAGCTCCTCCTTGTTCTTCCTAATTTCCTTACATTTCCAGCCTAGAGATGTAGCCAGCTTTCAGGAACAGGGGTCACACTAAGATACTGGTCAATGGATGTAATGAAGTGGGCTTTTCACATAATTAATTCCATGATAAGCAACGGCATAAATACATGAATAGACAGAAATTTACTGCAAGAAAGCATCCTGCCTTGTTCCCTTCCACACAGCATCTAGGAACACACTTTTGTAAGAATGTATTTTAGCAAATCTATAAATACTACAGGAACTTGAGGGTATTTAAAGCCTTAGAACACGGGAGGCAGATTCAGCTATCTAAAAGATAAGCATCTAGTCTCTATCAGTCACCTACTCACTCTACACAACCACAACTATCATGTACTTAGGATCTCTGAAACAAGAAGGATCAATTACTTTCCCAAGGTTCTTTTTTCACGGACTATGGAATAGACTTGGACCACTCAGCTTTCACTAGTTAGCTAGCTGTGGTTAAACCTGTGTGAACTGAATCCCAACACGAGTGTCTTAGACTTCCGTTTACACCTAGTTTGTGACTATTTCAACATGACCTTCCAACAGATCCACTACATTCAACCAAAGATAAGATTACTCATTGCTGAAAGCCCTTACAGACTTCCGTGAGTGACCTCCTGTCCCCCTGCTGCTCTGCTTTTTGAAAGAACATAACCATACAGTCCAACCTCTTATAAACGAGCTCAGTCCTCTAAGGTCACTTACACATGGTCTAACAAGAGCCACTGCAGCATATTTAGATGCAGACTCTGCAGCTGGATCCCATGAACTATGCGACGCTGCAGGCCCCTGTCCCTGCAAACCTTCCCCCCCAGTACAGAACAATCATTATTGAGCAATTTGTTTATTTGGCTATCAAATAAAATGCACTGCATTCTCCAAATGTCTTAGGTGCTTCAAATCCCTGTATTTAAGAGGAACAACTTAAGCAACAACATTGGAAGTCTGCCACCACAAAAGCTATGGAAGTTCACTTAGGCTTTTCTGGAAGCAAGGAATAAAAGTTGAAACTCTGGATATAGGATATTCCTCATCTTCCACTCCAGCAAGCATAAGCAACTCCTTTCCACCCACTCTGTCATTTCCTGATGCCTACCACTACCTCCAGAGATATAATTTAGCTTGACGTTTCTGTTTAAATTCTGGCTCTTGTGTCACTTATCATTCCAAATATCTTCATGAGGCAACAGAGCAAGGAAATGAAGGAGGAGTTCATCCTTTCTTCAGAGTTATTTTTCCAAACCATTTATAGGTCCTGTTCGGCCCAACCAATTTACTGGCTACATTCAAAAGATGATGTATAATTTTCCTTCATAGTTCTTAAGGAACCAGAAGTGCTTCTTGGCCTAAGAGAAAAATATTAAGAATCTGTAACATGTTTGCAGCAAAAATTCTTTCTGCAACTTATACAGATTAATAGCAGTTTTGTAACCAAGACAAAAAAATGGGGCTGTGCGTGGCCAAAAGAAAGCACTAAAAGGACTAGTAATTTAGGGTTTTATAAACAGCAAGCACTGTGGACAGGAACTCTATACTGCCTAGTACATTGAAACAGTCAATAAATACTTTTTCCACCAGTAGCATTCACCCTTCCAAAACCCTGTTACCCTCTAAAGAAATTGGCGAGATATGCAGTTACTCTCTTCTAGCAGCACTTGACTCAACTGCTGGGACAACACCATCATACTGTTTCAGAAGACAAATGGCAGACCTAAACAAACATCTTTCATTGGTAGGTGACATCCACTGAACCAAAAGAATGCAAAATTGTATCTAGCAATATAACAGAGAAAATTCTATCCCCTATGTGTTTTGTTTACAAGGAAAAACATATTTGTTTTGTAATACCCAAGCTTTACAATCCTTCCTAAAATATGAGTCATGCAGAAGTCAACCCATTTTAAGCTCTTTCCCAGCAATAACCTTCTACTGACCAAATACTGCATTTAGTTACACACTGTCTTGTCAATATGACTGGCAGAATTTGTAGGGAACACCAAGTTCTTCAGGTGTCAGTCAGTGTAGGATTTGAAGACAGTGGGCTTATATGTGTTCCTGAAACATATATATGACCTTCAGATCCTTTGGTTCTTTTGACAATACTGAGGTAGCATGGCTTTTGGAAGCTAGGATAAGTTTTCTTAATTTAAAAAAGCATCTTCTTCCTACCTGTAAACTGAAAAAATTTCAATTGGAATTGTTGAGATATGATGAACATGGTTGATATAATACCATTTTTGGTCAATTTTCAGAGTGGAGTCATGCACTCAATATATCTCCATGGTTCTGTATACAACACAATTCTGCAGCTGTATAAATTGCAATGTAATTTTCCTTCCAATGACTTTTTTGCCTCAGTCTTCACCGGCAAGTGCTCCAGCCACACTGCCCAAGTCACAGAAGGCAAAGGCAGGGACTGGGAGAATGAAGAACTGCCCACCATAGGAGAAGATCAGGTTCAAGACCATCTAAGGAACGTGAAGGTGCACATGTCCATGGGACTTGATGAGATGCATCCACAGGTCCTGAGGAAATTGGCAGATGAAGCAGCGAAACCACTATCCATCATATGTGAGAAGTTGTGGCAGTCCAGGGAAGTTCCCACTGACTGGAAAAGGGGAAAGATAACCCCCATTTTTAAAAAGGAAATAAAGGAAGATCCGGGGAACTGCAGGCCAGTCAGTCTCACCTCTGTGCCTGGCAAGATCATGGAGTGGATCCTCCTGGAAACTATGCTAGGGCACATGGAAAATAAGGAGATGATTGGTGACAGCCAACATGGCTTCACTAAGGGCAAATCGTGCCTGACAAACTTGGCAGCCTTCTACGACAGGGTTACAGCATTGGTGGATAAGGAAAAAGCAGTGGACATCATCTACCTGGACTTGTGCAAAGCATTTGACACTGTCCCGCACAACATCCTTGTCTCTAAATTGAAGAGACATGGATTTGACAGATGGACCACTTGGTGGATAAGGAATCAGCTGGATGGTCACACTCAAAGAGTTGCCGTCAACAGCTCGGTGTTGGAGTGGAGACCTGTGATGAGTTGCGTTCCTCAAGGGCTGGTATTCAGACCAGTGCTGTTTAACATTTTTGTTAGCAACATGGACAGTGGAATTGAGTGCACCCTCAGCAAGTTTGACCACAACACCAAGCTGTGTAGTGCGGTCGACATGGTGGAGGGAAGGGATGCCATCCAGAGGGACCTTGACAGACTTGAGAGGTGGGCCCGTGCGAACCCCACGAAGCTCAACAAGGCCAAGTGCAAGGTCCTGCACGTGGGTCACGGCAATCCCAAGCACAGATACAGGGTGGGTGATGAGTGGATTGAGAGCAGCCCTGACGAGAAGGACTTGGGGGTATTAGTGGATGAAACACTGAATCTGAGCCAGCAACGTGCACTTGCAGCCCAGAAAGCCAATCGCATCCTGCGCTGCCTCAAAAGAAGTGTGGCTAGCAGGTCAAGGGAGGTGATTCTCCCCCTCTACTCTGCTTTCATGAGACCCCACCTGGAATACTGCATTCAGCTCTGGGGTCCCCAGCAAAAGAAAGACATGGACCTGCTTGAGCAGGTATAGAAGAGGGCCACAAAGATGATCAGGTGGCTGGAGCACCTCCCCAGTGAGAATAGGCTGAGAGAATTGAGGTTGTTCAACCTGGAGAAGACAAGGCTCTGGGGAGACCTCAGAGCAGCCTTCCAGTACTTAAAGGGGGCCTACAGAAAAGATGGGAAGGGACTCTTTAACAGGGAGTGTAGTGACAGGACGAGGGGTAACGCTTTTAAACTGAAAGAGCATAGATTTAGATTAGATGTAAGGAAGAAATTCTTTACTGTGAGGGTGGTGAGGCACTGGAAGAGGTTGCCCAGAGAGGCTGTGGATGCCCCATCCCTGGAAGTGTTCAATGCCAGGTTGGATGGGGCTTTGAGCAACCTGGTCTAGTGGAAGGTGTCCCTGCCCATGGCAGGGGGGTTGGAATTAGATGATCTTTAAGGTCCCTTCCAACCCAAACCATTCTATGATTCTATGATTATTTTTGAATTTGCTGTGTCATTTTTTGAACACTTGAATTTCAATGTATAATTAAATCTCTCATCCTCACAGTTGCAATGAAAATCTTCATGATATGAAAGGAATGTAAATCAAAATGTAGACAGCTTGATACAATAACTGCAAGAAGTGTGAACTGTTCTGCTCGCCTGTAAAATGCATCAGCTCAGACACCCAAATGGAATATTTTAAATGTCCACAATGTTAATCATTTACTACAGATCACATTCACCTCAGACTGATCTGTTTTGGAACCACTGCTAGATGCAACAATGCACAGAAAAGTGACTCTGCTCAAGATTTGATGGGATACAGAATGAGAAGCTGAAGAGATCCCTGATTTTCAGTCAATTTCTCTCTTTACCCAGAAGCTGAAGACTGAGTCTATGTCTGCACCTTGATAGCTGCAATACAGTCTTGAGATACCCAAACAAGTTTTAGCTTGTCTAGTCTAGGTGCCCATGAATATCACTGATGCTGTTGCAGACACCTGAGCATAGGTGTAAATTCCCTTGCTTCCTGGAAACTGGAAATTTTAAGAAAAAAATCTATGTCGGGGACAATACAGAAATCATGGGCTACCCCACACTTAAATGCAAAAGAATTTATATTCCCATCTTCACAATGCAGATCTTTTCAGTGTAAATTAAGGAAAGACAGAAAGGTGAAAAGTCTTAACAGAATAAGTTTTTTAAAAATGTCATATAGTTCATCTCACCTGATACAACCTCTGAAAATGAGGGTTTGGGATTTTGCTGGGCTTAAACAGGTCCTCAAAAGTTTCTCCGTCATCATCTTCATAAACCAAATTCATAGAATCAATCAAAGAGTCAACAGCAGATAACTGATCCGCTAAGACAGCAATTACATACAAAGAAAAATTAAATACATTTGCAGCTGGATGCATTTCTTGAAACAATTTATAAATGAAGATTCATTTTCCAATGTGAGATTTTGACCAAGTCATTACATGCCACAGAATACACTGCAGATATAGACATGCCAATAAAGAATATGGATAACGGACACAGTAATAAACTCCCTGCTTTATTTAAGGACTACAATGTAAAGTCATAAAGCCTTTTATTTTCCCCCAAGACCTCCATTATTGCTGCCTTTTTGCTTCCATTTTTCTTCTTTTTCAAGATGTTTTTATTTGCAACAGAAGGTTTATAGGCCACTTAGAAAATAAGAAGAACAGCTGGTTTGAAAAACTAAATGGTGTCATATAAATTTTAAAAGTTATGATTGCAAATTAACACAGTTCACAATAGTCCACTATTGCTTTGGTAAGACAGGTTTTGGATTTGTTCTCAAACTGCTGGTTACAGGCAAGAAAATAGAAACTGTTTCAGAAACAACTCAGCATGCTTTATATACCCTGACGTGCAGATGCGCATTCAATGGATCTCATAACAAATTAAAGAAGTGGGAGTGGATTTTATCCATTTATGCTCATTGCTGTGCAAAATTCTCAGAATAGTGAGTCAAGTTTTGTATGGCTGCATGGGCTCTCCAGAGACGCCCTCCATCTGAATCTGGACACCAGTAAGTCCATGCTTTAAAAATCAACACACCACAGCAAAAACAGTCTTTGCCTTTGTACATTATATTAACAGGCCATACTGCAACTGGCTACAGGACCAGCTTTGTACGAACAGAGCTGATGCCTCTATTCTAATTCTAGCTAGCTAATCACATCTTGTAACTCCCACAAGGTTTGGCCATTTAGTCTCACAAATGAGTTCAAAGATCAAAGGATATGGAGGACTAAATCTCAGATCTCTATCACAGAGATCCTGTCAGACTAATAATCCCATAACCTGAGCCAGAAGTCATTTAACAGGACAGTTTCAAAAGACTGCCTGCAAACCTCAAGTCTGCTCAGACTGCAACTAAGCTGGCAAAGTTTTGATACAGGCTTTACACTTCAAGATGACATCACCATAATGTATTCCCAAAGGCCTGGGCTTTTTTTTCCTAAGCCAAAATAATGACAAAGCTGATGTTTTCATTGGAAAGCCAAATATTCTAACTCTTTTAGTGTCTTAAAGGAAGACAAGTAGGTTATTTTGTCCAGTTGCTCAGCAAGGGACTATCTTACCTGTAGGAATGCATTTTTTGTTGTTTTTCAAGGATGAAAATATGTACTGTCTTAAGTCTTCCATGTAGGGTAGTTGCACATAGATGAGACACTGGGCAAGATGAAAGAAGAAAGAAAAACTGAGCCTGAAGAAAAAAAATCTAAAGTATCACAGAGTGCCCTATCAGGGCAATACAAACACATAAGAAAAATCCAAAGATCTAATATCTGTATGTATCAAAATACTTAAAGAGCAACACAGCTTTAAGCAGAATAAAACACAGAATTATTTTATAATATAGCGATGGCTACACTCCTAATTTTTCTGCTGTTGGAATAAAGACCTCCCAGGTCATCCAATCCCTTTTCCTTGTGCAGAGTTCCAACCAGCCAAGCTTTAAATAATCCATATATTGGCGCTTTGGGAGGTTTTATCATAGCTTACTGTGTTTCCAAGTCAAAAGTTGGTTTTGTTTTTTTAACATTCTCAGCCTAATTTTTTCTTTATTCAATACCTCCTCCAGTCATACCACCCTAAATAATTCTTTTCCATTCTTTATGTTTATACCCTTCAAAAGTCTGAAGATTGTTGTGTCCACCCCCACCTTCGTCATTGCTTAGCCATGCTACACGTACTTAGCTTTTCAATAGTCTCTCGTAAGTAAGATCAGTGGAAACATATGCTGCAAAAATTCTGATATGCAGTGCTGCTTCTGGGTCTCTCAGAATTTAAAAAAAAATTATTTCAAATATGATTCTGCTGTGTACAGAACTTTTTCTTTTTTTGTTTTTCCTAAGAAACAGACTTCATTTTTTTCTCCTATTTTTTAAAATAACCTTTTCAAGTAAATAAACGTGCTACTGTCTTCCTAACTTTCCATATGAATTTAAACAACAGCTTTAAATGCCGTCAGCTCCTCCCCTCAGTACCAGCTGACTTGGAAACCCAAAGACAACAGCGTAGTTGGACATGCTTGAAATGCCATGCCAACTATCAAGTTCAAATTTTGCACTACCAAGCATCCTGGAGATAAATCCATAGTTTAAGAAAATGAAAGAATCTACTGCAACTTTGGATTGTATGCAGAGAGGCAGGTAGTAACACAGAAAGAAAGCAGTAGTAACTTATTACATAACTGTGTGGTTACACTGTTTCTAGATACCAAAAAAATTGAGACTTCCAGGATAACAAAATGAAATTATTACTATGTTATTGAAATATAAATCAGTATTATTTAAAACTGTAATATAGAGAATACTAATAGAAACATACGGCATTATTTTTCCATATATTCTTTCTAGGGAATTTTCTTAAAACTATTTATTACCTCCTTGTCCTAAGACTGGGTACTATTTCCTAAAATTACTCTGAAAAGTCATATTGGTATTACACAACACTGCAAATTCATATGGTTCAAATATGATCATTTATTAATTAGTATTTGTAAAGCATCAATACAGAGGCCCTCTGCAGAAAGGCAAGAGTGAAAAATTACCTCGTATGCATCCTTAATATAGGGAAAAGCTACTCCAATTTGCGGGTTGCATCTTCTATCATAAGCATAACGCACTATAGCTACCGCTTTCAACTCATCCAATGCATGAACAAGGGCAGAAAACGCAACTGCTGCATTCTTGGGGGGGAGGGGAGAGAGAAGAAAAGTCTAGTCATGCAAGTTCTCATTAGTGTGCTGAAATACGTCTTTCACAGTGAATTCCACAGCATTGATTTAGTCAAGACTAGTTCCCATTTCAGCTATAACTTCAACACAAGCATTTTTCATATTCAAAAAATGAAGAAGCAGAAAGGTCAAATCTCATCATGATAGTGGATCTGTTCAAAGCTGAGAAAACTTTAGATCCAGCACACTCCACCTTTTCCAGTAGGTGTGAAGAGCTCTCAGAAGTATTACAAGAGAGAGAAAAAGGGAGGGAAGTCAGACCCTTAAAGGAAAACATCAGAGCATTACAGTGAGTTTTTTACCTCTAATATTTAAAATAATTTGGGGGTCTGTTCTAAGTAACACAGTGACAGGGCACACAGTGGCTCTGCATGAGAATAAACTTAAACACCAATTCCAGGTTCCCCATACCCTTGCACAAACATAGTATTTAACAGTTTCTCATTATTCATGAGATATGGTATTCATTTGAGGTCTAATCCAACTTCTTTTCATCCTAATGGGCAATGGAACAAGACATCTGTAAGCTGCATTAAAAATCTTTGTTTTATTAACACAGAAAGACAGGACAATCTCAAGCGCCACTACTATTCTGTTCCACAGCAAAGCACTTTCAGCATTAAACTTCAGTTCACCTCACCTCATCATCTTTCGCTGCAAAGACCTTCAGAACCTGGTTGCCCATGTAGTAATGCTGCTGGATCTACAGATTCAAATGGTCAGGAGTTAGACTGATCTAAAGAAAATGTCATTAATGCAACTAGACCAGTTAAATTATGAAACAACTTACATTACTCAAGTGAGAAGCCACAAAATTTAATTACTACACATAGAAGTTAAAGCCCTGTATATGCTTCATATCTCCATTTATCACTCAATATGGATATTCAGTCATATTCAGCAGGATATTCTCATACCTTCCTATTGGTGGCCAGGAATTAAAGACTGTGGTACTTGCAGCTGTTACCAGTCTGAATAATACTGCAGTAACCAAAAGTCAGTGTGGTTACAGTAGTTAAAAGACCTAAACCTAACTGATGTCACATCTATGCTATTAAATTTTCCGAGCAAAGATATGTCAAAAAGGAGCTGAAAAAAGTCACATCCTTAATTAATAAAGCTACTTCAACCACAACCTAGAGTATCTACAGCTGTGCTGGCAAAGCAGCACTTCTGTTAGCAGAGTTTATGCTGTTCATGAACATGGCTGACACCTGCCCCCCCGCCTTTCCCCCCCAAAAAACCCCCACAAACCCAAAACAGTTTCATCAAGGCCCCTTGCTGGAATAGCTGGAGCTACAGAGGCTGAGGCACACCCAGAGAAACACTGCAATAGTGGAAAACCTGTCACAAAGACTGCACACTACTATGAACACCGGTTAAAATGACCTTTCTTCGTTAAAGAAAAATCTCTTCAAATTACACTCTCTCCAAATTAACCTGCAGTTTCATTATTTAGCAAATTACCACAATGCTGTTGAAGTCAGTGACAACCTGCACCAGAGCAGATCTATTTAATGTATTACAGCACGATTCTTCAAGTCAGATTATTCTACCTGCAATCATTCTTTGCTGTTCTGTCTTTAAAAGCTCAGGAAATTTTATGTTCGGTATAGTATAAATAACTAGATGTGTGTATCACTACACCTTTTTTGTTTGGAGAAAAAAAAAAGATCCCTTTGTAATATTTTCAAGTATTATTTCTTGATTTACATGGCGTTGCTTATAAATTAAAAATCAAAGTTTAAGCGGCCTCTGATCTTCTTTCCTGAGGGATGTGAATAACTCAGAAAAATAATATCAGGTGGTTATATTCCTTCTTTAATTATGTATTTGGAGCTGTTCCAGTTTCTCTAGTTAATAATAAATTATCTTTTCTCCAAAGTTTTTAGAGAAACAATTTAATATAAAACATACATTTGAATAGTGTCAGTATTATGATTCCAAGCAATAAAACTTAGGAGCCAAAACATAAAGCAAGCATGGGTCTTTAAAATTCCAGCTGTAGTTGAAAACTTCCTGATATCATTCTCTATACAGTGTAATTTTAATCCTGCAATCAAACCTGAATAATTTTGTTCCACTGAGGTTTATGCAGCTACTACTGGGCATAATTACTCACACTCCTAGTTACAGGCCAGGGCACACTGTATTTAAGATGTAATTCCTATTCATTATGAAATCCACAGACAAAAGCAGCACATCATAAAAATTATCAAAAGCAATAAATATTTTGTGCATTGAAAAAATACAAAACCAATTTGTTAATTCTTTGAGGCATATTTATGTGAATCAAAAATATTCCTACAATTAATTATATTCCTACAATGTATTTGAAGGTATTACCACACTGTCTGACCAATGGTGGAAAAAAATTCCACGTGAAATAACAGCACACTTACAAAAGCATGATTCTTCTCACCTGTTTTCCTCTTAGTTTCTGTTTTCCATAAAAGTCAGACTTTAAGTCAAAATAGGAGGCCAGCCTCCAGCATAAGAAAACACTGCACATGGTGAAATACATCTTACAGAATTAAGCGAAGAAAGTAAGACTCAGCTGTAGGCTAATAACGCATTAAAAGATGCAAGAAATTGTCTCATTGAAACACTGGGTTCAGACACAACATTTCACTTGTTAGATCCAGTTTGTGGTACAGGATTTAGCAGTCCCTAACATCTCTTTGCCCTGGTCAATTTAGGGTGTATAAGCTCTAGCATGGTATGTTTCCTCGATCAATCACTTTAGTACACAAGCTCCTGTGTTACTTAAGTTTAAGTTCCCAATGTCCTCAAGGAGCAACCAGGTTACAGTTCTCATTTAGGCTGGCTTCTCATTTCAATAAATCAACATAACTTCCTGGATCCTCAGTTAATAATATGCTTTGGACCACTACACTGCAGTAGTCTAAGGGCATATCTAGCAACATGCAGGGGTCTCTGTGCCACCTGTACTGTAAAGTAAAAATAGATTTAGTTACATCCATTTGGGAGCAAACTCCCACAGATACTTCCTCTTTCATTAGCATCTTTCATTCCTGGTAAAGGTAACAATTCCTCAACCTTTGTCAAGCGTTCTATTTTGTTCAGGCAGCAAGACATTTCAGAGAAGAGCAGGAGGGCTGGGAGCTTTCAGAACGGAAGGCACAGAGCTGCCCTATGATTTCATTTCAGTTTTGAGTGGTGAAGGGGACTGGGTGCAGTGAACTCCAAGAAGAGTAAAGTTTCAGTCACCCTGTGCAATATCCTGGAGAAGAAAGAGTGGGAGCAGCTTAATAGAAAAAATAAATAGCTTTTCAGGACATGGTTTAGTGGGCAAGGTTTAGTGGGCAAAGTGGTGTTGTGTTGATGGTTGGACTCGATGATCTTAAAGGTCTTTTCCAAACTAAACAATTCTATGATTCTATAATATTTCTAGCAATTACTGGCGCTCACATCTCTGTACTTTCTCCTTATGTGTCCTGCTTCAAGAAGGGTTTTGTTAAACCTTTGCCTAAAGCTTTCCTAATGCTTAAGTCCTGGATTTTCTGCAGAAAGTCACCTTGTGCTGGATAGCTTTTAAGGTACTTGCTCAATGTAAGTTTCTTACAACTTCCAGGTAAAACGAATGGCAAAGTTAATACCACAAGTACAGGTAAGTGCATACAAACACCAAGCATCTCATTGAAATATGGAGAGTTTTTGAATGATGTTATCTTCATCTAAGCTTTATGAAGTCTTTGCTACTTTTAGTTTTTGTTATAGCAGAAACAAGAAGCAAGTCACAGTTCACAAACTAAACTTTATGGAAATGAGAATGAATGCAGTCAGTTCTCAGGCTTTCTTTAACATTTCTCTAATGTTGAGGGAGGGGCTTCTTCTGTTAAAAAGAACACACTTGTGGCTGGACAAAGCCCAAAAAGGCTTCTGTATGACCTGAACAGAAGAGACACCATCTTCTGTTGCAGATCTGGCATCACTATTTAAGTTCGTGAGATAAAATGAGACTACAACACCTCTGCCTCCACTTTTCAGTGGCTCTGGCTTCACTTGAGGACCCAATGGCCACATTTATGAGCTTCTCTCCTTTACAAGACTACATACTGTTTACATGTACTAGAATCAGCAAATAAGTCACCCCTGTATACCTGACTGCAGATGCCCCATTCACAATACTGGAACCCAGTACACCACCACAACTTTAGTGAATTCAAACTGAAATCAATTGTCTTGAACAACCTAGGAAGTAGAATGGGAAGAAGTTTAGTACTGTACCTGCGAGGATCTGCTGAATCCCAAAACAGAAAAACATTTTCCTTCTGTTTTGTATTTCATTTGCTCTTCATCTTCCTTGGAAAAAGGAACTATATCACTCCCATAGCGAAACCCTGGAGAACAAGAGATGAGCATCTGGTAAGCATATGGGCCTACAATTCTAACACTGAAATTAGCTCTCTGAATATTTTAACAATGCATGCATGCCCCACAGCTACACTCCACACATGCTCATCAAATTACTTTCCCTGTTAACAAAAAAACCACACACCCTATAGACACGCTTTGTACTTCACGCACAGCGATTGCACTCCTTGTACATCACTTTATGTAACACAGCTACCCTCATAGTGAGCGGCAAAGAAAATAAGGGAACTGAACATCTTGCACAACAAAATTATGCTCACGAAATAGATTTAAGCAAATCAGAATAGATTTCAGCAAATAGACTGCAACAATCCCTGCAAAAATAATACAAAAAAACCCAAACATACCACAAATCATGGACAGGAAATGACACCAGGAATGATTCACAGAACAAAATGTGTTAACAGTGGAAGTGAGATACACCCTCACACACAATGGAAAACCAAAACACTCTTGTACGCAGAAGTGGTCTTTCTATATATTTCTGTGTTTTACTTCCCATGCCTTACATTACAGGGATAGCTCCACAAAATAGGAAGCTGTTAGTTTCTCAGAGGTATCATCTGTTCCAACTATTTACTTGCCCATCTCAAGCTCTAATACCCTCCCTGTAACATCATCACTTTATTTTACGGTCACAGACTACGGATGATATCCTCAGGTGCGAAGAAAACAGAAGGAACAGAGATAAATCCCTGGATGAAAAACCTATGTGCAGATACATTTTCCTGGAAGATGAAAAACACACACACAGGCAGAATGAAAGAAATTTCAGTATGGGTGCTTCAAATGCAAAATATTGTCTAATTATGACATTTCTCAAAAGGCCCACAAAAGTCCATGAGGCATCAGCAGCTCTTTAACTGTAAGAAATATCACACCATTGATAGAGAAATTTTTGGTCTCTTTTGTTCACATTGAACTGTTCATCACTTCTTTTTACTAGCATCCCGCAACACCAACTTAGACAGTCGGAACATCAGCAGAGAATGGTACAAATACTTCACTATAAAAAGTGGATTTTTTTATTTTACTAGAAGTTTTGAAGTTATAAACATAAACAGACTACTAGCTTTTAACTATCATTTCTGCTTAAAGAAACAAAGAAAATCACATTGTTATGGGGACATTTTCATCTCCTACTGCTACAAAACACCTATGATTGCTACAACTGAAAGAGGTTAAATAAAAAAAATACAGTATTTATCTTAATTTTTCAATTTTTTTATTCATTTGACAGGACTTTATATACTGTTACTGAATAGTTCTGCCCTTTATAGCTAATACACTTGCCCTACTTGTGTGGGATTGAAACAGCAAAGGAAAGAAAAAATTAGTAACAAAATGTATCTATACTGCAAAAAATTAAACATATTTGCTTAACTCCATTTTTAAAAAGTAGACTATTTCATACTGTTTCTGGAGCCTTTAGTCTTCTAAGGAATTTAATCCACTCAGAATGAAGCTGAAGATTATAAAAGAAGTATTCTGCATACCACTACTTCAGATAGAACCTGTTATGGAATTTAAACAGCAAAGCTAATAGACTCTTGAACACTAAACCTTCCGTTAATGGTTTCATCTTCCCAATTGCAGAATACCTGGAGCAGTTGCTTATCTAGAAAAAAGCAGTGTTATGAAAGTATTCATGTTATCAGTACAACTGAACATTTGAAAACAGGATAGAGGTAGCAGCACTACTCACTGCAGAGCTGAGGTATCATCCTCCACAGAATAATTTTGGAAGCTGTAGTGCCTTCCGAGTTCCACCTGGTGGTATTATTATTATTCCTATTACTGGCAAAAGTAAGAATTTTTAAAATATGTGAAGACAAAGAGTCTCACATAACAGTCTTCCATCAGCTTACAGAATTTACATTCTAAGATCACAGCTAGGCTTCGAAGTATAAAACTAAAAGGCACTTAGGTGATTTAAGACTACAATCCATTGTCTTTGATTTATCTTCAGGGTGCACATAAAGAAGTCATACCTTGAATAGTATCATCTTTCTGAACCTCTGTCTCGTCATCATCATTCAAGCAGTAAACAGTTTCTCTTTGCACATCATCTTTTCTGAGGGTTTTAGCATCCACAACTGTCCAAATTTTTTTCACCTTCTCTTCTGTGACCTTCATATCAGAATTCAAAGAAAAGGAACATTTAACATTTCAGCGGGATCCAGAGTGCTTACCAGAACATGCAAAAAATTCTTAGACCAAGTGCTGCATTATTTTGCCAGTAAGGGACTAATAATGACAGCCCCAAACATGCATCTCTGACTGCTACCACAGTGCTTTCAGCACACTGTTCCATCTGCACAAGACCTAACACCTGAACTATATCATATTGACTGCATACTTGTCTTGGTTATTCTTTAAAGTCATGGGCTAAGTCATTTGTGGAAGTCTTTTAGTCACAGGATAACATGTAACTTGCTTGCTATGTATTTTACTTCCTCCACCTACATAAATGCTTCTGATGGAGCATTAAGATACATGTTAAAGATAGGAGAAGACTCAATGCTCATTCAGCTTGTTTGCCCAAGTTTTTCATCAGGCTTACTACACTACAGGATAAAAATACCCTGTAATACTGCAACTTCCCCAAAAGGCAGAAAAAGATCCCAGTTGCATTACGGGACTGGGAGGGAAAAGAAGGAATAAGTATCTGCAATGAGTGAATGTTTCCCAAATACAGGGAAAGAAAAATGCTTTCTTTTCTCTCTACTTAAGTGAAATCGATGGTTTTGATGAGAATGAGAAGAAAAATGGAGAACTGGGCAGAAAAGACAGAATAGATTATGTCAGTAGATATCACAAGTGTCGTGGTTTAACCCCAGCCAGCAACTAAACACCACGCAGCCGCTCACTCACTCCCCCCCACTCAGTGGGATGGGGGAGAAAATCGGGAAAAGAAGCAAAACCCGTGGGTTGAGATAAGAACGGTTTAATAGAACAGAAAAGAAGAAACTAATAATGATAATGATAACACTAATAAAATGACAACAGCAATAATGAAAGGATTGGAATGTACAAATGATGCGCAGTGCAATTGCTCACCACCCGCCGACCGACACCCAGCCAGTCCCCGAGCGGTGAATCCCTGCCCCCCCCCACTTCCCCGTTCCTAAACTGGATGGGACGTCACATGGTATGGAATACACCGTTGGCCAGTTTGGGTCAGGTGCCCTGGCTGTGTCCTGTGCCAACTTCTTGTGCCCCTCCAGCTTTCTCACTGGCTGGGCATGAGAAGCTGAAAAATCCTTGACATTAGTCTAAACACTACTGAGCAACAACTGAAAACATCAGTGTTATCAACATTCTTCACATACTGAACTCAAAACATAGCACTGTACCAGCTACTAGGAAGACAGTTAACTCTATCCCAGCTGAAACCAGGACAACAAGTCTATTCCTAGCTCTGATCCAACTGCTGTATGACCTTGGGCTAGTCACTCGGTTCATGTTGCTTACTCTCCCAAGCTTAATTTATTTTGTGTGTAAACACCTTTGGGAGGGGACTCTTACTGCATATTTGTACAGGTCTGGCACAATATCCTAGTTAAAAAAAAAAAAAAAAAGAATAAGTGTAAATAGAAAGCTGCCAACAGAGATCTCTTTCAATGCTAGTATGCCTATCTCTCAGAAATTAGATATATTTCAACTTCATAATACATCTTCCTGAAACCTTGCAATACTGGCCAGACTCTTAGTCTTGGGTTCAAATAAGAAACCAACTAATCTCCATCTCACAAGATCCATCAATGCTGCCACACTATATAGTTACCTATTAATTATTCAATAACTGGAATTTTGCACATTTCCTGTGTTTAAATACACTTACTTCTTCCTAGCACTGTGTGAAGGACCCATATAAACTGTAAGGGAAACAGACTGTGCACACGCTCTGCCAAACAGTATAAAGCAAACAAGCTTTTTTCCCAAGTCTGAAATAACAATAGATGCAATTCAACACAATAGCTGGTAAAACATTTACGCCCACCATTTTACATACACATGTGCATAATTCCTCTCGTGCCTAGGGCTTAAGAAATATATATTAAGTCTCATTGAGCTGCAGACTTATCACTGATGCCGAACGGAAAGCTTCACACAATCGCAGCATTCTTAAATCAGGTTCGTCAACTTCAATACCATTAAGTGTCACAGCGTAGATAGCAATTAGTTCTATTTCTGTACATCGTGGATTTTAGTTCTTTAACATATGTGTACAATATGGTGAAGTTAGAGTTGCTGTGGGAACCACAGTTTTAGAAGTACTGGCTTCTACGCACACAAAATCTCTACCATAATTATTTTGGATGCTGTTTTAGCTTTTATTTTCTTAGCTTTAAGGAAAAAAACATGCAGCTGCACCTAACTTGCTGCCAAAACACACTAAAACATACGATTTATGAACTTACTGATTTGTAGGCCACAATCCTTATAGACAAATTAGAACCAATAGTGAGCTGGCACGGCCAAGCCATAGGTCTTCTTTCTATTTTCTTAAACATTGAAAGACGCTCCAGGCTCTCTCTAAATGAAGGAATCAGGAAAACAGAAATGAACTCTGGTGAACTGTAATAAAATATTACAGACAATACACTCTCTTCAAGGAGATGCAGGAGTCCAATTGTTTCAGCTTAGACTGCATAAAGCATTAGTAAATAAACTGTATGAATAATCTGGTCATTAACTATTGTCAGAAAAGAGAATGAAAAAAAAAAGAGGTGGTACAGTAGATTATTCCCATCTCAAGCCTTTACGATGGTGTGACATTAGGGCTTAAAGACATGGTTATGTTAGGTCTTGTGATGAAACTACACAATTGCTTATTAAGCATTTTACATTTATCTGTACTCACCCAATTAGGGCATGTAGCTAGCTGAACAACCCAAATTAGAAAAGGCTCTCTAAGTGGTAAAATGTTTTCTGCAGTGGAGGTGAAGAAATAAAGAATCCAGTTTCAATTAACAGTATTTTGTTTGTGTGGTAATTAACTTTTGACACTGTTTTTTTTTTATACAGTACTAACGAACTCATTATTTTCAGGGCATTCTGTTAGACTGAAACAAGTTACTTTGAGTATTTCTAGCCTAAACAGCATACACACAAGTTCATAAAATGCACAAAAAAAGGAACTGTAATGATTTTATACTAAAAAGTGTTAACTTAATTGCACAACTTTAAGCAAGGGAGTTCAAAAATTAAAAATTTACAGTAAAATAATTTATAATATTTTATTGTGGAATCAAATAGGCTTGCACCCAGAACAGCTTTCACCTAAAACAAACTGTATTGGCTATTTTGCTGTAAAATTCCAATGCAGAGAAAGCACTCGATGAAGCAAAGATAAAACAGTATTGACCTCACCTTTTTTACATGATGATAAAACCCAAAACTACCTCTTTCTTGATTAAAGCACTTGTCTGGCAGAAATTAAGATCAACTCCTAAAACCAGTAATACAGAATTCAAATTGGTATTCTACTTTTCAAGTTTCTTAGGGTGAGCAGGGTTTTTTTGAAAATTCTAATGGAAGCAAAATGAAAGGAGAAAATGCACTGGAATTTTTATAATGAGATAAACATTGTATTTCCTCTTTTAATCTTTTTTTCCCTTGGGGAAAGGAAGGAAGGGAAGACAAATTATTCTTTCTGGCAATAGACACATTAATATAGGATTTTTAAAAAGAACCTGTTACTATATCATTAAAAGTACTGCAACAGCTACATTCAAGAATGAACGTGAAAATCAAATACCTAAGTGTCAAATGCCTAAAATTGTCATTTAAGCTTAATTTATTAACTCTATCCTTTAATTTCTTATATGTATAGAAGACAAACGCTTCCTGTTATCAAAGAAGACTCAGCCAATAGAACCCTAGTAAATGCACATTTCAACTTGTATTTTAAAAACATGTCTCTCCTCCTCTGCTCTCCAATCCTTTCCCCTAAAACCCAGAGGCAGCAGAAGTATCTCCTGTCCAATAGTTGGAATATCAACCCCCCAGAAATACAACAAAATTTTCTCACTTACTTTCCTGGCATGACTAATTTATTTTCACAAGAGCTGAAATATTTTTACCAGCAGAAATAATGGATACAGAAAAACAGAGAGTGTATCTGAGTTGGTAAGTTATCATGACAAATTTGCAAGGCTGACTTCTTAAAGCTTGATAAGCAACTTAACTGCATCTAAAACCTCACGTATCCTTACACAACTTAAACAACTAAAGCTTTAATTTATTCACCAAATGCCTATTTATCCAAAGATTTTGGATTTCCCCTGAAAGCATGGCACAAAGACAGCTTATACAGTAGCAAGAACCTGCAATAAAAACCCATATAAAGCAGGCGCCAAGCCACATATAGCTTCATGCATATGGATTATCCTGAAGGATAAATGGGCCCAGAAAGATACTGCTTTTCTGTGCAGTCTTTTGATGCAATGACAAAGCCTGCTTTTTTCTAGAGACTGAGACTGCTCTGTTGACTAGTAAGAAATACACAGTGATACATGTTTCTTCACTAAACCACACTAATGCTCAAGTAACAGTTTAACTGGCTGCTGAGGTGCAAAGCAGATCAGTTGGGCAGGGTGCAGGAAGAAAAGCCCACAAATAAAATGACAAATAACAGCATGCAAACCTACAGGTACCAACCTTATCTAAAAATTACATTTGATAATCACATTAGAGATATGGTCTACTAAGCTTCCTGAAAAACATGTTGCCTAAAAGATCACACTTCATAATTGTAGAGTAGAACTACTAAGACAGTAACATCAGACTTTTTATAAGGTGCATAGATGCATTTTGCTTGTTTCCCAACTGAGACAACACCTATGTGGAAAAGTCTTGGATATATCATTAGCTACAGTTTTTCAGAGACACACATACATTTTTATTCTTTCATTGGGGAAACATGAAGTGAAAAACCATCTTACAATTCCTTCATTAGGAATGCTGCTAAAAAAAGTATATTGTTTGGCACAATGGCACAGTAGTCTGTGATTAAAAAGCAGGATTCAAACCAACAACATTACTCAAAACATTTGTGGGAGTTTGATAAACTAGTGAGCTAAAAGACGTCTGCAACCAAGAAACAAAGGCTAGCATTAAACGCAAATGTTCTACCTGCAGTATGTCACAAATTCCAACTCTTTCCAAAACATGGTTTTGAAATCTCATTTATAGAAACATTCCCTCCAAAATCCAAGATGGGAGAAACCTGATTTTTTTCTTTAAATACAGATACAGAAAATTCATTTTTCACTGAAATCTGTAAACTCTCCTACTTATTCTAAAGCCACTGAAGAAGCTGTTTGAAAGGGATTGAGTGTACAATACATTATAAAATTCACTAACTTCAGTGAAACTGAAAGCCAAGTGACTGATTTCTTACTTAATTTCATCTTTTGGGGAAGCAATCATAAAGTAAATTTACAGTACGATAAAGAGGATTAGCCAAGTTTACCTAAAAGTGTAAATTTCTTCCAGCCCTCCTTCTTCATCCAAAGTATGCATCAATTTCCTCACCACATCAATGCCTTCCTTCTGTTGCTCAGTTAAACCGTTTTTTGGAAAAGAGTTTCTGTGCATATGAGAATGTACACTGGCACTGACATCTCCACCTCCATCATCAACATCCATTGGAAATGGCAGACTAAGAACACAAGCAGAAGCAGTTAGTTTGACTTCCTTCTTAATTAAAGCAACCAACCAAAACCAAAACAAAAATTGTATCAGGATCAACGACTTCTATCTAGCTGCAGTCAGATGTATAAAGAGCCACATGGCTTGCGAAACACATGGTAGTAGTATTTCAGGTCTACTTGGCATTGGTAACATCTTGACCAGAGTGCTGCACCAGTTCTGGGCATCATATGTCAATAAAGATGTCCACAGACAGGAAGGGATTAGGGAGTAAAGACAATGCTGATTAGAAAACAAGATCTATGAAAAAAGATTGAACAAAATAAAACCCATAGAGAAGGGAGTCAGAGGGCAAGAGTCTCCTAAATATAAAAGGCTGTTGCAGAGAGGAAGGGAACAATTGGTTCTTCACATTCAGCCTGCACTCAAATCACATCACGGAGTCTGGTCAAATATTCAAAAACCTGATAAAGGCATTTCAAACCATAATCTCTAAAACCAACTGCCTGAGGAGATAGAAGAGTCTCCATCACTGGAAATCTTTATAAAAAGATTAGACAAACACCACTCAGCAATGACATACATACAACTGATCCAGTCTGAAGCAGAGGATTGCTCTAGATGACTTGTTAAAGGCCATTCCAGGCCTGTGATTCTGTATCGGCTCCAAATGCCAGTAAACGGGACTTAGTCTGCAGTGGGGCTATTAGGTATTTCCGGAATAAATGTTACTCTTTGAGATTTTAATAGCTTACAATACTAGGTGAATTTCTGACTGAAGATGACACATTTTCCTGCACTTCAAGAATCAGATTTTAAAATTTAGCCAGGGGTTATAGATAAAATGATCTTGCTGCTCTTCAAAATATAACAGAGTTAACTAAGTATAATAACCAGAGAAAAGAGAGATGTGTAAGATCCTCCACTCTATGCCCCTGACAATGCCTGCAGATTTTTCAAATCTTTCATCTGATCCAATTTTGAACAAACCACATGATGCCTTTTACCACATTTCCACAAAGTAAAAGAATTTTAGCATTGTATTACGTTTTCAAAAAAGCAGCCTACAGATCTCTACCTTACTTTCACTTCACTGGTCCTCACTAAACTTATCCGTGGAGCAACGTATAATAAGGAGAGTTAACAATATGCACAACAATGTCACATACAGCAGAATTAAAGATCAAACTTCAGCAAAGTGTTTGGTACCTTTTTAGGAAGCAGCATCTACTGACAAATAGAGAAACTGTATTTTAAAGCTGTTAAAAGAGCAAAAAGCTTCAAACCTCTGATACATAAAAGTTAGACTACTTTTATTATACAGTGCTTAGAGACTCCTGTGATGAGAACTGTGTAATACCCAAAGCTACACAGTGCTCAGCATGTGCTTGGGACTTGATAACAGGGAAGAAAACCAACTATCTACCACAAGTTACAACCTAATCAATAAACAGGGCGTAAGAGATGGAAGCATTGGTTATAACAAAAGGATGAGGTTTAGCAAGAAATTATTTTTAAACCAGTATCCTGAGTATTTTACCTTTGTACATGTATTTCTCAAAGCATTGTTTGCTTGTATGGCTGAGAGACAGGGTGTAAATCTGCAGCTAATACTGTAACAGCAACATTTCCCTAGTGCTTCTATTAGCCATGGGGCTTTTCCTTTGCTATGTTACAGACAAAGAAAATGTAAAGACATACCAGAAATCTCACAGAATAAAACTGCAACATTAACTTGTGGTGGTAGCATCTGTGCTACTCTGCACAGCAAACTACAGGTATGGAGACATGGTAGCAGGGGCTAAATACCAAGCCTCTGAAAGATGTACTGTGACTGGCAGCATGTACTCAGGTTCATGGTGGTGTCTCCCCTGCCTCCAGTGCCAAGAATGGCTCAAATAAGCTAGAAGGGGCATGTCAAGGCATGTTGCAAGCATACCTTCTTTTGCTGTGTAGACAGAACCTGGGAGTAGTCTGACATTTTTACACTGAGCCTCTCCCAAGCACAGGCAAAAAAGAATTTTTTTGTGGAGGATCAGCCCATGATTTTCAGTCATGCTTTCCTACCTAAGCCCTCCGTTATCTTGCAGGTGGGTCCACAAATGGCTTTAATGAATTTATAAAGTTCATGACATTGCTCCTTACAGAATGCTGGATTTAAGTGAAAGTAAATACTAAAATGATCAGAAGTAAAACTGCAGCTTTAACTTTCTCCTGTGAAATTATTTGTTATAAACAGCAAACATTAGCATTCACACAAAGTTTTGCTTTTAAATAAACTCTTACTAGAAGGCCTATAGCTTCCTATGTTACCATCATTTGCAACAACTAATACAGATCTCAGCACCACCATTGATTCTTCAGATCAATGCCTATACCTATATCAAGACAGCCAAGGGATTCCTGTCCTGACACTTAAGACATTGCTTCCATTTTCCAAGCCCATCACTGTGAATATAGCATTTCTCTTCAGACTTGCTTTTCTACTGACACCAGAATCAGGCTATAAACATCTGCAACGCTACCTCATTATTTCTTCCCAGTAACTCCCTTACCTAAAAGGATCTAGGCTGTTGCTGTGACAAAAGCACTGTTTCTGAGGCTATTTCTGGCTCATTGTTTCCCACTTCTCTGCTTATATAGATGTTTTGTCTCCCATTTTAGATTTTGCCTCTAAGCTATAAGCTTAACTGGAGAAGAAGCCATCATCTTAACCTGGATTTGCACATGACTTAATCAAGGCGACTTGGTTCATAACTGGAATTCACGGCATGTGTAATTGATAGAAGTACTTACAACAATCATATTACATACTGGTACACCTCTATAGAAACAATACACCAACAGATCACCAGTTCCTTCAAGATCGTTATTAAGAAAGTGTATAACAGCCACTTCCGTACTTACAAAATCTGAAGTGAAATTCCTGTTTTTTTCAAGTTAGCAATAATAATTTCCAGCTGATCCTCACTGACAGGACTATTAAGGTCTGTAAACAGTTCAATATGTCTCTTCTCGTATTTCTTGCCTCTTAAAATACAGAAAGAACATTTACATATATCAGAAATATTATCTATAAGGCCTTTTTCTAATTCTTTCCTTACAAAATCGAAACTTTACCAAAGTAATATACTTGTAAAGAAAAAAATAAGCAAACAAACCTACTTGATAGAAGTTATTCTATCATTGGTCATATTATTTATGGCAAGTTTTTATCTTTACGTGATTCCCCCTACTCACTCCTACTCCCTAAAATTGAGGACTCTAGCCTTGTGACTGTATAAATCACTAACTACATCTAAATGAATGGAATTCTGCCAGTTTTCACCAATGTAGATAAAATGCTAATAAAATATGTTAGGCTGTTTATTGACTATACTGGATATTTCCTTTGCAGCTGTAAGTCTGTCCTTGTGAAAATGGAAAACATATTTTAAATTACTGTTGCTGGTGGGGGTGCCATTTTAGTAAGCTAATTCAGTAGATTCATTGGATAAGATGGACTTTAAAGCCTACTTAATACGCTAAGAAATAGTACCAATAAACATCAGAAAGTTCTGCCAGCTACAGAGCAAAATTCAGTTAAACTGATACAGTTTTTATCTGGATATTCAAGCATAAGGGTGATTTTTCTTGAATTTTTACTTGACATTATTTTCTCAACTGAAGGTAAACTCCGTACCAAAGGGTTTGGTGCATATGAGCAACTTACCCAGAAGATAACAAAAGCAGTTGCTCTGTAGGTATTCAAGGTTATACTGCCATAAATACACTGATTTTATTCACAACTCGGTTTTAACTGTTAAATTGATACAGCTTTCCATGCCGATTAGACTTTATTCATAAAAATACAAATTGCATCACTAAGTCTAGTCTTCTGCATTCACAATTAGATCATATAATCTTTTTAACAACTTGTTCAATCTCTGTTTTAAGAGCAAGTAAGGTTATCTTCCTTCCTCTGGACCATCAGTTCACCCAGTGTTAGAAACAGTCAGATTTCCAGTCAAAGTACATTCATTGACAACTTTGTAACACTTGTGCCAACATTTTCTTTCAGCTTAAACAGTGCTTTTCCCTACTGCACGTTTATCTCCCACAGCCTGTGTATTTACTAACAGCGACCTCATCTCCAACAGCCTTTAATTTGCTAGGCTGAACAAACCCACCTTTCTAGTTTTGTTTTCTTTTTTTTTGTAAGATATGCCATCACCCTTATAAATTTGGTAGTCCTTTTCTATGTGTTTTAACATCTGAATTAATGTTTTTTGAAAACAGATCACAAGAAATGCAACGCTAAGTGAAGTCTTTGTGCCTTGTATAATGGCATTAATATTCTCATGAATCTACTGCAAAGTTCCCATTTGCATCAGAAAGTTCTTAAGATTGTCTGGAGAAGCTAGGTGTCTCCTGGGGATTCTTCAGGGACAGACTCCTGTAGTGTGTTGTTCGTTTTTAATGTTTGGGGTTTTTTTATAAAAGTATTTTCCATATTTATACAATAGTGGAAATATAATACTGACAAGAAATCAGATCAGCTGCAAAGTGCAAGGTCAGAATTCTGTAAAAGGCTTTGTATTACATACTCACATTGTTTCCTTCTGAAGCAAGTCCATACACACAATAATTGCATCCAGGACTAAGCAAATTTAAGAAAAATCTCATTTAGAACATGAATCATGTGACAAAAGTGGTTTTCCTATGAAACAATCTTCTGTTTTCACCACCTCCCAAACACTGACAAACATGCATTTTAGTTAACAAGCAAACAATTTTTTGAGACAAGTACTCTTCAAATATCTACTGTGCAAGAGGTTCCTATATAATTTGTCTGTTTTGTGATCTTGTCTCTTCCCCATTTATCTGATGGAACAGTAAAAAGACTGCTTCAGGGCCCAGTCTTCTAACTGTCAATGAGGAGGCTCAAGTCCAATGAAAGAGCAACCTAATCATTACAACATTACTTTGAATCCACAAACAAAATTTACTTGCACTTTCAATACACAATACCATTTTCTCATGCGAGTTTTCTTTCAAAACATCTGCATCTGGCAATCTCTTGATAGTTTCTTCCTCATCACAATTTTCATTAGGAACATATTTTTATCACTGCACACAAACGTGCCCACCCATCAGAGAAGAAACATGACTGCTTCTGCTAAGATACAGTTGACTGGCTGCACACTTCTCTGAAACAGCTCTGACTGTCTGAATAGAGGTCACAACAATCATTTTGCACCCAGAAAGAGGGAAGACAACACAGGAAGTTGAACAGTAGGTAAATGAAACACACAAAGGGACACTATATAGACTGCCTTCTTTTAAAACTCTTCACCTTATAAAACTTACAACAGCATACATTCAAACATGAACGACATTCAAACCAGCAAGTGACATTGGGCAATGTTAGAAATCCTTTATATAGAAATCAATTTGATAAACCTCTATTCTGTTTTGTCTGGCTTCTGGTACTTCTGCTGACATATTTCATAAATAGTATTTTTATTTGATGAAAAAGCATAAACCAAGTTTTGCAACACTATTTTTAAAGACAGATGCCTTATTTGAGGCCTAAAATTATATTATTGCTATCTTTGTTCTCTTTAATTAACAGAACACTTCATAAAAGCAATGATTCCCTAAGGCCAAGACTCCATCTGCTAGCCTAAAAGAATGTCAAAAAGCAGCTAATCTGCTTTTGAACAAACTTACAACCACAAATTAGCTGAACTCTGATAGCAGTTAACTTTGGAAGCAAATCTGAGCCCATTTCACAACACTAACTTCCTGCCTTCTGTGTAGCTCAATCAGTTCAAAAAGTGCTCTACAATGAAAGGATACAGTCTGCTTTTTCAGAGCCTGGTTTAATCACATCTTGAATGTCTTCCAGCAGATCAAAATCTGGTAGCATTAGTGACCTATGTACAGTAATGTTTTGGTATTGATCCCCACTGGCAAGGTCATTCCTAGTACCATCAGTGCCAAACAAAATTACAGCAACCTCATCTTTACTCTCAGCAAAAACCTGGAAACAGAGAAAACACAAAACAGGTAAAAAAACACAGGTAGATTCATACACAACTATGTTAGGCAGACTCCAGCAAGCTTAACTAATTTTGAAACAATGTCAAGTACAGTGGATTTACTTTTCAAGTGCTATCCTACAAAAATGTAATCTTACAGAAAGTTCACTGGTTTAGATATAATTAAACTAACAGATTGACATGAAGATATCTAGGATAAAACAAGTAAAGTTGGCTGACTCAGTCCTTGAAATGAGTCTTCAGTGTGGTAAATCTTAACACTGTTGAAACATTTTACAGAAAGAGAAGAGTACTTGTTTTCACTAAAAGCTTCTACTACCCTGAAGAAAAAGAGCAACCAATCCAACCACCACATCTCATCCACAAAAGTACAGCTGAAATAAAGAGCACTGTTACTCCTGCATAAAACCAGACTAATTCTTACTCATTTCTCATTTATTTCAATTATTAGTAAATGAGGAAAATATTTCATAGACATTATTGCTTCCTCTCCCTTTTTAACAGTTTTTTATCACATGTAAAGTCACACATACCTGTCGCTGCACAAATTTCATCATAATCTTCTTGGCTTGTTCAAGTGAAGACTCCTCACCAGGGGCAGAACTGCTCATTGTAAAGCCTACATCCAGGCACAGCACTATGGCTGCCTAGAAAGGAAAGACAATACTGAATAAGAATGCAAAAGGGCCAATATAAGCATAACTACTTGAAAGGGTACATACAAAACCTAAAAATCAAACTACATCACTACTGGTTTCTTTTACAGTAACTGTTAATATGAGACAATGGTGGAGGACAGAACCAGTACAACTCCACTGAACTGAGGATCATTTAATCCTGTAACATGTTCCAGGCAACTCAGTGGAAAATACAAAAAATCCTATGTTACACAATAATCTGTCAGGAGGGGCAATTTCTATACAACCCTGCAAACTTATTAGGGATCTAAGGGCTCTTCTACACTAAGAAATAAAACAGAAATATTTTGGTTGACATTTACAAGCATAACACAATACAGTATATCTGCACAACACAAGGTAGAGATACAAACTTCTTCCCTAAACTCTACAGCTACATCCACTCTTTACAGTAGGTCGTAATAGCTGTAGAGACCACTCTTTGGTCTTAGCCAAGAACAGAAAAAATGACAGCACTCCTATAGCTTCCAGGGAGAGCCAGAACATTTATGCTACTGGAGGTGTCTGCAGCAACCACCGGCATCTGCCACGCGCAGCTATGCTCTTAATGCCTTATAAGGATGAATTCCGATTTCAATTTACGGGCTTAAATCCTACAAGCTAGCATATGTGTTTGCATTTCTGACCATTGCTTTAACTGATCTATATATAACACTGCCCAAGTCTTCCCCTTAATTGATTTATAAACAAGTATACAAATAAAATAAAATTGCTTCTTGTAATTTCTCTCGTTCAACTGCTGCCAAGTTCCTCTAAAGTTCTTCCACAGACTCTACTTATCTTGATTAACCTGAGTAATTTTACCATCCAGCTGAATGAAGCTACAAGAGAAATTCAGCAAAATTATGCCCTGCATCTCCAAGGACATTGACAAAAGGCCAGCTCAAATTCATTAAACCAAGGTTCTTTAAATATGCATCAAAATCTTGCCTGGTGGACTGCCAGTAGCTTAAATTACACTGCCCGCAAAAAATTATTGTTTGCCAGAACACAGGAAAGTTAGGTATTACCTAGGTTGGAGCCAGTCACCTTGTTTTCAAACACAAAATATATCCAATTCTCTAAGAAGTGAAGCTGCCAAAAGGACGTGGACAATAAATCAGAAGACTGTCAAGCAACATGAGATGCATAGTCTGCTTTTGCAAAGCAAAAGGGATGAACAGAAAGAAAAGGCGTCTGTCTAACCTCTTGCATATGACCACGCAAATAACTCCAAACACCTTTTTAAACATCAACCAAAAGAAACTGATTCTTTTTGTGACCCAAATAGATAATTCTTAATATCAAGTTGTATTGGGTTTGTGTGGCAAGGTTTTGGTAGGGGGGGACAGATTACAGGGGTGGCTTCAGTGAGAAGCTGCTAGAAGCTTCCCCCCTGTCTGACAGAGCCAATGCCAACCGGCTACAAGACAGACCTGCCGCTGGCCAAGGCCAAGCCCATCAGCAACAGTGGTAGTGCCTCCGTCATAACATATTTAAGAAGGGAAAAAAAGTTGTGGCGGGCACAGAAACAGCAGCCGGAGAGAGGAGTGAGAACATGTAAGAGAAACAACCCTGCATACCCCCAGGTCAGTGAAGACGGAGGGGAAGGAGGTGCTCCAGGCGCCGGAGCAAAGATTCCCCTGCAGCCCTTGGGGAAGACCATGGTGAGGCAGGCTGTCCCCCTGCAGCCCAGGGAGGTCCATGGTGGAGCAGATATCCACCTGCAGCCCAGGGAGGACCCCACGCCGGAGCAGGTGGATGCCCGAAGGAGGCTGTGACCCTGTGGGAAGCCTGTGCTGGAGCAGACTCCTGGCAGGACCTGCGGATCCATGGAGAGAGGAGCCCACGCTGGAGCAGATTTTCTGGCGGGACTTGTGACCCCACAGGGGACACACGCTGGAGCAGTCTGTTCCTGAAGGACTGCATGCCATGGAAGGAACCCGTGCTGGAGAAGTTCGTGAAGAACTGCAGCCCATAGGAAGGACCCACGTTGCAGAAGTTCATGGAGGACTGTCTCTTGTGGGAGGGACCACACGCTGGAGCAGGGGAAGAGTGTGAGGAGTCCTGCCCCTGAGGAGGAAGCAGCAGCCGAGGCAACGTGTGATGAACTGACCCCAACACCCATTCCCTATCCCCCTGCGCCGCTGGGGGCGCTAGGTAGAGAATCCTGGAGTGAAGCCGTGCTCGGGAAGAAGGGAGGGGTGGGGGGAAGGTATTTTAAGATGTGTTTTTATTTCTCATTACCCTACTCTGGTTGATTGGCAACAAATTAAGTTAATTTTCCCCAAGTCAAGCCTGTTTTTCCTGTGACAGTAATTGGTTGGGTGATCTCTCCCTATCTTTACCTTGACCCACAAGCCTTTCGTTGTATTTTCTCTCCCCTGCCCAGCTGAGGGGGGGGAAGTGGTAGAGCAGCTTTGGTGGGCACCTGACCTCCAGCCAGGGTCAACCCACTACACAAGTTTATAAGAATAATTTGCCCAGATTAGCTGTCTAATGCTCTGTATTAGCAGCTCTAAAACTATTTTCTTATTCTCCTTTTTTTCCCAGGATATATTGTGCACCTCCCCTGTCATTTTAACAAGCACTGGTTTAACTCCCTGCATCCTCCCAGGACAGGACAAGAGGAAGAAAGAAAGGAGGCTGAGCAACAGGGCTCCACAAAATGTCCAGCAGGTTATACTCAGTCTCAGCACTCTATTCCTCACTCTGCCTTCACTGGTGGCTTGCCGGGAAGCCAGGAATTAATGCCTCTGAGTCAGCTAGGTCTGCAGAAGCTTAGAGTGGAATAGAGGCAGTAACTGAGGCTGCACTAGGTTCTCACAAGAGCCTTGTTACTGCTCATCTGCCAGCCTGAGGAATTAGTATACCACCATCAGCAACTGCAGACCCTCGGCTTGTTGCTATACTGCCTCAAGACACACAATGGCTGGCAGTTGAATTAATCCTGTTGTCCAAAACAGGTAAAATGCTCTTCACAGCTGGTAAGATGACAGCAAAGAAACCAAACAAGTGCAGAAGTGAAGAGCTGCTGTTTTGCTTAAGAAAAAACAATCAAGTGTCAAGTGCTAACATGCTCTTCTGGAAGGCAGCAAACTCCAAGCCTGCTGCCTATTCAGGTATGTGGAACCCTGCTTCAGGAAGAGGGCAGGTCTCTCTTTTGGTAATCTCCCTCTATATGTCTCTTCATTTGTTATTAACTTCTGTGCATCTCACCTCTGAGCATCCAGTACTGCCTTTTTCAGGTGCAGTATACTAAGCAATGCTTTTAAGATGCTCAGCATGTGTGGTTGTAGGACAACATTGTCACACCTGAGCTAACATCAATCTGCTTTGCTCAAGTACTGATAAGGGTGAAAATGGAACGAGCCTGCCTTTATCTCTAACCTCTCAGTGCTGAAGCTAGTTGTAATAAAGCTGAGAGATATGGCTACAGCAGCACTTCAGCCTGCAGCACAGACAAAACCTGTGTTTAACAGATATTAAATGTCCCTGTATCAGAAGAGAACTTAACGTAGCCTTCACCAACAGGATTCCTTAAACATACCAGACAAACAAACTGCATTTTTAACAGGGCAAAACCATTTCTACTATTATTCTAGCAAGAGCAATGGCAATTACTACTGCGGTAGCTGCACTGTGCTTAAAACCACAGCTGCCCCCGAGACAGGAATACTGAAGTCCCTTTGAATTAGACTGGTTTGTACCAGCAGCAACTCGGAGGTCGGCACAGGGAGGAGTTACTCGGTTTCAGAGATGGATTTTGCAGCCGCGGCTGCCATGCCGTTTGCTCCTAATACCGAAGTCAGGTCACTGATGGCAAGCCGGGCCGGTTCCGCCCCACGCGGCCCGCGGTACAGACAAGCCGCCTAACGGCAGTTACAGCCCCTTCCCTCAGGTGAGCATGAGCGGACCGGCCATGTTCAGCTCACAGAAAGGCACTACCGGAACAACCCCCAGGCGCCCTCAGAACCCCCCACAGCGAGGACGGGGGCCGCGCAAACACCCACCGCCACAGGCGCCACGGGCCCAGGGCCAAAGCTGAAACAGCCCTCGCGTTACAGGCGGGCAAAGGCGGCTCCGGCCCGCAGAGGAGGGACCCGTTGTCACGGCCCCCCCCGGGGCTCAGCCACGGCCGGGCCCAAGCGGGCAGCACCTCCTCCGTGGCAACCCACCCCTGAGGCACGTTCCCGCCACACCGGGCCGGGGGAGACAGCAGACGAAGGGGTGGGGGGGTGCCCAAAGGCTGTCGGGATACTGGAAGGCCCCCCCTCCTCTCCCCTCACCTTACTGCTGCGCGCCATCTCGCTCGTTCCGGGACGCGGTGCGCCGCGCTAAGCGCTCCGGCCGGCGACGCGCCCTGTCCGCTCCGCGTCGCGTCCCCCACCCCGGGAACACGGCGGCGGCGGCGCCTCGCGTTCCGCAGGAGGGCAGGCACCACCCAGCGGCGGGCGGCCGCGCGGGCGGGACCGAGACAAAAGGCGGGCGAGGGGGGGGAAGGCGCCGAGGGGATGAGAGGGGCCCGGCCTGGCACTGCCCCGTCCCCAGGCTCCAGCAGCAAAGAGGGGACACGGCCTCCTCAGCCACGGCCTCGAGTCGGGCCGAGGCTGGCGCGGGGCAGGCCGCAGGGGGCGGCTGGGCCTGGTATGGCCCAGCTGGGTGAGAGGGGAGGGAGATGTGGGGTGCGTTCCCCCTCCCCCGCCATCTTTCTCGTCAGGTCATCCCCCCCCAGCCCCCCGCAAAGTGCCACATCTCACAGGCATGGCTGTAGCTGCAATTTTGGCCATAGGGCGAGCAGCGTGTAGCCAAGGACAAGCCTGGTTTGAGTAGACTTGGCTCAGGTCTCTGAGGAGGGGCAGCAGCGGGTCAAGTCTCTGGGGCCGGAGAGGCCCTCCTGTCCTCTCCTGCCTCTGAGCACCTCCTGACTCCCCCCATCTGTCACCCGCCCCACAGGGCCCGTCTGCCCAGGGCTCTCCAGCTTCCTCCTGACACACGGGAGTCCCACAGAGCAGCCATTCCCCTTCGCCACCAGGACAGGGCTTTGGGCTGAATGGAAGCGTCTGATAAGCCACATTCTGCCCATGGATCACCAGTGGGACAGGATTTATTTATTTAAACATTGGCACAACGCTAGCTTTCTCCCAACATTAATAATAGAGAGAATTTCTTACCCAAATTACGTCCAGGGTCTTTGATGAAACTGAAGCCTGCTGATTTTATAATAGATGCTATATCATGTATATCTTGGCACCTGTTAGGCATTAAATCATCAGCAGAGATGTACAGAGAATGGCAAATATTTCATCACATATATTGAGTACTTCTTGTTCTGCGTTACTTTCCCTGTATCCTTTGAGAATACCATTACCAGTGTCCTTTCTATTCTCAGTGTATCTCAAAAACCACATTATTATCCATAATTATTCTCAAAACAGAGTGCAAAGTGGTGATATTAGTATAGCTACAAAAGAGTAAATCTCACATGAACACTTCAAAAACCTCGTACCAGAAGACGGACCCTGCAAACACAAGTGTTTCCTTTTTATATTGAGTGATGTCTGAAGAAAAAAATCCCCTTTCCCTCCTTACTACATTGCCATGCTTTGGGAATATTGGTAATTGAGGGATTCTCTCTTCAAAGCACTTTGCATATCAAAGGAACAGAGCAGCTTAGCAATGTGACAAACGTTTTATGGGAAACCTGTAGATAAAAAAAAAAACCAGTCAGGAACTGCAAGAGAAAGCTGTGTGTTGTCTTCTGAATGCCTCTAAGGAGATTTCAGATTAATCAGCCAAGGAAATCAGGTCTGCTTACTATTATTATTATTCCTGATGTTATCTTAGTCCCTAGGAGTGCTCAGCACAGACCAAAGCCCCCCCCCTTTGGCCTAGCAATCAGGCAATCCCCCACCCCAACTGGTTTCGACGTAGCTTGCAGTCTATGCATAAGACAAGAGATGTGCACATGCACGCACACACCCAAATGGGACGAGTGGAGAAACAAGAATTGATCAACTTCATCAGCGAGGGCTTTACACACCAGCAGAAAAGCATTTTGCCAGGCATCATAATCAATGAACATTTTATTTTTATGCCGGGGTTGGGAAGTAAAACCCCAGCCCTGACTGCTGGCACAGAATATCAACACAACCCCCTTCATAGTCCTCTCTGTATCCTAGATTTGACATAAAAGCTGAATCCCAGGCTTTGGTCCAAACTGTCATAGCTAGAGCAGTAATTGTAAACATTACTCAGGGAAACCTAATTTGGGTATGAACTAGGAACCTCTGCTTTGCAGGAAGGTTGGTGTGCCCAACCCAGGTACAGCACCCTGTTCCCTTACAAAGTCTGAATAAAAAGACACCTGTAACCATAAAACTCCATCTATGATCTTTCTATACATTAACTCTCAGTCTGGCATAAATGGGGTCTTATAACTCTCTCAGCAAAATGCACAAACGATAAACCCAAACATTCCCCCTTTTGTGCCTTCATGCTGCCAAATTTCCTCAGATCTATTTCCGCCATTCAAAGGAAAACTGGCTAATCATTTCTGAAACAAACTTTAATCCCCATTTCTTTTGCAAGTCTGCACAGAGCTCCCTTATAGGTAATCATCAGATCTGACTAATGAACTCCATCTGGGGGCGCTGGGGCTTTGTTAGCCTGGATTAAGACTTGAAGATCTTTGCTTGTAAATGCTAGAGAAAAGATGCTTGTGATTAATTGGCCATTTCCATTTTACAGAATGCCAGTCTCTGAGTATAAATAATAGATATGTGACATCTCAGAGGATTCAGCATCCAGGGTGATCAGCTGTAATCTCATTTGCAACAAAGTGAGTCAGACTTTAGTCCCAGTGAGGTTGTCACTCACTCCTCTGCTTACTCCTTTTTTGGTTACTTTTCTTCCCCCTGAAACAATAAGCCTGGATTAAATAAGCATGCTCTTGGGAAATAGCAATGAGGGGCTTGCCTTGTGTTTAACTTCGCTCGATGCCTTTACAAGGAAAATGGCTTCCCTGATTTGTTACAAGAAGGAATGTATTATCCAGGGAGTTGCAGCTGGGACCCAGCTGCTTATGGCAGCTCTGAGCAAATGTGAATGGTTTCAATGTAAAAGTAGAAAGATGACTTGGCCTTCCTCCCTCTTGGAGCAATTGCCCACAGGGTAAAACTTTGGATAAATGCCTGGTGGAAGGAGGAATACCGTAGCCATCTGGGATCAAGCCCAATAGTTTTATTGAAATAGATACATGAAGCAGAACTTTCCACAGAAGAATTAACTTTGCAATCATTACCTATTCTTCACCTGGATTCATACATAGAAGGGGGCACTAACTGCAAACTGAGGAATTATGAACTGAATTTCCTACCGAGATAAACAAAGCAGGGCAAGGACACTGTGACACCAATTGGCTTTGTATTTCTACCAGTACAAGCCTGGCAGCAAGCTGAAAGACAAAGTAGACAGGAAATTGGCACCCAAAGCAAAGCAGAGCTTAGAAGCACATCTGCTAGCATCTTCCTGCATTGGGCTTCATGAGGTGTGCACAGTTGTCTTCTCCCAAGAGGTCTTTCCAAACACCTGCTTGCAAGCGCATGCCAAAACTGTGGTGCAGACCAACACTAGTATTTATTATGTCTGTTTAGTGATTCCTGATGGTCCTTCCCAAGAGATGAAAGCCTAACACACGGTCTTTGCTTAGTTGCTTCTGTGGGATATGCCTGCAGGGAAAAGATCTCTAACACTGGTTTCACTCTCTAAAGCAAAACTGGTCTTTGAGGATCAGCTGTAAGTCCACAGGGCTTGTCCTCTGGCTGTCTATGACTCACGAACACTTAGCACATTACAAAACTGTGCCTTTAATAAACTTAAAAAATTAAAAAAAAAATCCATCTGAGGGTTTCACAGTTCCCATCTGTTGGTCTACCTGCTCAGTCCACTTTCTGTTTAGTTCATGCAATGGAAGGAAATGAGTCTACTAGGAAACAAAGAAATTGTTTTGGTAGGAAAATTAGAAAGCTAAATAGTAAGGAGAGGTAATGAGTTACAAGTGTATATTGACTCGGGGTGTGTCCTACCAGGCACATTCTAGCTCAGGGGCTTCAGAACTGTGGCAAATGGGTGGATCATGGCTGATACACAAACTACTTCAAAGCAGCACACCCACAACTCATAGTCCCACACCACCACAGAGGAGACAGGGAATACGTCAGAAATGGCTCCACAAATCCTTCTGCACAGAGCTGAGAGACTCCGAGGGCCCATGGTCATAGTTCCTCTTCCAAAAGACAGTGTCACTATTGCTTTTCCTCCTCACTAACCCCGATGCCAGCTGCTGAATTTACAGCCTCCTCTTTCCCCTGACCAGTCCCTTTCTCTTCTTCAGACTATCCAGTTAATGCGCTTTTCTCAGGCAGAGTAAAAACTTCCACTGGCTGTAATACATCAGCAGAGGCCTTATTAAGCGCCACAAAGAGGGAAAGCATGAAGTCACAAGCCAACTCTGCATTACAACCACTTTTCCCCACGTGGTATTTACCTTTTTCACACTACCATGGAGTCACACTGAGAATCACACTCTTCTGTAGCATGCGTATACTGTCCCACAGGATTGCTGCCCAGCCAGTAGTTCTTCCACATGATGTTCATTATTCCAGATGAACAGAATGGCACATTTGCCTAAAAAGTTGCATCCTGGTTTTTTTCTCTTTCAGATCATTTATGAAATTTCCGACAATCGTTTTTTAGTTCTCATCTTCTCAGCCATTGTGCTTGCCATCCCTCTCAGTTTGGTATCATTTTCAGATTTCATAAGCACATTTTGTCTTCAGCAAAGTCATGAAGGAACAGTGCTCAGCCTGAGATGGCCACCCCTGGGAATAACCGCTAGACACAGCTCTATATATAATGTTGTAGCTGCTTTTGCAGCTATTTTATCATACATCAAATTATGCAATAGCTTCCTAGCCTGCTTATGAGAATATCATTTAAAGCAGCATCAAAGCCTTATTAAAATCCAGGTAAATAATTTCTATCAAAAAAAGCCTGTTTCTCTCTCACAACAACAAAAAGGGTTGATTCAACACCATTTTTTCTTTAACCCCCCCAATTTTCCTTTTACTTACTAATTTCTGAGCACTTATAAATGGTTTAATTATCTGTTACACTAGTTTCCAGTAACTGGAGCAGGAATAGCATATAACTCCCTGACATCTTTACATTCCCTCAATCCTTTTGAAAAAGTGGATGTTATATCTCACCCATCATTACAACAAAAATCATTATTGTTCCTGAGATTGCTTTAGCTAGTTTTATATTTCCCTTGGATGAAATTCACCTGACTCAGCTGATTTGAAAACATCTCCACTGTTTAACCGTGCTCTGACTTTTCCTGTTTTACCTTGAATCACTTTTTGCTGCTGGTGTTAATTGTGTTGCTGCCTTATTGCAGGTGCCCTTTGTAAGTGGACAGTTTTCCACAGCTGTCAATTATTTAATTAGCTAAAAAGGCAGAAGCATATGCTGTGCTTCCAAAGGTTTCAGCCCAGCTGATACCCATGTGGCTGTCAGGAGGAGTCTATATAATGGAATTCTGTTTTATTTCTTTAATGTGTTTTTCTTTAAGAAGTAAAGAGAATGTTAGTTGCAAAAGTACAGCTCCAAAATTCAAGGAAATTCTGACATTAATGTTTCTCTTGCAACCTTAACCAAGTACTTTGTGTCTAAATATTATGATACAGGTTCAACTACAGGAGCAGGTACTTTTTAGTCCTGCAATGCCATAATCTCTTTCAATACATATTGGGATAAAATTAGGGCTGTGCACTAAAGGAGTCATAAGACTCCTGCCTCATTTGTTACAAAAATTGGGAGACATAGAGCAAAAGAGGAAATTCTTATGATTATGGTAGCTGAATGACATCTTAAGAATTAAATTCTCTGGGTTTGTTCAGCAGGTCGCCTGTGTTCTGATTTACAAATCACTTGAACCCAAGTCTCTGACCAGTAGGCACTGGTTGTGTGAGTCACATTTTCTTAGTGCTCAGTTTGAGATAGTCAGTTCTCTGTATGTGCTGAGCACTTACAGGCATTCATGAAAGGAGCTTCACTTTCAACACAGAAAATGCCTTATTATGCTAAATGTTCTGAAGAAATCAGCTGCAAGGCATCTCAGAGGGGCACTGAGACTTCATAGACATTTGTAGCTTTTAAAATCCTTGTGCCTTTGTTGCCACACATAAGTTTATCAGCATTTATGTCACATGCTATTGAAAAAAAAAAAAAAAAAAGAAAATTTATGTGAAGTACTTACATGTTACAGTGGCATGTATTATTGAGAGATTGCTTTGCACAATCTGTGCAAATGGGTTTTGGCCACACTTTGAAATATAAGGGCAAAACAAAATGCTGGATTGGCTTCTTATTAAATGCTTTCACATGCCCCACTATATAAGCCTGGCATGCCAGAGAAAGAATAGTGTGAACTCCTGTGATTGAAGATTGCTTCAGATTGCATACCTATAAGGAAGGGGGAGGGATTAATTTTATATGAATATATTAAAAGTTTGCATGATGTAACCTCTTAGTGTTTGCCATTGCACTTCATGGTATGTAGACTTTGGATGCATTTCTAAGAAGAAAAATACTGCGATGAGCTTTTTTCTCCGTTTTTCAGTTCAGCCACTGGAGGGCAACATGATCCCAGTCATCTACAGAGGAAGCACTGCAGCCTGCAGAATCAGGTAGTGTGCACCCAGCAAGCACCGCCAAACTGCAGAGGAATTTCTGCATCCACGTATGGCAGAAATTAAACAATAAAAATATATATATACTTTTACATTGCCTTTTTTTGGAAGGTAGATTTAAAAATTTCTTCCTACTTTTAAAATCTATTAATCTGGGTTTCTGCTTAGGATGATGTTTTCATGAGTTCTAAATCCATGGATTAGCCAAAGGATTTCTGAAGGAGGCAATGCGAGGGCCACTCAGCCTAGTATTACGGGAGGTGAAATATTTCCCACTGCTAAGTAATTGAAAACCTGACACATGTTTCTAGTCTTGAAATAACTCTGGCAGACTTTTCTGGATTAGTTGTTAAATCTGTTAAAACAGATTATTTCTTTATTACATTTTAGAGGAGTGTCAGCAGTGTAGGGCCTGATTGTCTTTAAAATTAATAGAAATAGTTTGGCTCAACTGAACTCCAGAGCGCCTGGGTTCCTGGAGAGGCCCAGAGACTTCACGTCAGATATGCTTGTTTTGGGGAAAGCAAGAGCCCAGCAAGAGACTATCAAATAGTGCTTGGAAAAAAGTTAAAGCCAGTGTTTTAGGAAGAGGTAGTAAGTACAAAGTAGATGCCAATAAAATGAAACGGCACCTTGGAAACTGGGGGAAAACACAGACTGTGTTATAGGACATGGCAAAACAACAACATTTTGCCCAGAAGTCTTGTTTTGGCTATTTCAGAATGGGTTATTGCAGAAGCAGAATCTCATCCATCTTGTTCTTCCCATGCTCTTCATTTCACAGTCTTCCCCTCTCTCTCACCTCTCTCTGTGCAGTAAATCTTTGTTTGCAGCCCTTAGCAATCTAGCTGTGTTTTCAGCATCTCTGGAAAGCGCTTTCATGCAGCGGGATTGTTCTGGACAAGCTAGCCAGGATAACTCAATGTGTGAAGGATTTGCTCTGCGGAAGCACAAGGATAAGCCATTAGCATCCTCCCTACTTCATCCTCCTCCCCCCCCCAGCATCATGCACATAGGCATGCAGGCACACACACGTGCTGGTTAATGGTCCAATTTAATCCTCAAAGCACAGGATTTGTTCCTTATCCATCCAACCAGACTGTGGGAGGGGATGGGGAGAGTCTTCAGCTGCCGAACAAGGCTCTTTCCGAGCTGGAAGAGAGGATCCCATTTTAAATCCCTATTTGTTTGCCTGCACCTGGAAGCAGATTGAAATCAAACTGAAGGGATGGAAGTTTGGATCTTTAGAGAAGTATCAGCCTTAATGCACTTTAAAAATGGAGCATTGCAACACGGAAGATGGGATGTCATGTTTTAAAGCTTTTAATTCTTGTGAGTTCCCACTTTGTACAGCTTTGGGATACAAAGCAGCAGTGTGAAGGAGGGAGCTGCTATTTGAGAGGAAAGAAGAAGGGATTAAGTTTGGGTTTTATTTGTATAAATTGATGCTAACCCATGACACTAGCAGATATGTGACAGTGTCAGATGTAGGGGCAGGGGAAGAATAATTTCAAGTTTTCCTTGTCAGTAATTTTTTGCAGGAATTCCTTGGAGGGAAGAGAGTCATCAAGATGACAAATGCTGATTTCTGCGGGTTTTTTGTACTAGGCAAGGCAGACATTCAAATTTTTATAACTTTCTATTGAAATAAATGGCAAATTTAGCCATCAAGAGACTTGATTTTAGGGTGGATTTGGAGCCTCTGAGCAATCCTGCTGTAATTGTGGGGCTGGCTGAAGTCACCACCACCACATGAAACTTTTGCCTTAGAGCCTGTTTCAATATTAGAGTTCATCGGTGTGTAATCGCATTGTAGAGGAGTCAGTATTATTACCTGCTTTGAGTCACTAAAGGTAGCTCTACCAACACATATTTGGTGAGAACTGAGATGTCATTTAGCAATGACTACATGTGCCCTGGGATGATACTGCTTACTATATTAAATATTTCACTTTTTTTATTACTACATGCAGATACTAGGAATTATTTCTGCTCATTTCTTAAGTCACAGGAGAGCTCATTTGAATAAATTAATGAAGGTTAAAATTGCTTGTGTTTATTAATTCTGCATGCAACTTTTACATGGTTAAAGTGTTAAGGAAACTCTCCCTTATGATGGAAGGATATTCTAGCAATTGCCTGTAATTATAAAAGCAGCTCGCTACAATATATTTAAATACATCATAGTGAAAGACATTAGAAGCTGACACTTCCATAATTTAAGACAAGTAATGTATTTTAGAAAGACTGAGTAAAAGGCATGCTCTCCTTAGGCTGACTACCCCAGGAGCTGTTGGATTCATGCCCAGCACTGACACTGTCAAAGCCATTCAGTTTACTTACGATAGTTGGGGTTGTTAGGATCACAACTGCAGGTGATTCAGATAACCAGGGTAGAATAAATTAAGCTGTATTTGTGTTATATTACAATGAGCCAGTTTGCTGTTATTTTGTAGTAGAAATAATTGATTCACTTCCCTTATCACTGTAGGAGCAGAAAGAATTTGGCGTACATATGAAGATAATCAAAGGCACCTTGAAATATGTTGGTCTTAATATATGTTACTGATGGAGGAACTTGTAATAAACCAAGCCCTGAGGGAACATGTTGCCTGGGAGGTGGGGTTTTATCCTATTTGCCAGGCAGAATGTACTATCAAATTCAGTAGTTAGCCTTTTTTATGTTGTGAAGTTAAATTTCCAGCTGGATGAAATGGTTGGAAAAGGAGCCCTAAGATAGGGAGGTCACATCTGGGCATAAACTTTTTACCTTAGAGGGCTCCAGGTCAAATTCATCCATGGCATACCTAATTTCAATGGATGAAAACCACAATGGATTTTAGCTGCTCTATTTTGGGGGGAAGGTTTTATGTTGTAGCACGCTAGAAGCAAGGGCATTTTTTTTAACATGGGGACAAAGGCATTGTTGGCCTAACTCAGGCGTTCTCTTTATTTTAATGCATTCTGACAGACTTCAGCTACCATGTAATGATGAGAAATTAAGATGACTGAATGTTATTGGAACTGGGTGACGAAGAGGGCTCCATAAGAGCCCCTCAAGCCTTGTTTCTCTGGGCTGCTTGGTCACATGCAGTCACACTTCACCTGTTTATGTGAAAGGATGCTTAGGGAGCTTTTTGAACCCCCTGGCAATTCACCCTGATCAAACACACAACCACAAGCCCTCCCTCATCATTAAGTGGCTGCCTGTTGGAAGAGAAATCATGCTTTAGTAGTTAAGATAAGCAAACATGATGTCCCTTCTAATTCACCAAATTAATTGAAAAGTTGCATTTCTAAGTGGATTAGCCCCATGAATTTGCTTCAACCTCTCTCTTTTTTCTGAGTTCTCATTTCCATACAGGGAATGAATTTGGATGGACTAATCTACTCAGAAATGAATCCACGTTAATCTAACTGCCTCCACATTGACAAGTCTTTGGAAAGAAGCAGGAAGGGCACTACTCTCACAGTAATTCACTGCCTGGGACAAAAAGGGCTTGCATAAGTTTTGAGCAAAATTGTGTCCATCACAGTGCAGGAATGTGGGCTGTGCATAATTATTTTCTCCTTAAATGCTAGTGTAATTGCATGCTTCAGTGTGTAAGAGCAGATGGAATGACTTTTCTTAACTAGTGGTTGCAGCTTCGAAAAGGTATGCATGGGGGTGGCCACATGGATCCATGGAGCAGTCCCTGCTAATAGTCTCAGAGTGAGGAATTGCAGGATCCCAGCCTCAGGATTCAAAGCACTGGCCCGAAGGATTAGAAGGGTGAATTCAAGAGACTAATTGTGGTTAAAAGCACAGTTCATGCTGTGATTGTTTCAGTTCTCAAAGAAACTGAATGGGATGGGTAAGCCAGCAGACAGAATTAGCACCTTCTCTTCCCCTGGTGAAATACATGGTGCAGCCGTACAGATGTGTTTTGCCTGGTGCAAAGGTCTTCAATAGGAGTCTCTCCCACTGCTAACCATTATCTTATAAAATGATTACCTTGTACCTCAAAGGTGAGAACTGCAAAGGCTAATGAGCTAATTCTCTGGGCCCACTACCTCCATCCCACCCTGCCACATGAGGAAGCTGTGTGTCCTTTCACCAGGTTCTTCACTGGAGGTGGGAAGTCCCCAACGTACATCTGTTGTGCAGGGAATCCTGTTCCCTTGGCAATGTTTGCAGCAGGAATCACACCAAAAGCACCTTCCTGGTATTTCCAATTGTTGTGTTGGACATGGCACTGCCAGTTTGAGGAAATCACCTGCAGGTAGCCTTTTGGCTCAAAGAGCTGTTACACTGAAGCTGTGCTAGACCTCTGCTACAAATTTCATTTGGATTTTCTAAAGATCCACGTCTCCTTCTTAGAAGAAAGAAAATGGCAAATAAGTGTTTGCCCTGTGCTAGCAGGAGAGTAGCACTGTACCAAGACTGTGTAGGACAGCACCGAGGGTATCATTTAATATTTAGACACCTCAAAGAACTGTATTGGTGGATTCTCCTTTGAGTTATCAGAGACATGTCTGGAGTACTTAGGGGTTGTAAGAAATCTTCCCAGCACAGCTGTAAATAGCAGCTCCAAGTCACAGACACACAGACCGTATTTGTAGAGTTAAAGGTACTTCCTATTTTGGTATGGAAGTCTGTCCCTCCTTACAGATCCTTGGGGCTAAAGCCAAACAGATACCCAACGAGTGAAATTAAATCAAAAGTTTTCATTTGTGCACTATGAAGTAAAACCAAAGAAGAACCCAGGGCCCAGAGATCTGACAGTTCTGGATAGGCACAGGTTAACAAGAGGTAAAACTGAGACCCATTTCAGACACATTTTAAAGTGGGTCTTCAAAGATAATGACTTGTAATCAATTATCAGCATAGAATGACTGTGTCCATCCCACAGCACTGTTTTTAACACGAAGTCAAGTAGAAGCATGAGAGCAACACTCTTCTAAAGCCATGTACATCTTTATTCTCCACCCAGGCCAGCAAGGATGGGAAAAGGGAATGCAATTAAAAATAACAATCAGCAAACACACACTATCTTTACTTAAAAAAACCATCCAGACTAGAACAGCCAGAAACACACTCAACAATCAGAATAACTGGAATTCCCTGCAGTTTGGCAGTGGCACATATGCAGAAATTACTTGTGAGTTTCTGAAAGCAGGGATAGAACAAGACAAAAACTTGTGCTTTTTTCTATTAACAACAATTGATAATGATTATATATTTTGCAGCAGGCAAACCGCTCTTGGGGGATAACAGGCAAGAGAGAAAGCTATCCAGAGTTGTTTTGAGAAAAGTTTGATTAAAACTTTTACAAATAGCACCAGAAGTAACCCCAAGCTTAAACTAGCCCCACCAAAATCAATGGCAGAACACCCTGACTTTGGCAGGAGCAGAGGCAAGCTTGGTTAAGTGTAAAGAAGTAGAAAACAGATGATGGATTGTTCCAGTATATCCTGAAAGAGGTGGCCTCTAAACCCAGAAGCATAGCTGCCGTGGCAGAGGGAGGGTATTACAACTTCTCTGATGCTCCTTTGTGTCTACATAGCAGTAAGAGGCACAGATTTGGTTTTGTCTCCGCTCTGGCAGGCTGTTCGCAATCTGAAAGCAAATCCTGCAGCTCAGCAGACATTTCACATGGCTGTTTTCTGTAATGAGCTAGTATTTATCATTCAAGCCCTCTGTAAGCTGAAGGCTCTTTGTGCTACTGACCCCAGCCTTTCGTCTAGCCTTGAACAGCTGCTCTTTGGCAGTGACAGCTGAATTGGGTTTTCTCCTTCTGCAGCAATGCACACTTGCCAGCCATCCTTCCCCCAAACCCACTTGTTTGCTGCATGTTGGGGCCAAGATACACAATCCAGTCCTTTCACACCAGCAGTGTCCCTCTAGGCAAAGCGTGAGAACACTTGCCAGCGGGCCTGCCTTCCCATTAATGCTTGTTAAGCATCACTTCTTCCCACCCTCCAGCCATGTGGGAGCCTGTGATTTCCATGTGGAGTATTAAGCAGAGTGGCTGCGCTGGGTCACTACAGACTGTCAGTACTGACATGACTTATCCTCAGCTTCTGTATTAATTCAGAGGCATATCAAGCTCCCTGATTGAAACAGCCCTGTGAAAGGCATTTCACTGCTTGAACTGGTCCCAGGCATATGTCAGCCTCTTTGAACCCCACTGAATTACCTGCCATTGCCTCAAAGGTTGGGGTCTATTTTTTTTTTTCCTGGAAGTTGGTCATTGCCTTTAAAGACTTAGCCAGTAAAAACTGAGCTGCGCATCAGGAAGCAGCAAATGCAGCCTTGGCTGTACCTGTGCCCAGGGAGCACCTCTGCTTTGTCAGTAAATTGTGGGGCCAAGCCTGCTCTTGATATTTGGCTTGTATACTATTCACACAGTTAATCCCCAAGCCAGTGCTAAGAGGCTGCTTTGGCTGGACCTCCCAGAAGGGGACAGAACAAGGATGCAGCAGGGACTTCACTTATTTCTCCATGTCAGGCCTGGAGGATTGGATGGGCTTGTTTATACATCACCAGTTCCCAGCTGTCCTAACCAGGACAGACAGCCAGTGTAGTCTTGAGCTCATCCTTGAAATGCAACATGAAGCATTAGTTCCTGTGAAATCCAGCTTCTGAATGCTTCTCTTACCATCCTAAAACTAAAGCAGTTCCCCCTCTGGTAAGGAGACTGCGAAAGTGAAACACCTATACAGACATGAGTGACTGTGCAGCCTGACTGACTGCACACTACAAATTACCTACCTACATGCATGCAAACGGTGGGCTCCTCTGGGTTGGGGCTGAGCCAGACTTTCTAGCAGCACCAGCTGAACTAGAGCACTCAGAAAATCAATCATGTTTCAGACGTGTAACTCAGTCCCCGTTAGAGTTCGTTATAGCTCTCGTATTTTCTTCATGTCCTCCTCAGAACAAAACCCTAAGAGTCAATCCAGAAAAAGAACTTTTCTCCTAGTCAATTTTTAAAGAAACAATTAAAATTTCTCCAGTCTATGGTGGCCACCTCAGCCTGGTCTGGAAGCCCACTAAGATGCCATGCAAAGTCCCAAAAGGAGGGAAACCAATTATGAAAATGAGACATGAGGGCAGGAAGATGTATAATCCGTTGCACTTCCATATAATTAACCAGGAAGTGTAGGGGGGACACAGACTTCCAGAGCTGAGGCACTAATGCAGTTTGCACTAGCACTAACAGACACGGGCTCAGGGATGCCCCTGTTCTGGAAGGGAAGGTCCAGCAGCTCTTCCATAAGAGCGACTTGAAAAACAGAATGACTGTTTCAGTGAGACCTTCCCATCCCAAGCACCTTCAACTCCACCTCCCTAAATACAGGTGCCGCCGGTCCACACCTGCATTGCAGTGACATGCAAACTGATCACCCTTCCTCAGAGCAGGTGTTTCTTCCCTATAATGCAACTGTTTGCACTGCACACCGCGTATGACTCCCATTACCCGTTCCCTCCTAGCAGTGCACCTATCAAGAGATCAAATTCAGGTGTGTCCTAAGCACCTATCTGTGCACCTACAGTCACTGGAGGGTGCTTGGTGACAGGCCCATCAGGTCCCCATGCACCGCATTACAGAGCAAGCCCTACTCTTCCACCATGTGATGGCTGTGTTTCAGGTCAGTGCAGAGCTCACGTGCCTTTGCTGGAGGCTATGCTGTCCTCTGCCAGTGAAAGGCTGGGCACAACTGTTCCAGTGGTCTGTTTCTCAGACTCTGATAGTGTCTAAGCAGTTAGCCTACCTGGAAAGTTTGCTGCACTTGTTGGAAAGACTGGACAAGGACCCTTTCTAGGAAAACTGCAGGAACGTCAACACATTTTGCAGTTTAGCCTTCACCTCTGAATGGGTTCCTATCTCCTGAAGTTCATTCCCTGAGTAGAGACTTCTTTTCACCGGGTCAACGGGTCACTGTTATGTCCTATTCCTGAAAAATAAAGTCTAACTTTACAGAAGTGAACTTTTCAGCATGTATCTCTGCCACTTCACAAACAGCCTGAGCCCCACAGACCTGGATTTTCTCACCATTCCCAGAAGTTGTAATTAGCTAAAACAGATGATAAATCCTTGGAGAGCCATGCACCTCCCCACCCAGACCACGTGAAGCTAGCACACTTGCATTCTGTGACATTTAAAGAGCACTCCCAGCCCAATATTTTATTCATTAACTTTGTGTTTAAATATATATATATATATATATATATAAAAAAATCAGTGTGTTTTTTTCTAGGTGAAAAACCACTTGCATATGACCAAAATAGTCAGCCAGGACAAAGGCTCAGACTGCTGAGGTCTCAACCCCCTGCGCAGAGCTCTTGCCAGAGAGACTACCTGAGATGTTGTCAGAATCTAGCAGCTCGACAATGCTGTATGGAGAACAATCTTCCAAACCCAGCTTGCTGCAGAGCCAGCCACAGAAGCCCTTCTCCATATCCCTGACAGCATGCCACCAGTACCCAAAGGACCATGCTACCTGGGCCACAGCCGAGTACAGGCCTAGGGAAAAAGACACAACCATAATTATAATTGGGTAGAAGATGATCAAAAAGGGACAAAAGGTGATTTTGTGCCAGAAGGTCCTCTCTTCATTGTACACCAAGAAGATGTTGTACCATGTAATGGTTCCATAGTAGAATGAAACCACAAAGGACAGTACAAAAATGACGGGGAGGCAGATGATGGTCCAGAGGACGATGTGGGGTCCTTTGTCCAGCCCAACATCACATTTCTTCTTCTTCTCAGGTACATCCTCTTTAGGAGGTTCCTTTGACTTAGCCAGTTCCTGCAGCTCTTTTTCCGTTAACGTGACATGGATGTCCACCATCTGACCCTTCTTCTTTCCCCTGGTGATTGTTCCAGTCAATGTGACATAGCGGCTGTCTAAAGGCATGTTCCAGACACCTACAAACACAGATAAACTCATCTACATTAGATTTATTTTCTGTATGGATTACTTTGTGTAAATCTCCACAGACCCCAAAGAATTAAATAGTGCATATGGAGTTATAGTTAAATGAAAAAAAGATGGAACACAAGAAGCAAGGCAGTATAAAGAAGATTATCACAGAAGAAAATGGAAGAGGAGCTAATGAGGGAGAAGACAGGAATTCCAGATGACAGAAATCACAAGGGAGAAGACTCCAGCATCTGCACTGGGGACAATATGTGAAGGGAAAGTGCTGCAGGAGTATATGAGAAAGAGATGAGACAGAGTAACTGAATCAAAATGGTATGCCTATTTTCTCTGGTACCCTCATGGATTTATTCCTGAACAGTGTGGACACTTGGGGTGAATTACATAAATAGGACTAAGACCCTTGTTCTGGAATAAGCACATCCAAACGTGGAGTTATACCTGAATAGCTAATATTTCACTTTACATTTGCACTGTATCTCAATCCAAATTAATTTTCAAAGTTTAGAAAAAAGTTACAAACTCTCATATAATTATATAATTATATATTATATAAGGGATCAACAAAGGCACCAAACAGGAAAGTGTTGGGATGTGTGTTAAAGTCACAGACTGCCTTAGCTTCCAAGTGACATTGGTTTAGGATGGTCCCTGCAGTGGTACTGGCCATAAACTCTTCTATGGGGCTAAAATATGCTTTCTCCTGGTCTTAATTCTGACTAGCTTGGAAGGACGTCTTCAGAGGCTCTTAAAAGGAGGCTGAGCATTTTGAAGTGGCCCACAAAAATAGGAAGGCAGCAGATAAGCCATGAGGACAGGGGTTGGGATCATGGGGGAATCTGGTGCAGCTGATGGACCAGGAGCATGCATTCACATTTAAGCCCCTCTCAGCCTGCACTGCTGACTCACAAGAGGATTAGCCATAGAACCTGCCTTCCATACTTCTTCACTGCGAGGGTATTCAGGACAGACATCAGAAGTGAAAGTGACTCCAAGATGCCCCACAATGACTTTGGCAAATAATCACTCTTAAAGAGGAAGCCATGCTGAGAATATGCAAACAGAAGGCAACAGCAAATCCTAGACAATGAGTAAAACTCCCTATCACAGGTAGAGCCACTAAATCCATCTGCTTCCATCCTTTCGCTTAACAGGCAGTTGTTTTAGGCAGGGACAGGGGCTTGATCACAGCATCATTAGTTTAAAGCATTTTTCTGGATCAACCCCAACCAGCACATACATTTAAAACTAAGTGAGCGGCAACAACCAACCTCTGCAAAGAACTGCAGAAGACACCCCAAATCAGCCTGTAATGCTTTTTATTTCAGAGCGTTTTCATGTATGAACTCAAACTCTCCTTGCCTGCAGTCTTGGAGAAGGTTGGTCCCACCGGCACTTCCATTTGACCTTACTGCATGCTGGCATCAAAAAAAGTTTATGGAAAGTGGGTGTTCCCAGGAATACATACCATCTGCCATGGACTGACCCAGGAACTTGGAGCCTTCCTCAGAGGTCCTCTCCCCTCCTTCTTCATCCACCTGTTCTTCTTCCACCTTATTCTCATTCTCCGACCGATACACTATTATTGACTCGGGACGGGACTCTTTCTTCTTTTTTTTCCTCCGGTCCATAGTGGCTTCCCCATCAAAGGTGACAGTGGTTGCCACAGCCCTTCTCATGGAGCCGCGGCGAGGGCTCTGGCTTCCAGACTTGCTCTCTTTGTGCATGGTCTCCTCCATCCCACTGCTGCTCTCAAGCACCTCACTTGGCATCTTGTAGCACTTGTTTCCAAACTAACAGCTCCTGCACTTAGAAGTCATTGATTAGACAACGGTCCCATGGATGCTTTTTTTTGGTAAGATGTCTCACTGCTGACATCCAAACTATGCACTCCATTCCCAGCCTAAAATGAGAGAGAAGGCTGAAAATGTGTCTTTTTCTTACCAAGCAGAAAAAATTGCCAGAATTTTCCTATAAAGGGTTACTTCCAGCTGGTTTAAATGTCATCTTAAGATCCTTATTACTGTCCTGAACATCAATTTTATTACATGGATACATGTTTTGTAATATCACCTAATCCTGATTCTCAGGTTCCAATTTTAAATATAACAAAGCAAAGCTACTGGAAAAGGAAAGAGTATTAACATTCGTAAGAAGAGATTAAACAAGCACAGCTTCCTGGGTGAATTTAACATTCCTCTGCAATGCTGGAAGCAGACAGAAGACAATAGTTTTGGCCCACATGCATTAGAATGAAGAAATGAAACCATAGACGAAAAATAAGTTGACTGATTTAGGGGACTGGCCTAGATTAGAGACAACTGCAGCAGGAACGTTGCACTCATCCTGCATTACAACAGCTATATTGATGCCAACCTTTCTCATTTTGAGTGTCTCCTGATTTACTGCCCATTGCAAGGATATTACAAACAGTAATCAAGTTATGTGAAAATGAATGATGTTTCAAACCTTACCAATTTAGCATTATGTCATGCTGTCAAACCTTAAAAATACAGTATATACAGTGGATTTAAAGCAAAATTATTATTAAGATGACTTCATGGGGGAGGGAATTGGAAACCACAGCAAAGTCTTCTGACTGGGCAGGGAAAACAACCCAAATCTTCACAAATCTTTTAACAAATATAAGGGCTCAGTTTTTTACTCCTCATTCAAGCAAAATTAACAGCAATATCAAGTGACACTGTTATCTATGGGTAAGCTGCCTAAGTAAAAACCATATAATTAAACATGCATTGAGGCAGACAAATCCTGTTTCGTGAACATGGAAGATGCAGGATTAATGGTTCTCAGATTTCATAACAGTTAAGAAACTGACTGCCAAGTATTCATGAAGTATTTAGGTACAAATCTGAATACACTGAATAATGTTTTAACAACTCTGTTAACAAGTTCTGTTGAACATTTACATGAACATTTATATTTAAAAGAATGCATATGACCAATAATTAAGCGTCTACCTAGTATCTGAATCATCTCTTTAACATGGAACTAAGAAACACAGTTATCATAATTTATAGCCCACACAATGCTGGGGAAATTGTTTTACTTGAACAGATGCTAGAAAAAAGTTGAGCATTTTTAGATTTGGCAGTATGGTCCTGGTCTTCCCACAGATATAAGATTTTGCTGGTTTGTTTTGAAATTTTTTGCAGAACTTTAGATCAACTATTTATGCCTCATACACTCACACTCCCCACCCCCCCCCTTCAATTGTGTCATTTAACACCTAAGAATGTGGCCAGTTGGCTCTATGTGGCTTTGAAGAACTCAACAATTCAGATTATTTTTTGCATTATAAAAAATAAATCTTCCCTGGTGATCAGAAGCCACATAAAATGGAATTCAAAAAAACTCAAGATTTGGCATATCCCAGAAGTCAGACTACTTCTAAATCACTGGGCAGGGAATATCTCTGCTAGCTCTGCAGCATGGCTGGGAACAGACTGTTCAGATTGCCATCTCAGTTTACACTTGCCGTGCAAAAATGTATGCCTAAATTTGCAGACATACTGGAAAACAGCTCTAAAAAATAGTAAATTTACTGCACATACCCTCCTCTCACTGCAGTGTCAAGTGTTGCACTTTAGAACTACCTAGAAGCAACTCAGTTTAAATATTCCAGTGTTGATCAAGGGAAGCAAGAGCAAAGATGGGCAGTGATGACGAATGCCCTAATCTGGTGTACCAAATAAGTGTAGTTTGGTGGGGGGGTTGTTCAAGGTCACTACCTATGCATTTTCCTCCCATTCCAAAGTCCAACCTCAACAGAGAATGGAGCAAAAACAAGAAGGGAGTTTTTCCCGGAGACCTTTGGGTCTCTGGAAAAAGCATCTCATCACCTCCACCCCCCTTAAAAAAACCCATAAATGAGCTAATGAAGAGCAATTCCTCAATATAGTTCTTGTACCTCATCTGCCTGAGGAACGTGGCCTTTACATCTGTTTACAAGCAGCATGCAGATAGGCAGTTTTCGACATACCATAATATAAAAGAGGAATGGGATATGCAAGAAACTTCACAGTGCAATCTAATGCTTTGCTTTCCACTTCCCCCTTTTAACTCCAAAGCAAACCATCCACTGACTTCAAAGATAGCAAGTTCTGGCTCTTAACGTGTTAACATTGGCAGGATCCCAATATCTCTTCACATCCATTGGAATTCACATAAGCTTTCATTCAGTGTTTTTTAAAAATGCCTTTATGGGGAAATGGAATAAATTTATTCTATAGAATAAACTCACTCTTTGTAGTAAATTCATGCAGGAGGTACAATAGGCTCTAACATGTTCTTCTGAGAATCAGCAATAAAACTTCATGTTTTGCATCTATAAAATCCTTAAATCACCTTGAGCCTAATGAGCCCCTAAGACAACAGTGAGATTCCCCTCCCAGAGGTGGTGAAAAAAAAGCAGGCCTGGAGCCACAGAGAAGCCAAAAGCATCACTGCTGGGATGATCTACTAAAAGTCTGGAGACATGGAAGTTGATTTGGGATTAGATTCCCAAAGTTCCTGGCTGTAGTTCCACGCTCAGTCCCTACTGCCTTGAAAAGGGGATGACTTGCCAGTAACATTTGAAAATAACACAAAGCTAGAGGCAAAGATTTGTGGTTGGGCTTTTTTTTCTTAAAGTTTATCCAGCTGTGACCTTCGTTAAACTCACAGTAGATGATAAGCGAATGTCAGTTCTTGGTGTGATGCCAAAGCCTAAAGGACTATGTCAACCTTGACTATGCGAGGAGGAGCAAGGTGATGTCACTTTTGAATCTGTCACAGATAGGCACCGGAGATCTGTGTCCAGTTCTTGTGCTCACTGGTTAGGCGGGATGCTGATTAATGACCAGAAGACACCCGTGATCCCCGAGTTATTTTGCTATGTCTAACGTTCCCACCCCCACTATAGCAGCTACTGGCACTGTGAATTACCACCAGGACTAGAAAGAAACACCTCAACAGCAGGGTTATCAAGGGGTGGCAGCTCAGTTTCTTCTTCTCTTGCTCCTGAGCTGAGAAGAGGGGAGGGAATGGGCAATGGGGGACAAGCCCCTACGAAGCGCTGTTGCTGTGGCTGGGTCAGAGCCCTTGGGATAAGGAAGTGAAGGATCCCAGATTATTCTGTTTAAGGCACAAGGAGGTAAAATCTGATGTCAGTCTGTCTACATCAGAAACAAAAACGTGGTGAAGATCCCTCTGATGCAGCAGAGGAGGATGCAGTAAGATAAAAAGCTGAAAGATACAAATACAGGGCAGATACTACCTGAAAGGGGGTTGTAGTGAGGTGGGTGTTGGTCTCTTCTGTCAGGTGGCTGGAGATAGGACAAGAGGAAATGGCCTCAAGTTGAGGCAAGGGAGATTTAGGTTAGATATTAGGAAAAATTTTTTTACTGAGAGGGTTGTCAGGCATTGGAACAGGCTGCCCAGGGAAGTGGTTGAGTCACCATCCCTGGAGGTATTAAAAAAGCGAGTGGACAGGGTACTCCAGGGCATGGTTTAGGGGGCATGGTTAATGGTTGGACTTGATGATCTCGAAGGTCTTTTCCAACCGAAATGATTCTATGATTCTATGATTCTATGTTGGGTAGGTGTTTTAACAAAGTGGGTAGATGTCACTTGATATACATCATGGATGGCTGTGGAGAGTTGTCCCGTCACCGGAAACTTCCAAATCTGGACTAGGTATCTTGACAGCAGTTTGGTCATCAGTACTTGACCAGAGGAGGTGCTAATGTGGGAAGTCCTCTGGCTTGTATTAGGGAGCAGTCAGATTGAAAGATCACAAAGATCTCTCCTGACCTTAAGCCTGTTTTCACAGTAGACATTTATTCTTCTCTAATCTGTTTCTGCCAGTGGAGCAGCTGGGGTACCCTCTGCCACCTGGTCTAGACCTTCTGAACACAGCACTTCGAAACACCACCATCAGCCCCACATCCTGCAGGGATGCTGGTCATTCAAACAGGTTCCTGCCCCAGTCCCATTTTCCTGGGAATATTTTCTCCGTAGTTGCAAACAAAAAATGGACTCTTGTAGAAATCACAGTAGTGTATGCAAAGCTTGTTTTTCTTCTCTTCCTTTTATTTACGGCCTGTAAGAACAAGGCCAGCACTCAGCACTACACAGCTGTCCACAGCACCAACTCTTTCAGCCATACACTGACATCTTCACCCCTTAGAAGCCTTGCTGTGGAGCTGAAGCATGACAATTGCTGTGCATGTAATATTAGTGGTCTCCCATGTGGGAGCACAGGGGCAGACAGGAATCTAATAACTGTCCATGGGAGGGAAGGAAAAGAAACGGTCAAATTTCAGAGATAGCAAGGACCAGTTTATTAGCCAAACAGTTTGTTATTAATCTCCGTGTGAAAACAGATGGAGAACCCTGGGGAGGCGGCTCTGCAAAAACACTCTGTAGAGGAATTTTTAGAAGCAGAGTCTTCTGTTACTAAGCAGGAAAGCTACTGCTGCTTACGCTTCCCATGACAGTATTAGTCTTTGACACACAAAACAGAAGCCTAAAAGCTTGGCCTTGCACCATTTAGGTCAAAGGAAGTTTTTTCCATTGGTTTTCAGGGCTTGATCCTGCTGCTAACACAAGAGAAATTATCTGGTTTGAATGCAGACAGGAAAGAAGAGTCTCCCTGCAAGCTAATAAAATCCTTGATCTTAAATCCTTGCTACAGCACAAGTAACCTTTTTATGACTGCTCAGAGCAGACATGAGAGGAAGAAATGTAGACAGTAAGCAGTAAGGAGCATCAATTTTTATTTTTATAGTCACATAAAATGTACAACACATAAGAAGGACTGGCACTGTGTCTTCACTCACATCATGCAGGGGTTATCTGCAGAAACAAAAAACAACCCATGCTTTAGAAGCACTGTGAGTTACCCAGGATGGGGGAGAGATAAGGGGAAATTTACCCCAGAGACACACCTTGAGAGAGAGCTCCCCAGCCATGGATCCTCCTTTGCCTGCTCCTTCTACTCCATAGCCTCCCCACCCCTAATCCCTTCTCCACCCAACCCCACCTCTGATTTTGTGCATGTATTTATGCATGTTTCTGAGGATGCATGTTACCCAAAGGATTATTTCCAATTCCTAGTATTTTTAAGGGGGTTATCTGCTGGCAGACTGTACACATGAAAAATGGATGGTATCTGATGCATCCAGCTGTTCAGGACAGATCTGGCTGTCACCAGTCAATCATGTAATGATAAAACACACTGGTCTAATGCAGGACATGCAGCCCCAGGCCCTACAAAAAACATGTGGCAAGACCTATGTAAGAAAGCACATCTAATTCAGGCCTTATGCTGGGAGAGGGCCAAACAGTAGGGCTCCCTCAATAGCTTTGGAACTGTTTTAAATACCTAAATGACTCCACATGATCTTTCACATATGCATCCTCATGAAACCCTGCTGAAACAGGACAACCTCTGTCTCCACTTAATGGAGAAATAGCTCAAACTACATTACACAGTTACTTGAATCTAGCAAATACTCAAGGCTGTGATGAATGACACATTAGAAGCTGAGGCAAGAACAGCCCCTCCCTATCAGTACTAGTATCTGTGCAGCTCACGGTGAGCTTGACAGGGGGATTTATCTCACTGAAAAGAACCCTTTTGCATTTTAAAAGAAAATAAAATGTTCTTTTCAGCCAGACGGATTCCCTCATCAGGTTCACCACGCAGCTACCCCTAGAGAAAAGAATGTCTAAGGAAGGGGAGAAAAACTACCCCTCATGGCAGCAGCTCATTGTGAGGCTACCTTAAGTGCCTGTATAACAATAGCAAGAGGCACAAATTGAAACATCCACCTATGCCATCCCAGCAAGGTAGGAGAAAGCAAACAGCAAAGCTCACAGATCACACCCATCTTTCCCTCCCTGCTTAATCCACAAGCTTCAAAGCACTTTCATTTCTTGGAGAGAGAGACAAGAAAATGACCATGCTCTGGGTGTGTATCCGAGCAGCAGACCTCAAGCTGGACTGCTGAAAGCAGAGGATGGCACTAAGCACCAGAGCAGAGGGGATAATGCAGTAAGATGACTCATGCCACCAAAAAGTTTATGGGTGTTTGCTAATGGAGCCCCCCTGTGCCATGCCTTCCCCTCAGGAAGAGAGGGTGCTAAAAGCTCAAACTAAAAGCAAAGGGAGGAGCGGGCAAGCAACACAATCTCTGCAGGCAAGCGCTGACAGACCTAAGTTTGCCCAGTCCTTCCCATTTATCACTGGCACACGGCTCCTGCCTGTTGGCAGGTGGCATTAGTGCCAGCACTGCCCCACACTGCTGAGCAGCTTCTGGACCAATCCTGCTGGCACCATGAGCCAGACCTGCATCGGCCAGCACGGGCTGACCATCAGTGAAGCTGCAGTAACGCTGGACTTGCTTGGGTATGGATTAAGGGCTTGCTGGCTCCCGGTGCCATGCTGGGCAGCTCAGGCCCCTTGCTCTCCCTGCTGTCCTTCCATGAGACACCCAAACGCTTGCTGACAGTATTCTACGGGTACAGCCAAAACAACAAAAAAAAGTACTGGAGAGAAGCATTCCAAAGTATCACTAATTTGTTTCTGGATGACATTTTCAAAGGATTTTTTTAAAAGTCAAGGATATTTTACAGAGTATCTGTTTTATGAATCAGTTCTTTTTATTTTCCTCTGCTGTTCCATAACTTTTCCAAATGTCACAGAATAATAACTGCTGCGTAGATCAGTATTACTGAAGGCTGGAAAACAGCATACAAGCATAGCTGTGCATTTTTATTTCATACTAAAATTTTATTTTATATTAAATGAAATGCCTAATCGATTTTCTGGCATACCAACTTTTTCAAAATCCCCAAACCATACTGGTTTAGTTTTTTTTAGAGCAAAAGCCTGAAGTGCTGTCTCTCCCTTGTCTCCCCACTTCTTTGTCCAGACTGCTAGAAGAAAGAGAAATTAAGACAAAGGACTCAAAGATTCCCACTGCCTCCACAGGGATGAGTTCTGTTTCTTTATGTTTACTATACTATGCTAAAAATATCAATGAATGGTACATGCACATTAGCCTTTAAAGAGAACTAAGGCTTTAAAAGGAGAATGACTTGGAAACGGATGTTGGTTTGAAATCTTCAAAGCAAACCAAGTGGTTTAGACATGAATCTTGAATAAACTCAGTAAAAGTCCCTAAATCCTGTAGGAAAAAAATATCAACGATAAAGTGGAGACATGATCTCTCTGTTCCCCTGCTCTACCCCTCACTTCTGCATTTGCCAAAGCAGGCCATCCTGCACCTTGAAAGAGCAGATGCCCATTGTAATTCCTATCCCATCCACCAGGTCACTGCTGGATTACACAGCACCACAGGAACAGCCAAATGAAGTCAGTCCCACCAACTTGAGCCCAGCATCCTACCTCCACAGCAGTGCCTTTAGGCTAGGATCAAGTGTAGCATCTATTTTTATTGGTATAATACCTGATTCATCCTCAGTTTGAAGGCTTGATATTAAATGGGATTGGAAGATGCACTAGGAGCTTGCTGCACACATCAAACCAGTGTTGTGCCTCCTCTAGGCATCCAAGCAGATGCCTAGAACACAGTAACAAGAGCAAGCATGTAGTACATGAAAACAGAGTTTTCACCTTCCTTTCCAGAGTACAGAGAAAACACCTTCCACACGGTGTATGCACACACACATGTGCAAGTAAGAAACACTGGGAGTTGCTATGTCTGAAGACTGCAGAGCCATGAAGCACCAGTGGTAGGTGTGAAGCACTTGTGCTAACGCAAGACAGCACAGTCCTAGTCCTAGCTTAGCTAGAGACCTGGCTGGCAGGTGGTTATTTCAGTGAAGGATCTCTGTTTCCTTTCCTTAGGAAATCATGCAGTCCTCTCACCAGGATGCTTTAATGCATGCTGGACTCTTGCCTGACCTTTACAATAACTAAAAACTAGGACCCTGTGTTGGTACCTCAGGCTCTTTCTCCTTCCCTTCCTACTCAGAAGATCCCTGACCATCTTGGTGGTCTCTCCTTTCCTGCCCTGCTCTGTGCTGGCAAGATCAAGCACCCCAATGCTTTACTCAGACAAAATGAGGAGAGACCACACATAGAAATACCTGCAATTAGAGAGCAAGAAGTTGCAGCCATGCAGCCCAGTGGAAAACACAGTCAATTGTAAATCCAGTCTGGAAAGGATTATCTGAAAAATACCAACACCAAACTATATCCTGTGGTTCTTATTTAGGCAAGATATTTGGGGGCTTCAGATTGGAGCTTTCTCTGAGTTACTCCCAGTGGCAGCCCAGGAGTTACTGAAGAGCCAGACTGCAGAGACAGAGAATTGGAAGATTCCCCTGGGAGCAATTCAGGATTGTTTAATGCATTGCACAGTAAATATAATCTAAGATATTTAGACAGTATCTCCAGCAGCAGGAATTAGTTGGCTCAGGGGACTCTCGATTGGATACAAGTGCAGATACAGATCCGTGATGCCAGGGTATTAAAAATGCAGCACTTTCAATTGCAGATAAGTGAATGCTTCAGTATCATTAGTATGGTATTAGCAGGGTGTGTGATTATTTAGAAAATCTGTCTATGTACCAGTTTCAAACTGTTTAATGCTGATATTCTACATCTTGCACCACTACGAACTCTGCTTTGAGTGGGGTGTCTGTCTTTGGTATCTCCTGTATTTTTTTTTTAATTACTGGAATGAAATTCCTAGGGACAATGATGAAAGGTTGCAAAATCCTGCTCATCTCCTAATTAGACTGAAATCCCCCAAGATACCACTGAGAGTGAAGTACCTTTCCAGAGGGGAAGTCCCTAAAGAGATGAATTGACCAGAGAGCCTGACCATCAGCTGGGGCTGACCAGCAGGCATTCTGACATGGAAACCAGAAGCCACGAAACAGAAAGGCTCTCACTTGCCAGTGAGAGATGATGAAAGGAAAAACAGCCACAGGAGAAAATGCAGACAGGAGGTGAAAATAGCAGGGATTTCCAAATAGGCCTCTCGCATAATCCCACAAAAAGGTCCAGAGAGGTATGGAAACGGAAACTCACACTGGTTTTCATTTTGTTTTGGCTCAATTCAGGCACTTCTTGTAATAGGTATGGGGGGCAGAGAGGAGAAACGATTGTTATGCTTTGTGCAATTCGGTATCGCAGGAGAAGAAAGATATGAACCTGGAGCATCCATGAGAGTGGGGTTCTGGGAAAGCAGAGACTGCTGGAGTGCAAGCCTGCTTTTTTCTGAAGGCTACCTAGCAGAAACCCTCTGTCAGAAATTATCTTTGACCTTAAAGTTTTATTTCTGGCACTGAGATGCTTTTCATTAAAGCTCCTCTGCTCTCACCTCATTGTGAGACTGCTGGCCCCAGAGATACCTCTCCCAGGGTCTGGATGCTGCAGAGATTTCTCTCCTATTTGGAACCATCTGTTTTCTCACATCAGGTTGGTATTTAACAACTCTGAGACCTTCCCCCTTGCCAACATGGATTACAAGCTATGGAAGGGCACAGACCCCCTGAAGGACAGCAGGCTATAAGGAATTATTAAGGCAGTACCTATCGCTGCCAGGATTTTTAAAGCATGGCAGCGTGCTGCACTGGCAGATGTCATCAGATGAATAGCCGAGCCATAGGCTGGCAAAGCACAAAATCAGCTTTTGTCAAAAGTAGCCTTTTCTGAAAATGCAGAGTTTCCTATTAATCTCAACAAATTGAACTAGTTCACTCAAAGCCAAGACACAATCTGGGAGCTGTAAAAACAGGAAATCTAGTTTTTCCTCTTCAATCTATAAATAAAAAAGTAGATGTTGAAGAACGGCATGTGCTAATCCCGCAACTCTGAAGGAGCTGACAACTGGAAAAAAAATATTGATGAATTCTTTTTCCTAAACATGTCATTTTGATTTTTGAATGGTTAATGTCTTAAGTGATAGATATACCAAGGAAAAAAAATTCAGATGGTTTTTAACTTCAAAAATGAAAATGAAGACTCCGAGGCTTTAAATGCAGATTTATTTTCTTCCAAATGCAAGCTGACACATACTGAAAAAATACATAAATAAAAAATCGGCTGTCTAATCAGACACTATTTCCTAACACATAAAAATTAAGGATCTGAACATTAAGTTTATAGAATAACATAAATATGTAAGAAGAGCCTTCTGCTTACTGAATTTACCACTATGGCTGCATGTAGTGACAGACCAACATGTTTTAATGCTACCAATAAAAGAAAATTAACATTCCTTTGCGAATAAGAAACTACAAGTGTAGGAGAAGATTAAAATTTATTGTAGTTAATAAGATTTTCTTCTTTTCAGCTTAAATAATTTTGAATTTCAACCACTAGCATAAAGTCGATTCACACAAAGGTACACTTTGAATCCTTGGTTCAAAGGCAACCCACATGACGGTGAATAGAAGCCATTGCCTTGCTGAAAACATCTGTGAGAATTGGTTATCTCAGCTCTGTTCTTTGCGGACAGATTTTGTACCAGAAGGGGCTACCCTCCATTGAATGCCAAGGAGTGGATGTCCCCTTTTCTTACCTCCTTACTCTCCAGTCTTTATGCCTTTGCCCTTTCTCTTCCCACCCCTCACTCACTGAACCTTAACTCATGCGTTCAGCCCTGTATTTATGGCATTTCTACGTCTATTGAGTAAACCAAGCAACTGATAGGGAAGAAAAATTGTTTGATAGTGCTCTCTGGGAAGAACACTGAAATTAAGCAAAGTCATATGAGCAGAGAGGCCCACTGGACTTTCCTTGGTGGCCTGCGGCTCAGTCAGGATGGCAGGCAGCTTGGAATATGAAGATCTAGTTCACTAGCACAGATGAGTGCTTCTCCCTGGTGTTAATTAATGATCGCTCTGATATGGCCTGCTTAAGATATGTAGGGCAGCCAGAGGCAGTTAATGGGGATCTGTGGAGTCTACAGATTGTTGAAGATAATTAATGGGGGAAAAAAAATTCTTGCAGTGTCACCCACAGTGCTTCACATTTTGCCTCCAGAAAGTAATACTGTGCTTTAAAACATTAAAGTATTCCGCAAACATTAGCCCACCCAGAAGGCAACTTTGTCTAATGGTTGCCTCACCAGCCTAAGTCACCATGCAGAAATCCATTCTGTCCTGTCACCCTTTGCTGAATGAGTCTGGACACACTGTTAACTTCTCCATGCCTCCCCTTCCCTGCACTTAACAGGAGGGCATACAGCTTCCTTTGAAACACACTGAACTTCAGGATAAAGATGTTATCTTACAATTGTCTCTGTTTTAAAGTATTAAACCTTAGAACATGTTTAGGAAAAGCAAATAAATCCGTTTAACAAATGAGAAAACCAAAACAGACTCAATGATTCTCCCACTTCACTCATACGTCTTTTAAAAAAAATTTTTCTCGCTCTCTTCCCACATCAGCCATCTCCCCTAAGGCAAAAATAACAGGCCAAAATTGACATATACTTCCAAACATCTCTTCTATTGAAAAAGACAGAGGAGATGCCTGAAAAGACACTGAACATGCACACGCACGCTCCTGGGCACATCAGCGCTGGTTAAAATCACCTGCAATGGACAAAGATGCTCTGCCACTTCACTGTAGGATAGAAAGGAAAATAACGTTGCCTGTTCTCTGTGCCAACTGTGTAATTAATACTGAGCTTACTGAGGGCGATTTTAAGTAAAAAAAATCACCATAAAGGCATTTTAGCACAAACCGGCTATAGTACGGACATGGCAAAAGGTATCACCTCAGCCTTCACGGCCTCTTCCCGACCAAGTCCGTGCCTGGAGAGAGGATTCTCTGTCCGCGGGTCCCTGGCAGGAGAACACCAGCAGCTTCCTCTGCTATTCATGACACCTTCAGAGCATTACACTGACTTCTCCTGGCTGGGGCTCCACGCCCTATGCTCCTGCGGGTGTCTTCCCGCGTCGCTGTGGAAGGTGACCCGAAACGGTACAGTAAAATAGGAAAACCCCTCCCTTGGAAGCAGACGAGACCACGGATGGGGGCTCGGTGGGTTTGCTGCGAGGCTGCAGCCCCCAGAGGCGGCCCCGAGGCACCAGGACGTTACCTGAGGAACCGAGCCCTCCCAGGCGCTGAACGTGCGGCCAACGGTCTCTCCACCGCGGGGACAGACCCGGGCGTTCCCCGACCCGTGGATAACCGCCCCCCTTACCTGCCGCCCGCCGGCTCCGCCCGCGGGGCCCCAGTACGGCGCTGTGCCGTGCCGCAAGACGAGGGAGCGACCCCGCTCAGCCGCAGCCCGCCCGGGGCCCCGGGCACCGCTGCCGCCGCCTGCTGCTGCTCGCCGTCCCCGGCGCTGAGCCCCGGCGCGAGCGGGCGGGGCCTCTCGTCACGTGGCGGGGGTGGTGGCGGCCGTTGTGCGAGCCGCTGGGTGAGGGGGGAGCGGACGGGCGAGCGAGCAAGATGGCGGCGCCGGCGCGCCAGGTGCTGGCGGCGGCGCTGTTCCGCGGGCGGGTGGCCATCGTTACCGGCGGCGGCACCGGCATCGGCAAGGCTATCGCCGCCGACTTGCTGGCGCTAGGTGGGCGCGGGCGTGGGGGTGTGTGGGGGGGCTCCTCAGGGAGCCCCGGTGGGGCAACGGGGCAAGATGGGTGTTGGGGGGAGCAGGGCCGGGCGTGAGGTGAAGGCGGGGGATGGAGTTTGAGGAGGCGGGTCTGGGGGTGCTCGGGGGTTGTGGTGCGTTTTGGGGGTAGGCAGCGCTCGGGGAGCGTGTGTGTGAAGAGTTTATAGGTGGTATGTTGTGACAGGAGTCAGTGAATGGCGAGAACGAGGTGAGGTTGACGTGGGGCTATGTCTTTTGACCCGCTGGCACTTAAAAGATGCGCTGTTTTAAATACAGCGGTCAAAGTGAGCTTATATTAAACCCGGGCCCTTTCTCTCATTCTCCCTCTTAAGTGAGTTTTCGTCTTGTTTACCTGGAGGATTATCTGGTCGTTGAACTGAGTCTTACGAAATAGTATGGTTTTGAACTGTTGTCTGCACAGTAAGCTTAGAGAAATGGTGCTTCTCTCTCAGTGCTTGTGACAGAAATGTCCTGAAGTTAATGTACATCTTCAGCGTGCGCTTTGTGGGTTCTCCTTCTGTGCTGATTACGGAGAAGTGGTAAAATCTGGAGTGAAAGGCAGTCTTCTGAGTCATCCACCTTGCAACACCTTTTCTGCAGTTTCAACATAAGTGCTAGGGATCATCGGCATCAGACTGGTTTCGGATAATGTTTATTCTCATGATTGTATCACTGTCTTCAAAATACCAACACTAGCATTATGCCTCGCAGTGCCAGGCTCCTCGTGCTTTGCGCTGTTGAAATGTGTACCACGCCATTTGACTGCATGTTAAAGAGCTTTCTTTGTTAAGATGGTGTGCTGGGAGACATCTCTGCCTCTCCTGGCCTTTGTCACCTCAGCTTTCCACTTTGTAGAGCTGAAGTGAGGGGTTAGTTCTGTTACCTTTCTATTACTGGGGAACTAAGCATTTTTTTTAAGATGTCCTTACATGCTCCCTTAAAGAGGTGCTTTTTAAGCATCATCACACTGTTGGTTGATGATGTTACCCAATTACCTTAAAATTGTACTTAACTTGATCTGCATTATTTTTCTCAAGCAAAATACAAATAACAAAAGTGTGTGTCCGTAACATCCTAAATAGAAAACAAGGCTGCAAATCTGTACAAAGCACATGTGAGAAAATAAAGAAAGAGTTATGGCTTAAGTCTGAGTAACCTTCCTTTCCTGCAGACTTGCTGGCTACTCCTGACAAGAAGATGGCTGGGAACTATTTCCATGTATACCTTGCTCTTTAGGCTGTATTTTTTTGGAGGGGGGCTGGCTAGAGAGGAAATACCTGTAGGAGCAGTGACAGATAATGCCAGTCATGGTGTACATTGTTTTTATAACCTGCCTCCTTTGAAGCCTTCTGGACAGATTTAAACCTTTCATCTGGAAACTTGTGCACCTTTCCCCCTGACCCTATCAGGAAATGGTCTGGTCATTCTTTGTGAAGAAAAATAAGTGAAGCAGTGTAGGCTTGTACAGTAGGTATCAAGTGTTCCTCAGTGAGTTAGAATCTCCCTCTCCCGCAGTTAGCGTACTTAGCAAAAATACAGTCTTTACTGGACCTTACTCTATATCAGTATGTGCATTGATAACAATTTAAGTTGATAAATATAACTGTGCTGCTGTGTTTTAGTATTTTGTTTTAATTGGTAATTGTGTGCCATTTTATGAACTCTCCTCGGTGTTAGTCAGGTGGTTGTGCAGGTGATTTGACTTCTTCATTTAAAAAATCAGGGGACATCAGAGACTAGTATCTTTACATGTGTTGTTTTAAGATGGCCACTGATTGAAGGTGAACCTCCCATTCCTAGGGATATGTAGTTGCAGCACTTCCTTCTGAAAGAATTCAACTCTTTTTGGTTTTGTTTTTTTTTTTTTTTAGTTTTTTGTATAGTTTCACAAGACAGCCTGAGCCAAATGAACAGCTTGCTGCTCTTTACTCCCACTAGTTATTTTGAGTTGATTCTGGTGTTTGTTTGATCACGATAGGCCAAATTCCACTCAGTAAAATAGCAACAAAGGAAGAAAAAAAACCCAACCCACCTGGCAAGATGTTAACATTTTTTTTTGACTGTTTGAGGGTGTTGAATTGGTTTGTGTTAAAGCAGATGAGCAGCAGAGCTGGTATGAGGAAGGGATGGCTTCTGCTGTCGTGCTGAGATTATGGAAGGAGGGAACTGGGAGCAAGGTGTCCTTGCCTGCTTGGCAGGAGAAGCTAGTAATTTGTCTTACCCATAATATGAAATTACACGCCTACTGGATTTGCACTAGGAATTAAATTGGTGTGGTCTGTTTTAGTCTATGTAGTAGCAATCACTGAAGCCTTAAAGCTGTCCTGAGTCCACTGGTGTGACAGAAGAAACTAGACTGGTTGTAGTATAAGTGCTTGCCATTAATTTGGCACCTGCATTGTTTTTCTCTGTAGAATGAGTCCTTCTGCCTCCAAATGCTGAAAAAACCAGAAGACTTGAGGTTCTTCCTAGTTTTGTCCTCTCCTTTCTGAGCTAGGATTCTACAGAGTGTGGCGGTGCCACAGGGAAGCCTCTGTTCCTGCTGTCTACAGTCTGCAGATAGGAAATAATCTCGTGGGGCTATCATCCTCTCCTTCGGACACTGTAGGGTTAAAAAGCAGTGTTACATTTGCTCACCGCTAGTCAAAATTACAGCTAGATATACAGTTAGATTATATTTGTGGTTTTAGGAACAAGCATTTTTTTGTAATCAAGATCTGCTGAAACATCTTTAAGTCACATAATTGATAAATGAGGCAGCTGTGAGCAGAGGCAGCAAAAGTGATGTCTGAAAGCTACTTTGCTGACTCTGCAACTCACAGGCTATCTTCCCTTCTGCAGGAAGCAGAGGGAACCTTGTGGACAGTTTTTTGATCGCTCTTTTCCTGGCACAGTGGGATCTTGTTGCTAAGAAGCGCCTGATATCAGTCATTTCTCTCTCTTACAAGAACTTCAACACTATCTTCTAGTCAGTGACTAATAAACGCACATCCTACAAGATATCTCCATGATCTTATTAAAAAAATAGCATAACTGTAATTTTAATTGTTAGCTGAAGGATGTTTAATTTTGTCTCTACAGGTTGCAGTGTTGTTATTGCCTCTCGTAAATTTGACCGATTAAAAGCTGCTGCAGAAGAACTGAATAATACATTTTCTTCCATGTGTCCTGCCAAAGTGACTCCCATACAGTGCAATATCCGCAAAGAAGATGAGGTAAAGACTAGTGATCTTGTTCTGGGGCTTAATATGTCAAAAGCTTATTGTATATATAAATTCTCAGATCTCCAAAGGTGGTCTTTGGCCTTCTCAAAAGTGGCTTAGATCTGGGGAAAGGTGCAGTAAAGCACTGTTAAATTGATCTAGATAAAGATGTGCTTTCTAAGGGAAGACCATTTTTTAGCCAGCTAAGTGAGAAAGCATTTGTAATGGCAAATATTTTTCTGACCATGCATATGTATTTCAGGTATTTCTGAGAGAGGGAGGTCTTGGAACTGGGATGTTATACAGCCGAGCTGGAGCCCACTTAGCATGGTTCAGTGTCACATTTCTGTGATAGCAATGAGGGGTCATTAACTTGTGAAGATGGAGACCTCAGAATAGTTCCTTCAAACACAAAGTCATAGCACGGAATCTCAACCTTGTGACTTGACACAAGTGGCCTGCATTGTCAGTTTTGCTTGTATTAAAGCAAAAAAGCACCACAGTTATTATTTTTAGCCATGTTTCAATTCTGGTTACAATTTGAGGTGTGCCTCATTACAAACTCTACTACGATCCCAGTTGAGTTTTTTTCTTCGTATTACAAAAAATGGAAGATCAAGAGCAAAAGTATTTAATCCAGTTTCTTCAGAACTCTGCATTCACCTCCTAAGTTTTTTAATCTGTGTAATTAAACATTTAAAAGTCCAGCATCAGGTTGGACTTTTAACTTATTGAAGACAGCTAGAAAATATTCCAGTAACCACTGATTGCTACATTTTTCTTAACCTTTCAAAGTGTCTGTTAAATTCTAGCATAACTTAAAGAAATATTAATGACCTTCAGTAGCTGTGTAGATTCTGGAAATATCCTAATATACAACCATAAAGCAAATAAAAAATAAAATTCTTCCCTTATGGAACAGCTCATGCCATAAAATATTTATAGTGATATACTTAGACTTTCTCTCCTGAAGGAGATGAACCCTGGGGCTGTGCAGTACGTCACTTCACCTACCAGTGAATTTTAGGTTTGTATTTACTAGCATCAGCAGTGCGATATAATAGGTTGTGACAGATGTCAGAGGGCAACTTACATGATTAAAGGTAAAGAGAGAGAAAAAAAGTTTAAGCCTTCTTTCACATCAGTGTTCTTGCAGAAAGTACTCTGGCATGCTTAATAGCCTTCTGCAGGTGAATCTTATTTCTGCATCAGTTTAAAAATGATTTAGTGGGAACTGCAGTGTTCTGTGAGATGGTAGAGGGCTTGGATGGTGAAATGAGGTAATCTCCACTAAACAAACTACCATTCCTTCTTTGTTTCCTGTTTATTAAGTGTAGCTAAATACATATTTGATAAAACAGCCTTCGATGGCTTTGGAGGCTTTTTTGAAGGTGCTTTTAAATCCTTTTTTACAGTGCTGTGTAAAGTGTTTAGGCATTATTTTGTGTTACTGGTAGCCATGCTGATACTTGGAGAAACTTCTGTCTTTGCTATTACCCTGCAGTTTCATCATAGAATTGTCTTGTTTCCAGTTTAGTTTTAAGCTCTACTCATTTACAGACACACCAGAACTTTCTTAGAACTTTTCATACGATATTGGAGAAGCCTCTATCAGGTGTCTCCTGCCAGTGGAAGTTCTCATAAACCACTGTCATTTTTATATCTGTATCTATTGAAGACAGCGTTGAGAGGAATAAGGTAGATTAAACTCCAGTCTTGAATTTTTCAGTCATTGACTCAGTCTTATAGTTTGACTCAGTTCAGTTCTCCAACTGCTCTTACTTCTTTCTGTTGAAGTCCTATTTAGAAAAAAATTACTGTGAAAATTTCATAAGCCTTTTGTGGAAGTTTTGAATAAAGAATGCAATTTCTGTTGCGTATTAACATAAGAACTTATGTGTACCTGCTAAACAAATATTTATCCATTCCAGATGCCCCTCTCCAAGACCAGATATTTTTACTGGTTAGAGGCATCTTGTGATCTTTGTTCTTTAGCTCTTGTTTTTCTGGCTCTGTCCTCTTCCCTTAGCTCTTTAATGCTGAGATTCTCAAAGATTGCTAAATCCTGGCCACTCATTACTTAATTTCTAAAAATTACTATTGGACCAGAAATACGTGGGTCACGTTTTCAGCTTTTAAAGCTGAAGTAGTGAGGATAGCACTTCCATACACTTAGGTGCTTGGTGTTTGTAAGTTGAAGCTAGATAAACTTAATTATCAGTTGGTAACTTACACTGCTAAAAACCATCAGAACTTAGAACTGAGGGATGTGGCAGGTTTTCCACAACCCACTGCTCACTATTGCTTATTTATTATATTTGCTAAGGGCAGCAATGGTGAATACTTTTTTTCTAATTTGCACTTGATTACCTTGCAGAGACTAGATGAAAAGTACCTTTGGGCTTTTACTTCTATTCAAAGGCATCATACATCCACTTTGAAAACCTATTCCATTCTTAACCTAAAATTTAGTGCCTGGGACTTGGAGTCAGGAACAGGGATCAGTAAAAGATGTGGTGAAGGATTTTTCTAGCCTAGGAGGTAAATCTTGAGTAGAGGAAACACAGCAATATAGCTCACTTCAGCATTTTCACAAATACAGGAGTAGCTTCCTGTTTACAGTGGAAGATGGGGTGAGAGGGCATTTAAAGAAACAAGACTTGTACAACTGTGTTGGCTCCATATGCTACTCATTAATAGCTTTACAACTCATTGTCTGGTTTCAGCTTAGTATGAGTGAAGAGTATTTACCACAGAAATTCACAGAAGCACATTGTTGGGTAGAGAGGACAGCCTCTACAAGTATTCCCCGTGAACCGTTACATCCTCTTTTTCAGATACCAAAGAATGTGTGAAGGAGAAGGACCTTATAAATGTTTCAACAAGGGAAAAAAACTTAGGAGTTCAAGCCTCCTTAGATGTCAGAACTGATCCATCACAAGCTACAAAGCCCAGGAAGCTTCCTGAAGAACTACATAATTCATTTAGTATATCCTTTTCTTTGACATCTCACTGAAACCTTTCTAAGAGTAAATCTTTCTCTTAAAGGAAGCCACTGTGATCACCTGTAGGAACAAGGCATGTTCTTACTGTAGCACACCTTTTTTTTTTTTTTTTTTATCCCTCCATCAGTTGTTCTGTGTTTCTCTAGAGGCCCCTATGAATTTTGTCCTGGTTTTAATTTTGTAATCAGGCAAACTGAAGGGAGGGACTTTGAATAGAGGAAATCTAAGAAAGATGAAAGTGCTTTCAAAATTGCCAGATGATTTTTTTTTTTTTTTTTGCCTCCTATTGCAAATCTTAAAGTAACTGACCTGCTTTGAACATGACACAGCTCATTCCTCTTGTGTGCCCTAGTTTGGATCTGTGAAATTCAAGCATTAGAAGATTCATCCCTTATCATACAGTGCGATATGTCTGTTAGAGTTCTTTATGGCCTAGGAAGAGTCAAAGAAGGTGCAGTGAATTAATTGCTGCAGAAGCTTGATGGCGTATATCATGGGAATAGCTTAATGAATTCACATTTTTAAGTCTCTTAATCTTCATCCTCAGAGGCCCTTTTGCTTTCTATTTTCTAGCAAAGCTTACTTTTCATTTAATGTGCAAGAAATAATCTTGCTTGATGGAGGATTTTCAACCACTGCATAACCTGTCAGGCTTATTTCTGTCACGAGTTTGCTGCTGCTACTTTTGGCTAGTTTTCCATTGAGTGTTTTGTAAAGGATTACAAACCTGTTTTGTTTTTAAAGATGGAAGAGTAGAAGGTTCTGGGATGCCGGTAAGAACACATGAGGTTTCTATGTTCTGTCTTCATAGGGCCTTATCCTGAAGCACTGATTGTGCACCTGTCCCTTATCCTGTGGTCTGGAGTATATGTAGTGATCAATACTGCTTCTTAGTGATTATGAAGTTGAAGTGATTTTAATTATTTGGATATTTTCTAGCACTGCCCACATAATGTGTTGAACATAACAAGAGCAGGTCAGTTTGCTCTTGCTGGGATGCAGGCCAGACAGCTGTCTGTGTGTGTGTGTCTTTTCAAACCAAGCTCTTTTCCCAAAATCCAAGGATCTAATTAATTAATTCCAGTGCCTCAGTGTAACGGTGGCCAGAGTAGAGGAGAGAGACCCCATCCTTTTTCTGTTGTAAAAAGAGCTTTCTATTTATCTTTGTAGGCATTGGGAAGGGGAAGCATGTGTTTGTGTATCTTAAATGTTGAGCTACAGCAAATCTGTAGATGGGGGAAAGACGTGAGGAACTTTCTACCCTTGTAAAGCCTTTGTGCTATATGCTCTGGACAAACATTTCTTTAATTAGCATCTAGGTAAGTAGAAGACATATCTAGGTAAGTGGAAGATAAAACCTTGTACTTCTAGTAGGCCACTGCTCTTCTTGAAATCAGCAATTCAGAATTCTGTGCACAGTGTCCCCTGTCCATACTCAAGCTCCAGCAACAACAACTGCTGCTGGACCAGACTCCAAGGCTAAAATCTACCACTTGGACATCTGACAAACAAGACTTCTTGAGACGGACTCAGTACAGTACTATTTAGCACTTATCTTGTGTCTGAGTTCAGTAGTAGCTTTTCTTTTCCAATAAACTTTATAGCTTAGCATAGTTTCAATTGGCTTATAAATACTTAATGCCTGTATGTGTGAAGCCTGTAGTGGAAGACTGTGGCTTGGTGGGGAGCTGTGGATAAGAGATTCCTGTTGTCATACTTCAAAATAACACAGCAATAACACAAAGTAAAAATACCTGTTATCACCGTGCAAGAATGCCTACTAGTGCTAGTCCCCAAAGAGCAAATCTCTAACACTCTGTAGTAGATAGTTTGCCTGTTGAGTTTTACTGAAGTTCAAGGTGACCTGTGAATGCATGTGGACATTTGTCCCTTTTCTCTGTGTCAGCAAGTACTGTCATCTCAGTTATCTTTGGAAGTGTGCTACTGAATAATACTTTTGAGTCGCAGTCACACAAAAAAGTTCCTTATTGAAGAGCTCCAGTCTTCTGGTTATGTCTGAAGTGCCTGATTTTGTTCTTTTCAGTCTTTTTTCAGAAGAACGTTCTAAACTGTTAGCTCTACCTTGTGCAGTTTTGCTTTGCTTCTGGAGAGAGTCTTTAATAGCTTTTTTATGAAGTTCTTTCTGTGTGGTTTTTGATTAGGAATAGAAAGGAATCTTCTTTAGTTCTCACTGTGATTTAAATGTGTTCCAATAGACCCTCTTCCTCACTGTGCTGGTGGCTGCTGTCACCATGTTTACTGTAATTGTGAGAAGCACTGCAATGATGCTTTCTCTACAACATAGAAGACATTGTGAAGATTGCTACAGTTGGAGCCATCTGAGCTGTCACTGGAGAGCCTTCTAGCCTTTCCTAGCTTTTGGAAAGCAGAACTGATATGCGCTTGTTGGGTTTTTTTATTGCCCTGAGAATATGGTGTGACAAGTAGGAACAACAACGGAGTTTCTTAGAATACAACATGTGAACCATTTTGAATTGATAGGTCATAGCAGATTTTGTCCATCTGTTGAAAAATTGCTTGTAATGTCCCTTCTTAGTGGATTTTTCTTCTGTTAATTTGTCGTTTGTTGAGGTTTTTTTACGATTCTTAGCATTTTGCCTTTTTTCTCTCTCTCTTCCCTCCCCACCCCCAGCCTGAATAGCGTTAGTCTGTTCAAACATTCCTTGTACTGAAACCATTTCTCTTCCATAAATGAGCCCATACTTCAGTGACTTATGGAGAACAATATTCAAAGCAAGATTCTCAGGCTGACAAGGAGAAGAGTTTGATATTGCTGAGCAAAGCACAACTTTTGCTGCCTAGTGAGAGAGAACTTAGTTTTCTCTGGTTGTGAGCAAACCTGGAAGTCTTAGTGTGGCATGGTGGTTCTCACCAGTCATGGGTTTGGGACTGCTGTCACAGGTGTTTTGATTTTTTTTGTGGTTTCTTTTCCCTCAGATCCCACAAGCTGCAGTGACTGATGTGAGGAATAAGATGACATTCAGAACTTAAAGATGGTGATTTAGGTATTAAAATTATTTTCTTAAGGCATTTTTTCTCAGCAGGCATTATTTTTCAATCAGGCTTCACTCACTATATATTTAGGTTTTCTTCTTCAGAGAGGTGCATCCTTACAGGATCCATACTATCCCGTTAAACCATCCTGAACTGTTAGCAGCACAAGATGTAAGGCAGCTATTTATGAGACTGAGTTGGTGGCACTCTTGGTGAGATACAGATCATGCATTGCTTGTTCTTTTATTTCTGATGTTTTTTACTGCTAACTCAATACAGAGGAAGGCTGATTGATATCATTCCCCTAATCAAATCTGTTTCAGAAGCAGCATTGCTCCTGCTGTTTGTTTTTTAGGGGTTTTTTTGGTCTGTGTTTTCTTTGACCACAGATGCTGGATTAACTTTTTATATATGCTTGAGTAGGAATAAGTGATGCATGGTATCTAGTTATGATAGGTAATGTAAGCAGGAAACAGTCATGTTGTCCCATTTACCCTGGTTCTCGAGATAAAGGTTAAATTATTAAGCAGTTGCTACAGAGTTCTTATTACTATCTTGTAATAGGAAAAATACATCAGCTTTGGTATCTGTAAAATCTTTGAATGCTTTGAAATACATTCCCCTCCAGAAGTTCTCTTGTGTTTAGTGTGTGTGATAAAACTGCTGTACTTCCAAAACAGAAGACAATGTAAAAGGCTTAGCTTACAGCCTGTAGCTCAGATTAGGTCAGTGTTAGAACTAGGTTTAGATTCTCAAAATCTCTTTCCTTCTACATGAACTTAAGCCACTCCTTTTCTGCACTGACAGCTCGTTGAGTGAGTGAATAAAATGTCTGTTGCTATTTGCTGTTAATACCTTCTCAGAGTACCCAAAGGTAAATAGTGCCAGACAGTGCTCTTAATCATAAGTATTCATCCTGCTTATAGACAGATGGTATCTGGTTAATCAAATATTCACCTTTGTTTTGCTGAAGAAGACAACTTGTAGTATTTCCAGCACTTTTTAGAGTTCATGTTTTGTAGGGTAACAGACTAACCTTCCTGGTCTGCGTAAGAAGATTGGCTGTTGCCAACTCATATGTCAGAGCTTTAGTGAATGTACAAAACTTCTAGATGAGAATGTTAAAACTTCACAAGATGACTTATGTTTTCTATTTAAAATGCTCAGGTATACAGGTCAGAAAAAAAACCCAGTAGCTACCTTATATGGAACTCTTCCACCATCTGATGTGAACACCCTCACCCTTGTGAAAAATGTCAGGAGATTCTTAGTAGGTCTTAAGTAGCAGGTTTTTGTGTGTGTGTGTTTTTACAAACCTTCAGCAGCTTAAATCCCCTTCTTTCAGTGCTGGTATTCTATGTAGCACCTGCATTATACCAGGAAGATTTCCTAAGTAAACATGGACTCAGCCTAATCCTTCTTGGCTGACTAAACCTGTCATACCAATCTTCCAGCCTCTCTGAAGGCTGGTACCTCCTCTTTATGTGTGAAAAGGACATGAGAGAGAAAATACTGTCTGAGAATCAAATTGGGTATATAGCTTAATCAGCATACCACACTAACAAATATTGTTTCAGGTAGAAGCTTTGGTGAAGTCTACACTGAGTCTGCATGGGAAGGTTGACTTCCTGGTGAATAATGGAGGTGGCCAATTCTCAAGTTCTTCTGAAGCCATCCGTGCAAAAGGGTGGAATGCTGTGATAGACACGAATCTGACAGGGACCTTCTACTGCTGCAAAGCAGGTAAGGACTGACCATTAAGCCTTTTTTGTTTAATTGTTTTGTTCTTTACAGCAATACCAGAAGACAAGAAATGTAAAGTTTCCCTACCTTCTTTTTTCACACACTTCTCTGACAGCGGATATTTGTTTCCATGAATCTCGTCCAAAGCTTTATATTAAACTGTACATTACATTTGTTCATATATACAAGCATACATTTAGGCAAGTATGATCTTCTGGTTAAGGCCAGGTTTGGGGAGTCAGTTGGCTTGGATACTCATTTAAAAGACATAGGAAAGCCACCTAACTTCTGTGGCCTGTATTCACTGTGTGTAACAGGAAAAGATTTCTCTCCCATTAGGAATGTAAATTTAAAGTTCAATTTAAGTATGATACGTGATTCTTAGATAGCATTGGGAATGTGGAAATGAAAGTAATTTACATGGAAGCATGAAATCTTGATTGCCACCAAAAGGCTTCTTGACAAACATTGAGCCTTACCTGGACCACACCTGTTATCTCACTGATCCAGTGGTGAGGCTATGGTACGAAGAGCAGATTGTGTATCTATATCTGCACAGGAAATGTGTAGTGTAATTGGAGTTAAGTCTCCAAATTTGGCTTCCAGTTGGCAAGTTCATTTGTATGCATTTCTTCTGATATTTAAGGTTATCTTCCTCCTTCATACAGTGTACAATGCCTGGATGAAGGAACATGGTGGAGTCATTGTCAACATTACTGCTGCTGTGAGAAGTGGGCTTCCTGGAATGTCGTAATACATATTTTATTTTTACATTTTCCTATATTTTTTCCCCTAGAAGTACTAATTGCTCCTGAATACTTCATTTAAGGATGTGCACTGGGCAGCAGTAGAGTATAGAAATAGAGTAGTTAGGTCAAGAGAGAGCAATAGTATCACTTGGCTGTATGTGTGGGGATCTCTTATTAATTCAGCAGAGACTGGAGGAGTAAATGGCATCTCTGGTCTCTGTCAACTTGTTTGTAAGAAACTATGAAGCAAGACTTGCCAGTGAAGCTTTCACTGGAAGTGGTATGCTAGAGGGACTAGTTGCACTGAAATGTAACCTTTACTTGTTCTCTCTCCAAATTTCTGGAGGGTTTGCAAGAACTTGGCACCTGTTGTTTTCTTCTACTGTTAGTTTACAGGTCTTGATGGTGTAATGAGTTATGGGAGTTGGACTGGGAACAGGGGACTAGGAGGAACATTTCTAGTATGTTACCAGGTTTTGTCTTTGTCCTTTGGGTCACATAATGCCTGCCTTTCCCATTTTCCTTTTTACTCTCGCTTTGTAGCCATCCTTCTTGGAGAAGGTCTCTGATGCAGAGAATCGGTTCTATTTGCTCTGCTCATTTTTTGACTGGGAGAAGGCTCATGGGTACAAACATATTACCACATTTGTAGTTCTTTTATACTGACACAAATGATCACAGCTGTCTACATGAATATGCAGCATCCTCTCCATATCCCTATGTGTACTATATTTGTTCAAATTTCTTTATCCTCAAAATGGGGGTGAGCAGGAGTCTTCCTGTTTGAAACTTTTCCACCAAAAAGTTCCAATTTGTTGAAATAGAAATAGTGCTCAGAAAATGAATTGTTTCAGTTATTTTCTTTTCAAAGGAAATTTTGAAGTTATCAAAATGCTGCATTTTGACAGTTTCTTAACTGAAAAAAGTCTGAATTTCTTCTTTGAAACTACCTATTTTTTTAAACTTTGAAATTGAATTTCTATTGAAGAAAATGTAACATTTGCTCAAATTATATTTTTATATTACCACTCTTTGTCCTGATTCAGTGTTGAAAGTTTTTGAAATTTAAAATTTTTAAGGAACAGCAAAATATTTTCTTACTTGTTCTTGGCAGTACAAAATAAATTTAGAGATCCACAGGGTGGTGCTGAGGCTACAATTATTTGAGTTTCTCCGCTCTGGTTAAGTCTCATTGAATTGTCACAGCAAATAGGCTGAAGCTGTATTTGAGAGTTGAACCAAGAGATAAAAAACCTAATTCTGACTAACAGTGGAAAAAAATTTCCCAAATAACTGTTGTGTGTGGATGTAGATGGATAGACAAAACTACTCTCAAATTAAATTCCTGTTGAACTGATACTTGTTTTAGAAATGTACTCTTGAAAAAGACTTGCCTTTACAAGTCCAGCCACCACTCATGCCAAAAATCACCTGATACAGTTTTTCATAAGTATTAGTTTTGAACATAAAACTAGTCAAGTTTGTTTGCTTATAGTGTACCTGGAGGTTATTTATTTCTGGCCTAAATGTATGAATAAGTTGGGTTTTCTTATGTTTTTCTTGAGTGTTCCTTATTCCTTTCCTGGTATTTGAGAACCTATTGTATCTATCTCCTCTGTTTTGCTAGGCTAAAGGAACTAAACTCTGTTAGTTTTCTCTGAGTCCCACTGTCTGCTATTCACTGCAGTAATTTTGTCTGTATTTGTTTAAACTTGTAATCATTTCAGACTAGTTTCCTATAGCAGCAAAGTGTGTGAGATCACTCTGCCTATGGTCATCTCTATCTCCATCCGTCTATAGCAATTTTTGAATAGTGGCTTATTTTAATCATGTTTGTCAGAAGGTCTAAACTATTTTTCAGACCACTGTCCTTCCAAGTGTTTCTTTACCTATGCAGCCTAGCTTTCATAGTTTTACACAGTTTGAACTTTGCCTCCAGTTGTTTTTCATTTTATAAGCCTGCTTCTGCAGTAGAATGTAGCTGATCTCGTGTCACACTGGGGAAGAGATGGTAAGTATTTCCAGAAATTACAGGAAATCATAGCATAGCTTGTTTGAACTGTGAAGCTATGGTCAAACTTACAAACTAGAACATATCTCTCAGATGCTTGGTCCAGTCATAGAAAGCTACTCTGACTACCCTAGTGAGGCTGCGGTAGAATTAACATTGGGCACTGTTAGCTGAGGGAACAGGTGTTTCTTTTGCTTTCTTTTCTCAATAGGCATACAGGAGCTGCAAGAGCTGCAGTGAATAACCTAACCAAGACTCTAGCTTTAGAATGGGCCCACAGCGGAGTAAGAATCAACAGTGTTGCTCCTGTAAGTAATGGTAAATGATCTGATTAAACTTAGCCATCATATGTGTTCATGGTTAAAACTTTCAGACCAAAAGGGTTTTTAAAATCTATAGCCTGTAACTGTTTGTGGATTATTTATGTATTTATTTATTTATTTATAATTCCCTCATCTGTGGTCTTCAGGTCATTTGAGAGTGTTTTGTACTGTTTGGGTGACGAGCCAGAGACATGGGATAAAATTGCTTCTGCTTTCTGCTTTGACTTGGCATTCTTGTTTTTTTTTCCTAGCTTAATGAATTGATACCTGGGAGGAGTTGGTAACCTGTCTTACAAACCCTTGACATAAAATTACCAAATGCTTTGCGTTTCAGTAATGAGTACATTATTTCTGAGTTCACAAAACTTTTTCTATTTGAGGTTCAGGTATGCTTATGATTTCTACCTGTCTTTACAAAGTTATGCTACATGTTAAGTTAGACTAGTTTTAGGCATAAAAAGACTATTTGGAGTGGACCTTCTCTCAAAGAAATTACATGTAAAAATGTGTGTTCTGATTTTTTTCTTGTCAAATATATGCAGACAGGAAACCGCTATACAGGTCAGCTGAAATATGCCTACCTCACATTTCTGAGGAAGTAGGTAGCATGTAGCAGTTGTTTTAAATAACTGTATGGAAAGAGCAGCTATATTTTCTAGTGCATGGTGCTGCGGATACAGAGGTTACATAGCAGCCCTGGGTTTGACATTTGAGATTCTGATTTGTGTCATCTTCACTCTTAACCACAATTTGTTTTGCACATTTACTCCATTGAAAACAAAAGAGGAAAGGTAAACTTTGTCCAGTTACTTCTACATTCAGAATTTATCTTACCTCACAGTATAGTTAAGTGTCAAATTTGTTTAACTGGTCCTTAGGAAGATCTTTCTACTATCTTTGTAGGATGTCTGTATATCCCGTTGTGCCTCTTGTCCTAAAACATCTGGCTCACTTTCTTTGGCATAGAACAGAATGCTTAATGGCAGATGTGTAATAATCATTCAGGTCATGGCTCTTATGTAGCCTGTGGAGGCCCAGCTCATCTGGAGACTTGTTAAATTTTAAGATCTACTGGCTTGTTTTTCCTGTTTGTTTTTTCTGATTTGTCAAGTCTTGGGGAAGTAAGTAATTAAGACAGCATTATTATGTGAATATTTTTTTCAGGCATGCTAATTACCTAATGAATCATACTAATTATACTTTATAGCACTTGTCAAAAGAAGTTTTTGACAAGCAAACGCTTCAGTGGTTTGGCTCTTTCAGAAGTATTTGCTAGCTTTGTTACTATCCTGGTAACAAAAATCCATGTTATGGTTACAGTAATACTTTATACCCTTCTGTCACCTTTATGGACACACTAGGTCTGTGGTAACCATACAAAACTGTTAGTGCTTTATAGGAGCAGAGTAACATGTAGGGAATGGGTACATAAAGAGGGAAACATGCATTCTAAAACAAACCAGTTTCACATGTGAGTTACTTCCCTAGCTCCCAAAATATAGTTACTCACATTTCACGGATATCTTAGAATAGAAATCTTAGCATGTACTCCCTGGAAGAGTTCACATTTTTTTATCTTACTTAAACTTGAGTCCTAAAGGTTCAGTCATAACTAATCTATGTAACCCTGTGTTCCCATTGCTGTAGCCTTCATCTTGCCTCTGAAGTCTAAACTGGACTGTATGATAATCAGAGCAAAGAGTTGCCTTTTTCTATTTCTATAGCAGCTAAGTAGGGAGAGTCTGAATTCTGACTGTGAAATCTGTCCCCTTCCAGTAATTCACAATAAAATCAATCTAGTGTTTTTATGGTTTACAACAAACTGTTGAGAACTTGTTCTTGGGGCTTTATAGTTTTCTGCTGTAAGTTTATATGAAATGATTGTAATTTCAAAACAGTCTTTGAGTTTCTTCTTTATACTCTCCACTTCATAGTTATTGAAGTGACAGTGGAGAATTGGAATAATCTGAATTACTGCGCTTGAATAGAGATGTGGCTAGCAGCCAAATTACCTTCTTGTAGAAATTATACCATTCCATTAAATTTAAAAACTTGCGTTCAAGTGCTGTTCAGATAGTTTAATCCCACAGAAAATACCAGTAATGACAACTTCACAATTTTACATTTATCACAGTTTAAACATATGCAGGAGATCTTAATTTTCACTATGCTGTTTTAAAATAGGGAATAGTATTTTCGGAAACTGCTGTTGCAAACTATGGAGAACAAGGTGCAATGACGTGGTTAAATACCATACCAAAGGTTCCTGCCAAGAGGTTAGCGGTTCCTGAGGAGGTAATGTATTTCAGAACATTTGTAATATTTCTACTTCTGTGTCTCTATTTTGAAGCCACTTTATTATGTGGAGAACAAAAAAAGACTTAGTTTTGCACCGTGATGCAATATTAAAAAAGAAAAAAGCTTGTAATAATGTGTAGTAGTGCCAAGTGGGAGACTTAACCGGTAGTCACTGTTACACTGAAAATTTAATTTAGATGCCTCTTATAGCTGAAGTGTTTCATAGTAGACATTAATTCCTGAAAAGGTTGACTTCCAGCAGGGAGCACTAAAAGAATGAATATTAATGTGAAAAAAGTGTATCTTAAAGGTACTTAGCTCTCTTCCACAAGAATGTGCATCTTTGATAAACCAGTCAATTTTTTCGTTTGAGTTTTGGCATCTGATGCGGATTTTTGAGAGCTTACTGTTTTCATCTGTTATGTACTTGATGTTTGTGCCTGGAAAGATGGCCTTAAGACTGTTACGGTTTTCATTATTGAGTAGAAAATGTTGCTATGCCTTGCCTGTAAAAGTTTTTACAAGCATCTTTGCTATGAACAATTCCCAGGAGTTTAAGACAGATTAAAATTGTCATTCTTTTGTTAGATCTCTTCTGCAGTGTGTTTCCTACTATCTCCAGCTGCTTCTTACATAACTGGGATAACCATGGTTGTGGATGGTGGCCACAGTTTATATAGCCAGATCCCAGAAATACCTGGTAAGAAATGGGCTACAAAATAATACCCTTCAAGTGACTGAAGTTGGGCAATGGGAGGACACAAAAGTAAAATGCTTGGTTTCTCAATCAACTAATTATGTTGTTTTATTTGTTTTCCTCAGATCATGACAGATGGCCCTCACCACCAGAAGGAAAAAACTCTGAAATGCTTAAAGAGTTTCTTTCTGGCAAGTTCAAGCCAAAGCTGTAAAAGAATGAGATTACACTGTATTCCCAGTTGCACACTTGCTGATAATCTTGTTTTGTGATTTGGGCATGTTTTTCTCAGTAATATATTTTTTTTGCTCATGTGTAACTACATTGAGTGCCTTGATTATCATTGGTATATATTTAAAACTTGAAAGGCTGTACATAGTAAATTTCTTCTCTGAAAACACTCACTGCCCTGAAAACATTCAGTCTCTTGGGAAGAGAAGGTATAAAAGAAATTCTCCATTTGCACAGGCATTAAGTAATGAAGAATCTCAGTCAGAAGTGAATAAAAAAAGTACTTATTTTGAAGAGAAGGGGGCAGAGATGGAATGTTTCTGAATCCTTCTATTCTGAATGAATTTGGGGAGAAGATAATTTAAATCTCTGTTATTATTAGTTGCATTGGTAACCCTTAAGGTAGCTGTTAGCTCTATGCTATTTCTGTTCAGCCACACACTGAGTGTTCAACAATGATTTTAAAGACTAAGTAGGGTAGGTATTTCTCTGAAAAGAATTAAAAATAAGGCAGAATACTGTTATTAATGTTTCAAACTAATATGGCATATCATAGTGGGAATGTTTTGAATTGTTTGCAGATACAACAACATAATGGAGTTAAGCTGGCTGCAATTTATATTTGGTAATAGAATAATCTGATAATAAACTTAAGCTTTAACATACAGTGATGGAAAACAGTATAGATTCAACAATTTAACATGCAAAGTCTTGAAGCAAAAGCTGTGGTGTATATTGCAGTGCTTTCTGCAGTATGCTATACTGTTAAAAGGAGAAACTTGGAATCCTTCATTTACCAGTTAAAACGCTTTCTATCCATACTGTGATGTCTTACAATGTTAACACAATTTTGTTCACCAGTGTCTCTAAAATAGGTGTGATTTTTGTGATCAGTGCAGAGATTCCATTTAAAAAACCAGAAATCTTGCAATATATCGCTCCAAGAGGCTAGATTTGTAGTTACTCACTTCTTTTTATTCACTTTAAGGCATGTCTGATAACTTTAATCAAAATATAAAAAATAAGTGGTGACTGTGTTTGCTGTAACAACTGAAATTTGTGGAATCAAGTTGCTGATATGGAAGTGACCTCTTTAATACTTCATTTAGGATTGAATGTAAGAGTCTCTGCCAGTTGTTTGTCCTCTGCGAAGATGTTTGACTTTTGTGTCTTTCATTAAAACATGGGAACTTACATGGGTACATGTAGACTGCTTTTTCATGAAAATCTGAATGCCACTTTTGGGGGGGAGGAGGGGTTTGAGCCAAAATGCTTTCTCCTTCTGATACATCCTCTTTCCTTAGTAACTGAGTGGTCATTTATGTGTTTGTGAGAAACTTGTACAGAGATAAAATCAGCTTTTTTCAAACCTCTTGTGCAAGGTATATTTTGATTACTGCAAATATTAGTTCAGGGTACACAGCAAGAGAATTCCTGGAAGAAAATGCACCTGTTAGATAACTCTAGAAGCCTAGCCCATCGCATTTAAGTGAAATTACTTAGTTTGTTAAGAGATTGTTTCTACATTCTTAACATCTTTCTGTAAAAGAAGGTTAAACATGAACAGGCTCGAGACTTGTGGAATTTACTTTCTTTTCATGTTTAACTGTGAGCTTCTGTGATACATGTGGACTGTACATTTGTGAAATGGAAGCGATTTGTTAAAACTAAATTACTTTTATTATATCCCAGAACTGTTCTCTACAGGATTTGAGCATAAACTTGGAAATAATTATTTTATTCTGTTGCAAATTTCCTCTTTAACTTTGCTGGAGTCTGAATATTCATAAAGAGGGGAAGTTTATACATGATGGTGGTGAAATGCATCACTCATCTCAGTGAAATGAAACATTAGAAAAGTGAGCGTTCTCCTGTGTGGGAGACATGTTCAGTCTGCAATTAATAAACTTCTCCACAAGTAAAAACTATAACAAACCTTTCCACTTGCACTGAATAGAAGGAACATTTATTTGACCTTGCCTTCTTCAACTTCCAGCAAAGCAATGGATCTATTAAGAAGATCTAAGCTAGTTCTTCAGGAGAGGCTTGTTCCTGTGTGTGCTTTCTTCCCTGGCAAGAAGTTGAAACAGCCAGCATTTGTGGAGCCAAATGCGCTGCAGCTTAGTGCAATAGGAGAACATACTGAGAATACTCTAGGGGTAAGTACGATGTAAGAATGCAGAAAATACATCCTCGAAAAGAAAAGGGGAAACATCAGTGTTCTCTATTTTTTTTGCTTTTTCTTTTTTTTCAGTAATAATATTAATGTCCTCTATGTGTTGAGGCTTACTGTGCACAATATTAAAATGCTTATCACATTATATTAGTTATTAGGATACTGACTCTCTCTTGCTGTAATAGTTTTGCAATGATCACAGCCTTTCCCCCCCCCCCCCCCCCCCCTCCGTTTTTTCTTCTTGCACCAGGGAGAACATGAAATTTTATTTTGGTCTTTGCCTGTTCGGTCCATTTTTATGCAGATTAAAATGATTTTAAAAGTTTTGCAGTGCCTTGCAGAAACCCAGTGTTGTGTCAGCTGGCAGCAGGAATGTTTCAGGTTTCTGCTGTTAGTGCCGCAGATAATATAAGCTGTAGCAAAGCTCCTATGCTGCTGTTTGTAACAACAGCCCTTGATCAAAGGGCATTGAGAGGTTAAAAAAAAATGGGTGTGGTAACAAAAACATCCTTGACCTCTATAAGATTTGGGTATCTGAAGTTCAGAGAACAGGGCTTGATTTCATTTTATTTATTTTACAAGGGAGGTGAATGCAACTGTGGGAAAAGGGCTAAGGAACCTTAGGAGGAATCAAGGAGATTATTGACCAAACACTGAAACTTAAACGTTTGCTGTACTGTACAGTTGTAATAAGTAAAGAGAAGAATGTTAGAATGACACATTTACCATTCTGTTAGGAAATCTCTTTTCAGTTGCTTTAATATTTACCTCTGGCTAAACCTGTACCTATTCTGCCTACCCCCTATCAGATATTCATTTGACTGACAAATAGGTGCTTATCCACTGTCTGGTGTTATATCTGAATATGTGTCGTAGAACTTTACATTTATGAAAGCAGTGTAGTTCCATGAAGGGGAATTTTTATCAACTGTATGTGCCTTATGTTTTACAGATATTCTTTGTGTTAAGCAGAATACTGATTATTCAGGGTACTTAGCGTAAAACAAAGTTTGATTAGTCAGGGGGTTTACTTAGTGTAAAATGAAGTCTGTGTTGTAAAAATCGTCATTCTTTAAAGATTAACAGTCATCATGTTTGCTAAAGGCAATATAGTCTGTGTAGTGTCATTCTGCAGTAAGGTCCATTGTCTGCCTTAAGATGTAAATGAATGAATACAAGGCAACAGTTGCTTGTTGCAAGCTTTTATGGCTATGTTTAGTCTTCTGAATCGTTATATAGAACATCCTGTATAATCTTTAAGAAAGCATGCTATTTGCCAGGTAGTGTAATTTCATATACTTCTGATCAGCATCTCCTAGTTTACTTTTGCCATCTCGAATAGCAGACTTGCATTAAATGGCTGAGTAATGTAGACATTAGGGGAATAATCTTATTAGTAGAGTCAACGGTGCCTGTGTTCTGGATTACTGAATATGGCTGAGTCCTAAAGGTAAATGAGTTGCTCTATAAACTTCAATGACAGGGTTGGAGCAAACAAACGTACCAGTACTGCTGATCAGGCTCATTTATAGTGTGCTTTTTCCAGAGAAGCAACTCCATACCTGAATGACTACTGTATTTTTCCCATACTTAGGTCATTTCAAGTATTACAGACAAGCCAATAGCTAGCTGCTCTTTATTTATTTTGTTCTGGAGCTAAACTTAAATGTCTTGGGCAGTGGGAATGCATCCTGAAATGCAAAATACTAAGTATGACGGGAGATTCCAGTCTGGATAAGAAATACAGTTGCTAGGGGGGAAGATGAAGCCTCTTATGAATCTTCCAGCAGAGGTTTAGGACTGTCCTCCCCAAGCTATTTGCTCTTCCTGTCTTTTGGCATCAGCCTCACAGCGATGGGGCATTTGTATTGATTGTATTGAGAATTACTGAGATGCAGGCACGTGTTTCCTTCTCTCATGGAAAGGCAGACGAGCACAGCAGACAGGTAGGACTAGCAAATGCTTGAAATAATACTGTTGTTTGCTCAATGCATGCGAGCTGGATTTAAATTATGAACAGAATGTTGGTCCTCCTGCTGGTGAGGAAGGACTCTTGATCATGTTATAATATCCTGGCATCACAAACTTTATGCTACTGCTGTTCCCAAAAGAAGCCGTTTTGACTTCCCTTATCTGCTCTATCTCCAGCAGCTTGTTCCTTTGCCAGGTAACCCTCTTTTGATTAAAAAATATGAAATTAATCACTTATTTAATTAGATACTTTTCTGGGTGTAGTTCAAAACGTGGTAACATGGTAATATGGCGCCAGCTATAGGAAGGAGTGGTGGGGAGGCAAAGAAACTTGGGGAGGAAAAGGAGGATGAAGGCATGGCCATGAAAAGCATCTGGTTTGTTCCCATTTAAAGTGTTTAGAAGCTGTGGCTTTAGCGTTAACTAATACAGGCACTTGTTAGCCTCAAGCAGTATGTCTAGAAGGTGAGAACCTCTTATTGCAATGAGGTATTGATTCTGGAATCCAGGGAGAGCCACACTGCCAGATTTCAGTCAGTTGCTTGAATAGACTATCCTAAGATGTGCTTACCCTATAATTTCCACCCCCGCTCCTCCCGACTTCCATCGCCTGTATAAGGCTTGTACTGAATGCATAAGTAACTAATATGCTTTATTGCAACTTCTGTCACCTATTTTTATGCTCTTCCATATCAGCAATTACACTGTTTCTATAAGGTTTATTTTGCTCCAGTAGCATGACACACGATCTCAGAACCATGCCCCTGGGTTTGGGCTGCGCTCAGTGTGAGCCAGTGTCATAAGTGCTTGTCCCTGGTGTTGATAGATATTTTGTATCTCAAAGTCAATATTTAGCTGTTTATCTTGCTCCTGATACTGAAGATGCTCTGTTTTAGGGACTGTGGCACAGTAGCGCTGACGCCTGTCAGGATGTACATCACCTTTGCAAAGCACTCTCGGGATGGTGCTCATAGTGCAATGAGAGTGCTCTGTGCTATGCGGTCTTTGTGCAGAAATACAAAGGACCACATGAGTAGAGGAATGTGGGATGATTTTCCACAACCCTTGCTAGCTGCTGTTCACTAACCCTTCCTCCATCAGTGAAATCCATTTGCAAGATGCTAAAACTGACAAATGGCCATGAACTGGAACATTAAGGCAAGGGAAACACTGGATGTGTTTTCAAAGCTGTGTAAGCAGCTGTGGCTCATTGATCTTCCTTGATGGTACAGGAGCATCACACAACGTCAGCATTTTTCTTGGCTCTTTCCCTATCATTTAGCAGAGAAGGTCACCTTTTTAACTTCCTAGTTGAAGGCTCTTGGTCACGACAAGTGTCTCACGAACATGGCTGATAATTTTGCCAACTGTGGAACAAAGTGTCTTAGCTTTGAGGGACGACTACATCTCCTTTGTGTTGGCTCTGGAGTTCTTATTAATCAGTGTGATTCAGAGCCTTGTGCCTTTCTTGGATATGCTTCATCAGTTGGTCTTTCTTTAGCACAGTCCTCTACATTCCATTTTTTTTTAAAGATGACAGTATTAGTTGTTATCATTTTCTGCGGCCTATTTCAGTGGAAGATCTCAAAATACTCGGGTTGTGGGCCTTGATGTGCAATTTTTTAGTTTCTTATGTGGTTCCCACTGAAGGTTTACTTGCTTCCCTGGGTATGCAGCTTGGGGTCCTGTCCCACTGAAGACTTGTCTATTTGCAAGAGCTTCCCTGCATAGTTATATATGCCTATAGTAACGATGTAAGTCTTAAACTTCTGTTCAAGTAGGTTTTCCCAGGTTTGTTTAAGGTGGCCACAAAAAGCCCCCAGCCCTTGTTTTGGGTAGGTTTTGAGGGCTTGTCCAGGCTTTACAAACCTCTAATTGTCTTAAAGGTCAAATACCTCTGGCCCCATGGCCAGAAAGCAGCACGTGAGTGGCAGCTCAGCTGGGATTACTGTGCTGTAGTCAAGTTGCAGCAGCACCGATCACCACTACCTCGGTACGACTCTCTGAACACGCGCCGCCCGTCAGCATGTCGCAGAAGGGGGTTCGCTAAACACGCACAGGTCATTCGTGCATCTTGTATGCCACGGCTCATGCCTGTAAGCTTATTTTTAAATCTGTGCAAGACTAATTACAGTGCCACAGTAATATTTACAGTCATCCACTACTTAGACTTCGAGGGTAGCAGTAATAGCTGTCCTGCTACGTATTGGGGAGTGCTTCCTTGCTGATTAATGTAGGGTAGCATCCTTCTTCCTAGCATGTATTGATTTCCTGAGGGAAGAAGGTGGCTCCTGCAGAGGACGGGCAGCCAGTGCTGGGAGAAACGGGCACCCCGCGAGCAGCGGAGCAGCGTTTTGAATTGTCCTAAAAAGCGTGCGCAGCCGGCTCACCATGGAGTCACGGCAGCTTGTTCGACCGCAGGACGGTGGCGGGGGGCTTGTCAGGGACCAGGGTTTTTTTGCAGTAAGCAGCTGAGGAGACAGAATTGTACCGGGGCGAACGTTCCCATCCGCTCCTCGAACACCACACGTCGCAAACCGCAGAACGGCAACAGGCTGGGCCCAACGCAGGGTCACCTGACAGAAGCGAGCGGCGGCTCCTCCGTGCCACGGAGCGCAGCGCGGCGCTCCAGCAGCGGCCGTAGGCACGCGACCCCTGCGCCGTTCGCCAGTCAGGCCGCCGCGGAGGCTCCCGGCGCCGGCGGCTGCCGGGGCCCCGGCTGCGTCCCCCGCTACCGCCGCACCAGCGCTCTTCCGCAGCCGCACCGGGGAAGGCGGGGCCCGGGCCCGGCCCCGTCCCAGGCCTCTTCGCGCTAGCCGGGCCGCCTTACGGAAGGGCGAGTTGCGCGACGCCCCGCCTGACGCCCCGCCTCAGGCCCCGCCGGTTCCCGGCCCCGCGGAGCGGGCGGGGGAGGCTGCTGCGCACGCGCCTCCGCCGCCCTTCGGTGCCGGCTTCCCCCTTGCCGCCGCCTCCCCCTTCTGCGCGCGCGCAGAGGCGGGCCGTTGTCGTCGCGACCGCCCGTGCGCCGTGACGGCGGGCCGCGGTGACGTGCCGCGCTCCCGCCTCCCGCCGACGTCACGAGTTTCGGCGGAGGGGGAGGCGGAGCTTTCGGTTGGCAGCAGAAGCGGCGGCGGCCGCCGGCGCCTCACGCCTGACGGGACCCTCCCCGCCCCCTCCCCCGGCCCGGCCCGGCCCGGCCCGGTCCCGCCGCGGCGCCAGCGCTCCGGGGGCACCCTCCCCGCTCCCCGCCTGGGCGCGCGGCTCCCTCCGCGCCGGCCTCGGTGCCTCCTGTCACCCTCCCCGCCGTGCCCCCGCGCGGGCAGGCCCCGGGCCCCTTCCCCCCCTCCTCCGGGGGGGGGTGGGCTCCTCTCCGGAAACCTGGCCGCTCCCTCCGCGCCGCCTGCCCAGCCGGGCCTGCGCCCGCCGCCGGGCAGCGCGGGGGGGGTCCCTCGCGGCCGCCTGGCCTGCGCTGTGACACAGGTCGGTGCCGGCAGGGCGGGCGGGGGTGGCTCCGGGAGAGGCCGGGCGGCCCTCAGCTGCGCGGATGCGCGTGTTTCGCGGGGGGCGGGTTCGTCGGTGTGGGGGGCGCCTGGGGCAGCGTCGGCATCCAGGGAGGGGGCGAGCACGAACCGCCGTGCCGGGGGCCGCCGGGAGCACCGTCCCTGTGCAGGTGGAGGAGGTGCGCGGCGGTGCAGTTATTCGAGGTGCTGGGGGGACGGGACGCGTTAGTTATTTACGTTACAGCTGCAGAATCTTAAGGGGTTTACGAGCTCCACAAATAATTATGTGTCACCGTAAACCTTCCTGTGATTGCATTCTGGTGCTGTCGTCTCTTGTCTTTAAATTGCTCTGCAGTGATAGCAGTGCTACGAATTGGGTATGTAGGTCAGATTCTGCGAGATATTTTTGTCGGGGGAAAAAGTGAATGTTCGATTATTTTTTCCCTTACTGCTTTTGAGGTGCATTGCAGCACCCACGAGTTTTGATGCCGGTTTTTTAGTGGTTTTTTTTTTTTTTGTCCCCCCCCCCCCCGGCTTCCTCTCTTGCTTCATAAATCTGGTTTTAGTTTTTGGCTGTGGAATTACTGAAGATCAAAGCATTAAATAAGCTGAGCGCTTCTAAGCTGTATTGTATCGTGAAGTGTCCTCTAAGAGGGGGGTAGAAGATAATAGAAGCCTGCCTTGAAATAAGGGGGATTTCTAGTCTATGCAGAAAATGTTTCTCAGCTATAACATTTCTTTTCTTTAAACAATGCAGCACGTTGCAGAGCGTAAGAGGCCTTCAGAAATGTGTTGCTATGTATATGCCAAAGACACAGTATTTGCAAAATGAATGTCTACATGCTTGTCTTGCACAACATTTTGGATTCTCTTGGGGCATAGCAGTTATTAGTAGAATACCCTAGAAAAATTTTTTTTTTCTATGAAATTCTCTTATAGAGCGTTTTAAGGGAATGGGCAGCGACGAGTTTGGTGGGGTTTTTGTTGTTTGGTTTTTTTTTCCCCTACCCTATGGCTAAACCCTTCACTGTCGTTTGAAAATGACAGAAATACTGTATGCGGAAATTTTACTTTCATGTATGCCTTCGCTTACAGTGGCTTTTAAAATAATTGCTTTCCTCAGAAATATATTAGAAAATGAGAATTTGCTATAATTCCTGTTTTCTTTACACTTTGTGTTCCATCATGATTGCCTCTGAAATGTATTGAACCCAAATATTGATTCAGATAATGAGGCTGTATATAATTAATTTCATTTTTTTTTTCCCCAAGGTTTTATTGTATTTTGATAAAGCAGAATAGCAAAGGTAGTGTTTGTCAAATTGACCCATTGCTGGAGAAAAATCTGTGTATAGCTTGTCTTGATGAACTCTGTGTCAGTGGTTTACCTGACACTAATGGAAGACTACAGTGAAGAAAACGTGTTTCTGAACTGAATTACTTGTCTTGGCTTGCTGAGATTTCTAAAGTGTCAGAGGAGACTTTCTAAGATAGCTGTGGCGTTTGGTAATCTTGAGAGCTTTTATAGTATATGTGAGTAGGCAGATATCTGTGACAGGTAGAATTTATTAAATGTAGCGTGACAAGAGCATTATCTTATTGTTTAATATCATGACACAGAGTCATAGACCTGTCAGTGGTTCTTTGCTGTGGTTCTTAGGAAAGCTAATCAATGCACAGGCTTGTGGAATTTAAAGCTGGTTGAGGCTAAATGCAGAATACTTATTGTTTTATGATAAAGTTTTCTTCTGGAGGAAGCAAGAAAGTTGGTTATGCTGTAAATTTAATTCACATTTATAACTTTTACTTAACTTTTTTTTTCTTACAATTTCCTAAAATACAGTGTTAATATTTAGGTACAAATCAGAATTACTGTTTTTTAAAACCTTGTCATTATTAATAAGTATTTATGGAGAACTTTTTGAAAAAAAGCTTTGCATACTAGCAATCTTAAGTTTCATTTTTTGTCTTTCATCTGTATTATCTTTACTGCAGGCTGACTTTTTACATCAGCAAACTAAGTCAAAAGTAATGAATAACATGTAATTTATTTTTGTGACAGATTGTTCAGTGGCTCTGTAACTGAGCATTCTCTGAACTGAAAATGATGTTTTCTTATAAAATGCAACCTGAGAATGCTAATACAGTGATTTCCTTCATTGATTCCCCCTCTTGCACGAAACACACAGCCAAAGGTGTTCTGATTTATCAAGAGGTACACATTTGGTCTGGAATAATGAATGTATTGTCTAATAATTTCTTTTTAGATCTTTGCTGTTAACATTATCCTCCATTTAGACTCCTATTTGGAGAAAAAATAAATGAATGATGAAAATGTGACTGATCACTGTAATTAAGGACATCTTATTACTTTTGCAGAGCTTGTTTTCATATGACAAACTAATCTAAATATGTATATTGACTAGTGACTCTACCTAGGTTTATCTAATTGGCAAACAATTAAGATTGCTGTCCTGAAAGTTTAATTTCTAAAGTTAAGCATATAAAATTCTAAGTAGAACTGACACAGTGTTAAATTAAAAAAAAAAAAAATCAGTGAATTCTATTAAGCCCACTAATTTTTCTGTGGGAGAGAAGAAAAATCTTTTTTTTTAAAAGAATAAATGCTGCATTTGCTATTTTAATACTCTGGTATTTTGTAGTCCTAAGGAAGAGGTCAAAACAGATCATGCATGCTATAATTGCATATATCTTGCAAAATAACATCGTAAACATATAATTGGGCAGTGGGAACATGTTCAGAATGCAGTGCATTAGCAGTGATTCTCACTTCTGGATCTTAGCATGAGATCTTGATTTAGTAATATAGTAGTAATGACAAATGCAGCTTATGGCTCTATGTTAACCTGATTTCTTAGACTAAACATGCTTGTTTACAGGTTTTTCTGAGATGTTTTAAATGTTCACCTTAAGTGTATTTTTTGAGAAGCTGCAGAAGGTTTGGTGACAAGAAGTGGAGGAAAGATGTGGTTCTGTGTTAGGTTGTTGCACTGATTTCCATCTGTGGGAACCACTGCTCTAGAGACACTTGACCCACAAATACACATATGGCATAGTTTAGAGCCCAGCTTAATGAGGTCATTTGAAGTTGGACTTACTTGAGCAAGGCCAAAGCAGGGGTATCTGCAGTGTGCTTTAAAAACTGAGAGTCGGGAATGGGTAATGTAGGGAGGCCTGTAGAGACGTGACTTTTTCCTGTTCATTTGCGAAGTCTTTTGCTTATGTTTACTTCTATATCCCAAGTTATTGCATACTTTTGAAGTTATACCAGCAAACTGTAACTTAGTTTTTCACGTGAGAGGAAAATAATTTTCTTTATGCTAAAGGTTTTTTTTTTTTCACTGTAGCTTTGTTTTCAGCCATTTTTTTCTTTGAGTCCTTCGCTATTTTTTCCTCACTTGCTTCTCTTTCTGTATTTCCGTTCAATCATTCGCTCACTTCTGTGGATTATCTGCAGTAGTAAAAGATGCTGCTTTTGTGTTCCTGAGATGTTTTGTGCTAAGTACACTAACAGTCTTGACAACAGCAATGTAATAAAATTCAAATGTTTCAGATGTTTATGTTGCAAAGACTGTACTTTTGAAGCTCAGGTATGATAACACTGATAAACAGTTCTCACTTGGATAAACAAAGGAGTGATAGATGTCTAAGAAGGGAAGGGAATTCATGAGGTCAGTCCCTACTCTGGGGCAGAAGCAAATATACTGAAATCATGTCCGAGAGATATTTGTCTGATCTTTTCTTTAAAAACTCAAAAGAAGGGAATACCACACCTCTTCACTGGTCTATTTATAGCTAGTACCTAACTATCATTATAGTTAGGAGGCTTTTCTTAAATATTTAACTTAAGTCTGTCTTGGTGCTAGTTAAGCCAGTTAGTTCTTGTCCAACTATTATTACTCATGCAGGATAATGATTTCTGTACTCTTTGCACCAACTGTTTGCATACGTGAAGACTGTTCCTCTGTCTCCTTTTATTTCAGACTTCTCTTTACTAAACTGTGCAAACAGCCCTTTTCTTCACAGGTCATGTTTTCTCAGGATTTTTGTTACTGTTGTTAACTCTCACTGGACTCGGTGTGATTTGTCTGTATCTTTTTCAAAGTTGCCCAGACAAAGTCTTACAGCAACAGAGTAATTTACTTACTGTATAAGTTGCAGCAGAAGTAATGTGACAGCCTTATTAAAATGTCATTCTAGGGTGTGGGTGCACACGTATGGTTGTGGGGTTTTTTTGGTTTGGTTTGGGGTTTTTTCCCAACATCATCAGGTTCTTGGCTCCTGCATTTGTTAACATGGGAGCTTGGATTAGTATTTGTTACATCACGTATCTCTTTCTTCATATATATGATTTGAGTTACCTTTTCAAAGAATAGGACCTTACACTGTATTGAATTCAATCTTTGTTTCAGGTTAGTTTTCTTACATTAAGCATTTCTAGACTCAGCAGGATCACTGGTCAATAAGTTATTCTACAGGGAAGTATGCAGTTTCTGCTCTTGGACATTTATTTCCCAGCACATACAATCCCTGTGGCTTTTGAACGTAAGCCTGCTCTACAACAGGAAACTTGATTGAGAACAAGTTCTCCTAGGGTTAGATGCAGAATCTATTGGCAAAAATGTGTCTTTACCAGTCTATTTTATACATGTGCTGTCTTTGAAGTAAGTCATATTGCTAAGATAATTTCTGTCAGTGTAACTGTACCTGAACAAGGCTTTTGCCATTTTGAGATGTCATACAGTCCAATGACATAGTAGAAGAAATTTTTATCCTATAGGCATGCTTTATTGGAAGAATTGCAGAGCCATCTACAAAACAGATGTGTTCAACATGTTCCCTGGCTTTACTCCATTTTATCTGACTTATGTGAATGATTTTATCCATAATTTTTGAGACTAGATCACAGATGGGACAAATTGTGCGATTCTTTCAGCAGTGCTGCCTTTACAAAAAAGGAAACAGACACCAAAAATAATTATTAAAGAAGGCCTTTAGTTTCTTGCAGGAAGAAGTATTCAAGTAGTCAGTGTTGATTACCTCTTACCTATCCTCAAAATTATTTTAAAATAATTTAGACAAGAGAGTTCCGTAAATGCCAACAGTTTGAATGCCATGTTACCAAAATGGTAGCGATGGGAACTGTAGTCTCACCTTTGAACAAAGATTTGAAAACTGGAAAACATCTGGATCAAACTGTTGTTTGAATTTAAAAAAAAAAAGAATAATGGACACAAGCAATAAATAAACTTCTGAAGAAAATGTAAAGAAAATCAGATGTTCTATTGAAGAACATGAGAATTGTCACCCTAAATATTTTTTTTTAATCTAACTGCTGAAAACTGATTGGTAAAGCTCAACCTGTATTTAATTGTTGTTTTGTCACACTAGCTATGTGTATTTTTAGCAGTACCACAATTATTGTTAAGTTCAGCATAAGACTTTTTTTTTTTTTTTTTAATAAAAGTCAATTGGAGTGGCAAACCCCCAAACCTTCAAGCACTGTTTTGTCTTTTCCATAATGGCTTGATGATAACTGAATGGGTATAAAGTAGTAGTTAGAAAAGCATTTCTTGTAAGTGTAGTAACTTCAAGCAGGGATGAGGTGGATAGTGTAATGAATAACTTTTTAAGCTGCTGCAGCAAGTTTCCTTAGAGAATATCTATTAAGGCTCTGTGTCTGTGATATTGGCACTATCATGAATACCAAATGAGACTTTCAAATGAAAAATCTAAACATTGTTGGTGAAGTGGCTGACAAGTTTTAGGTAAAATCTTAATCCGTAATGAAATCAGACAAAAGGTAATCCAGTATTCTTCCTCCAATGGTAAGCATGAATGAATGCTTATGGAAGAGTGAGAACAGGGCAAGTGTATATAATACTTAGCTTGAATATTCTTTCAATCCCTAGCTATTTTCAGTAAAGGTTTGTTCTAAATCTGATGTGAGTTTTGTGTAGCTAGTAACCTTTGGATTTTTATCCTCAAACTTGGCCAGTCCTTTTTTTGCATGCAGCTAAATGTCTGGCATACAAATATCCTTTGGTAAGGAATTCTACAGGTATCTTATTTGTTATGTTAAAATCTACCACCTTTTTTTTTTTTTTTTTTTTAAACTTGTACTGGATTCCTTTGGTGCCACATTTCTTTCAGAAGAGAGTGAACAATCCATCTGTCCTGGTTTGGGCTGGGATAGAGTTAATTTTCTTTCTAGTAGCTGGTATAGTGTTATGTTTTGGATTTAGTATGAGAAGAATGTTGATAACACTGATGTTTTCAGTTGTTGCTAAGTAGTGTTTAGACTAAGTCAAGGGTTTTTCAGCTTCTCATGCCCAGCCAGCAAGAAGGCTGGAGGGGCACAAGAAGTTGGGAGGGGACACAGCCAGGACAGCTGGCCCAAACCAGCCAAGGAAATGTTCCATACCATGTGATGTCATGCCTAGTATACAAACTGGGGGTAGTTGGCCTGGGGCAGGGGGGATCACCGCTCGGGAACTAACTGGGTATTGGTGGGCAAGTGGTGAGCAATTGCATTGTGCATCATTTGTTTTGTATATTCCAATCCTTTTATTATTATTATTGTAATTTTATTACTGTTGTTATTATTATCATTATTATTTTCTTCCTTTCTGTCCTATTAAACTGTCTTTATCTCAACCCACGAGTTTTACTTTTTCCCCTGATTCTCTCTCGCATCCCACTGGCGGGAGGGAAGTGAGTGAGCGGCTGCATTGCTGGCTGGGGTTAAACCACGACAAAATCTCTGTTGAATATAACAATCCATCTCTCTGTTCCTCGTATGACTTTGTAGCCCTTTATCTCTTCCTCCCTCCACCCGAGTATTTCTGAAACCAGAGTCCTAACTTGCCTATTTGTTTTCCCCTGTAGAACCCATTCTATGCCTCTGATTGTACCTTTTGCTCTTCTCTGAAACTACTGTATTCTGCTACATCCTCTTCTGGAGTTGAAGGCCCTAGGACTGCTAGTGATATTCAAGATGGGCAGACAGTGATACGTTTTGGACTGATTTTTTTCATAATAAGTCCTAACATTGGCTTTCATTTCTGAATGCTGGCAGTATTCAGGACAAAGCCCGTTGGTTTATGTGCAAAGTTAGAACTGCTTCTCTCCCTCCTCCACTCTGCACCCCAACTTCCATCACTTCCATTCATCTGTGCTGGCTATCATATACTTTATTGCTTAGTCCCCTAGTCTGATAAAGACCACCTCCTATACTGTAGTCAGCCCTTTCCTTGTTCTCCTGAATAATGTAATATTGATAGGCACAGTAGTGTCAGAAAACTTTTCACCTTGCTCCTGTTTCCTGGGTAATTTAGAATACACTGAACAACACAGACTGTTGTGGAGCTCCACTGGTATCCTCCTTCCTTGTGAGAACACCAACTGTGTCTGTCCTGTGTTTTCTATATTTTAACCAATTTATTCATGCAAGGGTCTGTCTTCTTTCTGTTGATGTGACTGCAGGAAAGGCTTTGGTGAGACTTTTCCAGCATGGGAAATCCAAGTAGACCATGATAGTGACCGAGTTCAGCTCTTTATACACATGTTCAGAGTGCACAAAGAGATTTAAAAGTGAGGATCTCTTTTTGGAACAGCCATATCTACTCTTTCCTGCACTATCATAATTATCCATATGTCCATTATTTCTAGTTTATTTGTTATAGGTCACACTTAACTGTTTGTAGTTCCCTGGAATCCCTGCATTACACATGCCGTCTTTTAAAATATCTTTTAAAAAGATCCAAATCTGTGCAGTGGCCAAGAGGGTGGTTCCAGCATGAGTTCTTGCTCCTTTCTTTGTGTTGGTATTGGTGCTGTAGAAGTGTGAGATCAGTTAGATAGGCTGATGGTTAATTAAAATGCAAAATAAATCTTTTCAGCTGGATCATCTGTTTGCTCTGGATCTCCTGCTTGTCATTGAGGTTCAGCTGGAAAGCAGCAGTTGCTGTAGGCAAGCAGGACTACTCCCTTGACAGAAATGCAACCTTAGCAGTGGAACTGTAGTCTTAGAGATGATGATTAGGTGTGCGCATGTACATGGTAATCCTTCCTCTGGAACTTTTGAGTCTGTAGTTAGTTTACCTTATTAGCTTTATTTATGAGGGTTCTTACATTTTTATCACTTGAGGGAAAAGTATGATTATGTAGCATTATAGATGTCATTGTAATGATTTGATACCCACTTCTAAGGGGTGTGCTATGGGCGGTGCAAGAAGGAAACCTTATGAGGGTACATTGTCTTCGTGTCTTTGCGTTTGATTCTTGGATGTTTTGACAAAGCTAGGTTTTTATTGTTACGTTTTGGTTTAAATGTTATTATGAGAGATTGAGTTGAATTACGTTTTTTTTCTGGTTTGCAGGAAGCTAAAGATTGTTACCAAAGCACAAAGTGAAGAAGAGTTTGTGTATTTGATAGCTTAGCAATGTCTTAATGTGTTGGCCTTTGTGGGTCATCCAGTTCAAAAACAGTGCCTACTGAATATGGATAAAAACTTACAAGTTTGTCCATTTAGACCTGCTGGCTACAAAAATGATGCACAAGCATATTATGCATGTAGTAAAAAAATCTTTGGATTTTGCTTGGTTTGTGTTACCTATGCATGCACACAAGGTTTTCTCAGTTTCTGTTACTGTATATTAAGTACACACTTGTCCGTCTTCTCAGTGGTATTTACTGAACCCTCTGTACAGTTCCAAGCATGAGAGGTCTGAGTCTACCTATACCTGTGGCTTCTTGGTTAAATTTATTGCTCTTCGTGGTTGTCATTGTTGAATGTTTTAATATTGAATTGGAGATTGATTCAGGAGTGCTTTTTCTATGCTGTATTGGAAATGAGTGTGGCTCATGAATGTCTTACACTAACATGGAATATTTATGTAGGATATTATGAGGCTTTTCTGCATTTTATGTTATTATTGAGGATGGAAGTAATGGAAGAAATGTCTGACTGAATGTAGAGAATTAATTAGAGTTATGATGGGGAAAGAGCACATGGCGTATTGAACTAGGAAGATTGGAGTATGAGCCAGGAAAGGCATTTTAGATGGAAGCTCCAGGTGATGGTGTGTTAATGGGGTGGGAAAACTTGGCGGCAAGGTAGCGGAAGAAGATGAGAAACATTGTAGTTATATTACCATACTCTGGATTTCATCATTGTATTGCTGCTTTATGTAGTGTGCAGGAAGATCTGTGCTTTGAGGAATGACTGTGCTTTGAGGAATGAGTAAGCCAGTATGCAACAAAGGCTGTTCACTGAGGAGGATTCCTCCTTGATTTGTTGCAAAATCTAGAAGATGTATAGCAAATGAGACTGAGATGCCTTCACAGTGAAGACACAAAAATGTCCCTAGAGAATTAGATTCTGTCCTTGCTGGTGTCACAGATGCCAGACAGATCATGTTAATCAGAAAGATTCCTATGTATTGTTGTGTTAAGTTTTTTTGGTACTTGATTTGAAATGATAGTAGTGTGATTTGCAGCCATAATTAAAACTCACATCTGCTGCAGCTGTGAAATCAGTGAGTTTTGCTCTGAATGGAAGATGTTGTCAAGTGTGATGGTTATGTTGAAAAAACCCACAAAGTTTCTCAGATTTAGTACCTGAAGATAGATATTAAAACTAGCTGTAGAAGTGGAGAGTGGGTTTATTTTTCTGGTTTATTTCTCAAAATAGTAATCTTTCAACCCATCATGGTCACAAAACTGGAAGATGAACTGAAAAGGATAGAACTGGTTACTGGAGTTTAAGGATGTGCTTTCTTCTGTATGTTCTCAAAAGCAAAATCTGACTGATGATTTGTATGTGGTTGTTCTCATACATTAATTGAAATGCTCTACTTGTTTGCAATACTGTTTCTGCTGGAAGCCTGCTTTTTTTCTCATGTACTTTATTTTTGCTTAAAGAATAATGTTCATAGATTGTAAGTGGTTTGTGAAAGGTTTACTTTTGATAGTGAATGGTTATTCTTAAAATTCATTTATTTGTTGCTGGTTGTAGCACAGTCTTCCATTCTTAAGAGTTGTGAAGATTACCGGAATCGCTAATACCAGTAGTGCTGGTAAGATAAAGCTTGTTTACTGTGTTCAATTAATTCTTTGGCTTAACTGGTGTTCTTGAATTCTGTCACAAGGAAGGGAGATACACTGCATTATTTTAAGGTATATGCTGTGAACTGTCTGTGATACCAAAAAAAAAAAAAAAAAAGTTTTCCTCCTGTAGGATCTTGGTTAAGGGGACATGCAGTTACATTTGTAGTGGGGAATGGTTTTCATTTTAACACCTTTAGCCCTTCTTCTTCTCAAATACTTTGACTTGCTAGTCATAAGTTTGGAGTAAAACTAACATTTATGCCACTCATGACAGCTTCAGCAGAAGGCCTCCAAATGACAGCAGCAGGTGCTGAGCCGAGAGCACCACTGAGATTTTTGGAAGGAGAAACAGAAGCACCTAAATCTGATTATGACACTCGCTGTAGTGCATGTTTCATGGGATTGTATGGATTAAAATTTCATGCAACGGTTTTCTTTGAGAAGCCTTTTATGGGGCTACTCAGTTCACATAAGATAGTAAATTAGGAAAAAGTTACAAACATCAAAGAGGTGGTTTACTCTGTGTATTTGTGGGCACTCTAATGTTATCTTAATATATTGAGTAAGCCTTAAACATTTTTATGATGTGAATAGCATTAATCAGTTTGTGTAGCGTTTGGCTTAGTTAATGGTAAGGAATTTGTTGTTCTTAGTGTTGTGATGCTCTGAGACTTTCCACCACAGTGGTGGTGATAAATTTCCAAGATGCCAGAGACATTTGCAGGCCGTGATGCCATTATTTGTAGCCCAGTGAACTGTGTCTATTACTTTTTAACATACTTTTGTGAGAAAATCTGGTCTCAGATAAGAGTAGAGGAGTATGAGTGGTCGATTTCTAGCCAGTATGTACTGTTGCAAATTTGGCAACACTAAAATATTTTGCAAGGTGTCATTGTGGCATCTGTCCGCAAGTTTCAGCTGTTGTGACCCTTCCTCAATTTAAAATGCATATGTTTATTTCATAATAGTTGCTTTTTTTTTTTTCTTAGAATCATGAACAGGTCTCAAGAAAGCATCATGACTTTAAAGGCAGCTTTGCTTGATGTATCAGCAAAGTCATTCTTCAGTTGGGTCGAGAAATGAGCTGTCAGAGTGCTTTGGCTGCTGCTGAGGCAATAACAGATACAGGAAATGGAGAAGTTCTGTAAAACTTGAATTAGGTGAAGAAAGATCTTGTTGAGGAAAGTAGATGCTTTTCTGTTTGAGGCCAATTACAGTCTTATCTTTTTTGTGTACGTGGAGTGGGCTTATGAAGGGTTAGCCAATAGAGGCTCTTGATACCATTTGGAAAGAAGAGGTTCATTCAAAGCAGGAAACTTGCATTTAAGTGCCTTGAAACTCTAAATATGCTTATCTCTCCCTATCAACTGTAAAGGAAGTGTAGGGAGATTAGTTCTACTAGACTACAGTTACTCTTTGTGAATATTGCAGTAAGTGTTAAGATATTTATCTCAAAAGCATAATTTTGCTATAAACTCATGTTGAACTAAATTATCTGCAACTTTGCATTTTTATGAGAACAATCCTTAAAAACTGTGCCCTTGCATTCTCAAACCTTCCAGCACGTTTAAACTTATTCAAGTCAAGATAGTTGTTCATCAAGCTGATAAATGTTATACGAATGTGTCAAATTACGGTTTATAGAACAGCAGGAGCTAAAGATTTAATCTGAGTAGGATGAAGTTTTACTTCTGTCACTGGGCACGTTGGATCCTTCAGTTCATTCTGAAGTCTACTTCTCAAAGTACTTTGAGAGATGAGCTGCATTTATGGTGCTAGAACTGACAGCACTGCTTTTATCCTCCTTGTTACTGGGAGGGCACCATCCATTATTAGAAGTTGTATTTTATGCAAGTCTGGTATGTTTTATGTGTTTTGGTTTTGTTGTGTTGTTTTGTTGTTTTTTTTTTTTAATTGAACTCTGGAAGGAGTACAGCTAGTAACCATTCTTTTCAGAAAATAAACTAATACCAGATCATGTCTGTAGCTGTACAGATGAGGTAAGTCTGTGTGGTCTTGTGTGCTAAATTAGACATAAATTCACTTTTTGCTTCCCAGGAAGATTTTAACAGTCTTCAGTTTAAGAAATTTCAAGTCTGCATGTTGTAGAGATACCCGATACATCTGTAACAGCAGTAAAGGTACTGACGGTTCAGCCATCCCACACTTGCTGTCTGCAGTCTTTCTGATATTCTGCACTGAACAGTGTATCCGTAGGTTGTATACAGAAGCAAGATGGCTTCTGCATACACTGCATTTTTATACACACAAGGATTGCATTATCCCTCTTTAATTTTGTGTTGCACTTATGTTTGGTAATTATACATTGTGTTTTAATAATTCTTCTGAATTGCCTCTTGCTAAGACTGTCCAATCTTGCAGCTGCAAGTTTTTTCCAATTTCCTAAATGATTTACTTTATGTTAAAATGCATTCAATGCAAAAACATTATTGAATAAACATAATAAACCACAATATTTAGACTTATATGAAATACAGCTTCTAATTATGGGTGGTGCCCTCCTGGTTGCAGGGAAGATAAAGGTTCAAAAAGCAGTCCTGTCAGTTTTAGCACCATAAATGCAGCTCATCTCTTAAAAAAAATTATTAAACACAATAAAAATTAATGTTGAATTGGGGCAAAAATCACAATAAATTATTTCATGTATTTAAAATATTTAACTGTATTTAAATACATTTTGCTGGACTATGACTGTTTTTAAATGTGATTCAGGTCATTTGCTTAAGCCATAACTTGTATATCTCATTGTGCCTACCTGATCATTGCTGGTCTGTAGGGGGTTGCACTAGGAATCATGTTCATTGATGTTTTCTGCTAAATAGGAATATGGATTTCAAAATATTTTATTTTAATCCATCAACTGAGCTTCCTGTTAGTTAATTGAGACTTTAAAGCAAATAATTAAAATGTCATGTGATGTTTAGCCAAATATGTTAGAAAAACCTAAGTAGGGTAATTGCTGTAGTTAGTTCTGTTAACTAATCTGTAATCATTTCAAGAAGCGATATTTTGCTTGGCAGTACTAATAATCCTTGAAATCAAGGCACTTACTGTGTTTTTACTTTTAATTCCATGGTAGAAACCAAGCTAATTATTACATTATTTTACTCTCAATTGATATGGAGGTAAATAATCAGCAGCTCTTTGACCTTTTCCTTTATCCTTCTCATTTATTTATACAATATTTACAATCCACTAGAATCTTCTTGTTTTCCACGTATTTCCAAATATTTGCAAGAATGGTCCAGAAAACTGAACCACTAATTTTATGGAGAGCCTTAGTTAGACTCTTCTAAGTCCCTGGATCTTTAATTTAAAATGTTTGATCTGAAGTATATTACAAGTAGAGCATTGTATCTCTTTGTTGTTGTGGATGGCGAAATTTCTATTCCAGTAACACTGTGCTGTGGTTTGGATACATCCTCTTGATTTTTTTCAAAACCAGAACAAAAAAATGGATGCTGGCTATTTCCTGTTTTTTTTATCACCACTTGCTATTTCACCATCTAAATTCAGTAAAACACATGTATCTGAGGGTGGTTTTTTTTTTCCTTTTAATGTATTTTTATTTAAAAGTCTGTTAACTTTGAATGCGTTGGGTGCTATTGTTTTATGAAGCCCATTATGCTGATAGAGGTAGTTGGCTCATGATACTATGTGTTTAAGGTTGCTTGGTCTCTACAATAGGTTAAAATAGCTTGGGATTCTGAATAAACTGGTTTAATTACAAGAGAGTGAGAAATTCAGGGCAAAGTTTAGAACTATACTGACTAAGCTACATAAGATCAGAACAAGACTTAAAATATTTTGAAAAATAAACCCAAGTACTTTTGGAAGAAATGAACCAGAAATGCTCTCTCTGCAAAGGAGTATTTGATGTGTTTATGTTCCTTACTCTGTCAAACAGTCATTTTAGTGGTAGCTGGGTTTAGTTCAGCTGTTCAGGATAGTATTGTTGAATGATGATAACTATGGAAAAGCAAGCAGTACGGGGAAAAATAGAGGGGAACACAGTTCCTGTCTGATGCTGTCTGACTCTAGTACAGGTAGTCAGTCCTGAATTACTGCCCTGGTTGTGAGAGATGCTGCTCTAGATTGTGTCTCTCTTCCTTGTTGTGGCAGAGCTTGATTGCCAGTCTTTTCTAGCACAGCAGAACTAAGTGGACCCTCTCAGTGTATCCTGCCCAGTGCAATTAATCTCACCATTTATCGCTATCGGGATAGTGCTTCAGAATAGAAGGGGGCATGTGACAGAGGAAGAACTAAGGAGGAAAGTATTACTGCTCTGTGACTCATGCCCTTACTGGTGTGCTGTTGATAGGCAAGATCCCTCCCTGCTGGCTTTCACACCTTAAGATTCCCTGAGGTATGCAAAGAAGGCTGGAATCAAACATTTTAACATCTTTTTTTCCTAAGAAACTTTTATCCATTCATTCTCCTCCAATATCTTTTCATTTTCAAAGATCCCATAATACTGTGACAGGAAGAATATTTCTGTTATTTTATTCAGCAGTTAAACTTAATTTCTAATGTTCCAAATTTGACACACTGAGTCCTATTTTTGTTTTGCTTTGTTTTCCAAATGTTACCTTAATTTATCAATGCGTCATTGGCTTTCGATTTGGATTGATTTAATCTTTCTCTTCCTTTTCTACTTCCCTGTGAACACCTTTTCTTATGTATTATTTCAATATGTTAAAGATCTGAATTTTTCTAAAACTGAGCCTCACGTCTGATGTGTTATTGTTAGGCTCCAATTATTAACAGACCTTTCTGTTACCTGCTTAAATGTTTTTCTTGTTACTGCTCTTTGCTTCTCTTTTTTCTGTCCTTCATGATTTTGTGTTGCTGCTGCTTTCATACTCTTTGAAAAGAGTGGCTTTTTGTCCAGTGTTCACTTGTGTATATGTCCATATAAAATCCTCTATGCTTGGTTCTATGGAGTTACCTTTTTTTTTTTAGGTATCTGCTAATGTCTTGTAACAATACTGAATTTTCTTCTATGCTTGCCACACTATGTAAGTTCCTGTCGTTTATGCCAACAATTGCTTTGAGCTATGAAAAATTCTTCTACAGAAGTTCAGATGTAGGTATTACTGTTTGCTGTCTTGTTCACAGACACTAATTTTATTTGATTTTAAATAAAAAAAAATTATTTTAGTTAATGGTTAAGTAGGTGTATTTGACTAGGTGATCATTTGAGGTTTTGTCAGCCTTGCTTACTCTGATTTATAAGAGGTTGGTTGTGTGAGACCAAGCATTTGTTTAAAAATAACATTTTGGGGGTAAATCCATTTTGTCTGGCTCATTCTTCTTGCTATGAAATAAATTTTTATAGTCTTACTTTATATTCTGATTATCCATTCTACAGTCTGAAAAATTACCTGTGAATGCTCACTCATCATGTTTACCTGGCTCTTTGTATCATCTGTTTTTTTTTATAGACAAGTATGTCTCTGAACAGCAATGCTAGCTAATTTTGATTTCTTGTCATTTTGGTTTAATTTGCTTATGCCTAATGTAGTATAATCTCCAATTTAATCTTTACCTGTGGTTGGAATAATTATAGTGCATCTTTCTTCTTTTGAGTTCACACTGTGTCATTTTGCTTTGGTGCAAGAATGGGGAACTATGTATCCTTGGACTGATTAGTTTTAGTGAAAATTTGTAGGGAATTGATATCCTTGAGATTCCTGCCCCACTATTGGAACAGGTTTGGACTCCAAAGGTGTAAGGCACCTTTCTATGTAGGTGAAGTGCTACTGTATAAGTCTGAATTCCTTACAAAATCAGGCTAAGATAGATTGCTTGCTTCACTGTATTTTTTGCTTGGTTTTTAACATATGAGGCAGCATGAAAACTGGCTTATGTTCTGAAGTGCTTATATACTGCCCTTTACTGTTCTCATATGATTAGTTTATGGCTCTCATTGTAGCCATAGCTAATTTTACTCTTTAAAAATTGTACTTCTGTTAAGTTTGATGCTGTAGAAACAGTTTTGTTTCTGCACACTAGTGATCTCCATATTCCACAAAACTAAAACACCCTTCTAGCTCACTTAATAAATATTCACCTCATATAGCATGTTTGCTTTCTTCTCTACTGCAAGAGGCTTAAGCTTTTTTTTTTTCCTAACCTACAAGTTTTTGAATGTGACCACATCAGTCATGAGAGACGATGTAATATGTATGCTGGTGTTAGTGTACTTTTCTCTCTCAGTAACTGAGAGGCAGCTTAACCCTGTTGCTTTTATTATAGGAGAACTGTATGAATATGGACAATTAGCACAGTGTATTTGAACAGCTAGATTATTGCCTGCATGACTTATTCACCCTCAGGCTTTGTTTCATTTGCCATGAGAAAGCTAAAAACAATTTCCAAGAATCACCTGGATATTTTCATCCTTCAGCAGCTTTCTCTGATTCTGAAAGACTTCCAGGCTCTGTGGAAGGTGGCTGATGGGAAGTGAGTCATGAATATGAATCAGCATCTTTCCACCCTTCTTCCAAAATGCTGTTGCTAGAATATTCTTCTTTGTTTGCTACTCCTATCACATCGTCACCTTTTTGAAATTCACTCTCTGTCATCCTTTCTTTAATTACATTCAAATTCAAGCTGCTTGTGTTTCCCTGCAAGACCTTGACATAATCTTACTCTACCTTTGCATCTGCTCTTGTGTTTTGCTGCCTTTGCTTCTTCTGAATCTTTCTCTGAGTTCCAGTTTTCTCTGTTTTGCTTCCTTTTTGTCCTGGATTGTCATCTACTCTGTGTGTGGGTTTTGCTAATGCTACTTTGTAACCATGGAGTAGGGTATGCTTTTTTCCCCTTTCTACTGAATGTATATGTTGATTTTTGTCAGCTTGTTTTTACTCTCTCCCCACCACCACCCTGTTGTTATAGTCCGTTGTGAAAATGAGCGGTTAAAAATAGAAGTGTTTTCTCATTTCACAAAGGTGAAGTCTTCATAAAGTTTCATCTGGGTCACTTGCTTAACTGAAATTTTAATGTTGCTAGCTTATTTCTGAAGTGACACTAAATGCTAACAAAAAGATTGTTAAGATGTTTAGTTGGTGATTAATTATACTTTATATTTGAACAGAAAGAATTTTGGTTAAAAGGGATGATAAAGTGAGAAGTCCCTAAGTTATTCAGAGAGATTTAAGTTTTCTAGGTGTTTTTTGTTTTTTTTTTTTTTCCTGAGGAATAAGAAGGAAGTGGAAGGGAAAAGAAATGGATGCTCACTCATTAGCTTATGTTCTTCTAATGAGAGATGCCACAGATTAATACTAAAGAATGAATTCTTGTAGCTGGAGGAACTTGCAGAAGATGTTTCCTAAGGTGTTTCTTTTTCTTCAGCTTGCCTGCCGTGTACGAGCCCTGTAGCTCAAATATCTTGAGCTTCCAAGTTTGGTTATTTCAGCTAGGTTGAAGAGGAACATCTGGGGTATTTTTGTTTGGAGATATAACTTGTTCTTGTTTTCTTAAAGTGTGGCAGAAGATTTAAAATGCCTCACGGAACTTTTGTATTTCTTTGAAATGCTTACAAGGAAGTGTTACAAAAGTACTTCATCCAAAGTCATGAAACACATTTTTCTGTTTAATGTATTAAGACAGCTAATTAAATCAGACCTTTTATGAAAATGACACTAGCTCTCATTTTAAGACAGTTGGATCAAATACAGAATTTAAAAAAATGTTTTGTAAGCACTTTAGTGAATAATTCTTTGGAAGATCCCCCAAGACTACTGCTGATACAAAAAAGAAAAAAGCGTAGGAAATAATTGAATATATGTTCTGTTTTGCTTTTTTGACTCTTAGGGATGGAAAAGATGCAAAGAATCAGACATGGGGAAAAAAGTTAGTTGTGATATTTAAGGCTATAAAGGTAATCCCAGTTCACTAAGTAAACCAGATCTCCTGGCATCTTATGTGAGAGCAACGTCCAAAGATTCTGTCCTTATTTTGAGTGATTTTGGCTGCTATCACTTGGCAAATAAATGAAAATTCAGCCCCTGTTTTCCTCTCTGAAGATAAGTACAAATCCCTTTCTTTTGTATCTTCATGGTTTTCCTTTTCTGTTATGGAGCAACAGAAGCTTTTTCTTTTTTAATTTTTTTGAAACAGATTTTTCTGTCTCCCGCTGTGGTGGCATGAAGAGGCTGGAGACCATGTTAGTAGTAAAAGTCAGGGTTGTGTCTTAAGACTGTGGCCAGCCCAGGCCAGATATGCTTCTCACACTCTTGCAGGCTTTAATACTTTACAAAGCATTAGATGGGAGTTTCTTTCCCACAGCACTTGGAAGCTGCTTCGGGTAATGTTTTGAGGCTGTCCATAGACATGGGAATATGTAACTGGATACATTTGAATCGTATTTTCAGCTTTATTTTGGTTCTAACGTGCTCTCTTGGGTGCTCTCTCAACTGAACTGATTTCTGATTGCAGAGTTGGACCTCTGGATCTTCTTTAAAAGCCTGGTCTCTTCTTGGTTATTATGGAGCTTGAAATAGACGATAGTAGATGAGTCATCTGATGTGTAGGTAAAAGGCAGTATACAGCAGACCTTTATATGGCTCTCATGTCCAAATTTCTTTCTGAAAAATATGTCAGAAGTACTTGAAGCTTTTGAGTTCCACTGGTGAAATGAATGCTGCTTAAAAAGGCTGTTTTCATGAAATGAGTATGTAAGAGATACAATGCCAGAAACTTAGATGCTGAACTGAAGATGCTCAGAGATCCTTTGGAAAATTGTAATTAATTTGTTGTTAGCTAGAAAATTGGCAGAATATTCAAGCAAGGAAGCCTGGCTGGCTGGTGCTGAAAGAGCTGGCCCACCTCCCCTCTGTTCTCAGCCATGTGCTCCCACAGGTGGCCCGGTGCTGGCATCAGGTGTCATTTGACACTGGTAAGAAACTAAACCATGAGAAAACAAATTCTGTTTAAAAAAGAAAAAACAAAGAGTCATATTCTGTTGGTGTAGCTCCTTGAATGAAATTGCAGGGAAATCATCTGTTTTATCAGAGTAGGGTAGATCTTTTGGCTCTGAGTCAGAAGGATGGATGGTCCACTGCAGCCAGGAAAAGGGAGGAGGGAATAGGCTCTCCCTGCTTGGTCGCAATGACTGCATAAGAAATTATAGAGTTTTCTTCTATGATCTTGCATTAAAAATTCGGAATTCTTCCTGTGGTAGCCTGTATTTCAACAAACCTCATTGTCTATTTAGGGATATGTCTTTAGTTTTTTGCTGTTAAGCTCCATAATAGCATCTCATAGAAAGATTACTTTAATCGGTCCTTAATTATTGTTTTGTTTTTTTTTTAAATTGGCTGATGTTCAAGATATTGTGATAGACAGGGTTTGTTCATAAATGTGCCCCCTTTGTTTCTGCTTTTCTAGATAACTTGGATATTGTATATTCAAAGTTAATACCTGCTGTCTTCCAGAGGCATTTGCTTTCAGGGGTGTTGGGCTATCTGTGTAATGCTCTTGAATTATGATGAAAAAAACTTACCAATTGAAATTTTCTAGTTTATATAATCAGTGGGTATTGATGCCTTTTGATTTGTGCTATGAGTTTCACATATATTTATATATGAACTATATATATGTAGTATATAACATATGTATGTATAACACAGAACTTTGAACACCAGATACAAGAACCTGTAGAAAAAGAATTGGTTCTTAATAATCTGGAGTAGTGGGTATCCCATGTAGCAGTGTTATGGCTAATTAAGCTACTAATCATCATTTGGGGGTGTAGATAGAGACTAAAATCA